>NC_053025.1:316780586-317108325 GCF_003073215.2 Triticum urartu
CGATTCAAAGGTATTAGTTCCTTTGGCGTTAGTGTTGTGGAGTGATGACTACCGAAGAAACATATACACTCAAGAATGGATTCGCGATAGCTATGTAGTGTAGCTCTTTTATGATTCTTGAGTTATAGGGATCCCGAACTATTAAGAGGGGACCAAAGGGGTTTATGATGGATTTGCTCAAGTCAACATCTTCTATACACAATTCCACTCCTATCCTACATACCAATTAAATCCATAGCCAACTAGATTCCCAAAAGTATATAATATTACCTTTCCATACTTTGATCCCTCCATTTTGGTTTATCTTGGATGTTTCTCTATGTGAGGACCTGGAGCTTTTCCATAGCTTCAAAACAAGCCCAAGATCATCAAAATCGGAGTCCGGATGAGGAAGTTATGTATGTTTTACTTTTGGGGCGCACGCAGTTTTTGTGTTGGCTGGATATCCGGGACTTGGCCCGAAAATCGGGCTATAAATGTCCAGAACCGTGTTGAAATGCTAGTTGTGTCCTCCGGATGTCCGGTAACTTGGGCCAGATGTTCGGCCCCTGTACTCTGGCATCTGTTTTTCACATGCGTGTGTGTGTATTTCTCAGCCGACGGATGTTCGGCCCTTGCCCGGATGTCTAGCCCAACACAGCCACTTACTCACAAAACGACTAGTTTTCTAGGCTTTCTATATGTAGCCCTCTACCAATCTTGTAGAGGGTTGAGCAATACATTCATATGAACCCTAGAACACAAAAAGGCTCCCTCTCACTTCTCCTACACCAAACCTTAGATCCCGGAGAGATTCATGAGAGTTCTTGAGAGATTTCCCAATCAAGTGATAGATCCACTCCCTCTCCCTCTTGTGACCAAAGGAATTCGTGATTTGAGCAAGTCTTGAGCATTTCCCCCTTGATCTTGTTACACTTGGAGGTTGGAGACTCCTAGGCGGTAGGAGTACTACAGTGAGGAATCAACTTGTGATTTTCCCCCGGAAAGTTTGTGAAGGTTTGGAGGCCGCCTCAAGGTCTACCACTAGTGGTTGAGAAACGCCTTCGTGGTGTTGTCTCAAAGGGAGAATAGGGTGAGCCTTCGTGGCGTTGGTGTGTCTTTGTGGTAACATCCACCTCTCTAACGGTGACTAGCTTCCCTCCAAGGAAGTGAACATCGGGATATATCCTCATCTCCGTGTCTTTGGTTATATCTAACCCTAGCCACTACTTGTGGTTTACTTTGGTCTCTTGACCTTGCATTCACTATATATTGTTGTTCTCATTATATTGTGTTGGCTATTTCCTTGAAGAGATTATTTAGGCCTACACTTTATATCCCGCAATTCATACTTGCTATTATTGATATATCTTGTGTTTAGTGTGAATTGCTAACTTGTGTCATACACTTACATATCTTGTGATATTGCTCAAGTAAGTTTGTGTAACTTACTTGTGCTTGTTAGTATCCTTGTTGTGCTCACCTCATTTACATTAAGTTGTTGGTACACTTAGTTGAGCCTTGTATATTTAGGATTTGTGCTTGAAAATTATCCGTTTAGTTTATTTCCGCATTAGGATAAAGCCAAATTCGTAGAAGTTTTAAAAAAACCTATTCACCCACCCCCCTCCCCCTCTAGGAGACATCATAGTCCTTTCAGAATGGTCATAAACATGCATTGAGATTAACCAACATTTAGTGCAAGCAAGAGTTGGATATAAATCACCATGAAAATATCATGGAGGTTATGTTATTTTTGTTTCAACTACATGCGTGAACATGTGCCAAGTCAAGCCACTTGAATCATTCAAAGGAGGATACCATAATATCATACTACATCATAATCATCTTAAAAGCATGTTGGTATACAAGATAAACCATTATCCACTCCTAGCTAATTAAGCATGGAACGAGTAACTATAATCTCTAATTGTCATTGCAAACATGTTTCATTCCTAATGGGCCGAATCAAGAACGGTGAGCTAATCATATTTACAAAAACAAAATAGGTCGAGTTCGTACCATCTTTTCTCCATCTCAATCATTTCATCATTTCATCATTATTGCCTTTCACTTGAACGACCAAACGGTGAGGATAATAATAAGACTGCACGTGCATTGGACTAAGCTGGAATCTGCAAACATTTATTCAAAGGGGAAGACAAGGTAATATGGGCTCTTTGTTAGCTCAAAAATAAAGCATATGAGAGCCACTCGACATTTTCATTGTGGTCTCCTCCTTACAACCCAACGAAAAAGAAAAGAATTTCAAAGAAACACACTGAAATATTTTTGGAGTTTTTGTTTTTCTAAAGAAAGTAAAACAAGAACGAGAAAAACTATGTACACAGGAAATCTCCCAACAATCAAAAGAAGAACGAGAAATCTTTTTGGGTTTTCTTTTAATACTACTATTAAATAAACTTAGAAATAAAAACTAAAAAGAAGCGAGAACTATTTTTTTGGATTTTCTCAAAGTTTTTCAAACACACAAGAAAAAAGCAAGAAAAAATAAACTAACATGGATAATATAATGAAAAAGTATGAACATCGACAACTGGAATGAATGTGTTTACATGAATGTAATGTCAGTGAGAAATACGTACTCCCCCAAGCTTAGGCTTTTGGCTTAAGTTGGTCTATGGCCACGGTTGGCCAGGGTAAAATCCAGGGTTGTAGTTGGGGTTGTACTCGATTGCAACTGCCACCGCCTGGCGAGCTGCCTCATGGAGACAGGCAGTCTCCCTCGCTCTCTCGTACTCAGCTGCCACCTCTCTGGTTATAAAATATCTTCATTTTACCTGAAAGTCAAGGAAGGCAGAACCGGGAAGCGTAATATGGACATCACGATGCATGTCAAAGATTAGTCTATACTGAAAGGGCAACTTGCCTATCTCAAGAAACTGGTAACGCTCCATAGCATCATAGTCAAGAAAAGCAGGTGGTAACTGGGGATCATTTTCTCTTATGGGAACACCAAGATATGTAGCTAAACGAGTGGCATAAATTCCACCAAATAAATCCCCATCTTTAGCATTATTATGTAACCGATGTGCAATCATAGCCCCCAAATTAAATCGTTTATCATTTAGTACTGCGCTCTTAAGAACAATGAGATCAGGGGCGCACAGGTGGCTATGATCATATTTACCGTTGATGCATCTACCTATAAAGAGAGCAAGGTAGTGTAAAGCAGGAAAGTGAATGCTCCCTATGGTAGCTTGTGTTATGGTTCTGGTTTCTCCTGCAGAAATGCTAGCGAGGAACTCAGAACAATCAGATTTACGAGGCTCAGAATAACTGCCCCATTGTGGGATTTTTCATGCATCATTAAAATCTTCTAAGCCATGGTGAATGATTTATCATATAGATCAAATAAAATAGAATGTGTATTGCACTGGACAGAATACTTCAATCTCCTCACAAAGGAATCGGTAATGTTGTAGTATTGAGGGCACTTGTCTGACACGAAGTCTGTCAGCTTGGTGTTATGCACATACACATAGAATTCATCCTTGAAATCGGCACGACTCATGAAATGGTCCAACGTCCATTCACAAGGTTGCACTGAAGCCTCCCTTGGTGGTTCAAGATCCGGCTCATGTATCGCCGGCCTTGGGGATTTCTTCTTAGAGGAACCACCTTGGAACACCTTCCTCAACATTTTATTTCTCTAAAAATTTCTGAAATTTTAGTGACTCAAAATAAAAGTGAACAAAACTCAACAAGATTGATAGCAACTTCTCCCACAAGTCTCTAGAGGCTATATCATGCAACAAAACTACTTTGGACCATATAAATTTGACATGCAAGCTCAAGAACAAGGTCACCACAGCAGCAAAAATTTGCAATATATAAAGCACTAGAACAAAAACTAATTGGACCATTGGAGGAGTCACATACCAAAGAACAATCCCCAAAAATAGTTTTGCGAATGGAGCTTCGAGCAAGGAGATCAAAAATGGCAGCAAAATGAGCAAGAACACGGGTTTGAGCTATGATGGGATTTTTTCTGGAGGAAGACGAAGTGGATGGATCCTGGAATATGTGAGAGGGACCCACATGGGACCCACAATCCCTGTAGGCGTGCCTAGGGGGTGAGCGCGCCCTGTGGGCTTGTAGCCCACTAGTGCACCTCCCTGAGGTGTTTTCAGTGCCAAAAATTCTTAAGTATTCTAGAAAAAATCATACTAAATATTCAATGCATTTGGAGAAATTTTATTTTCTGGTCATTTTTTATTGCACGGATAATTCAGAAAATAGAAAAATAATAGTAATTTTGCTTTATTTATTCTAAATAACAGAAAAGTGGGTACAGAGAGTTGTGTTTACTAAATTCATCCATCTCATGCCCATCAAAAGGAATCCATTAACAAGGTTGATCAAGTCTTGTTAACAAACTTTTTCTAAATGACATGGAACCAGAGAATCTTCGTGTAACACTAAATTACCTCAACGGGCATATGGATGTCACCAACAATAAGAATATCATATTTCTTTTTGACAGTTGGAAGAGGGAATTCAAAACCCCCAATAGTAATTGTTGAAAATTTTCAAATAGAATTGATACTATTCACTTCAGGTTGTTTCTTCAGAAAGTGTACCGTATGCTCATTACCATTAACATGAAAAGTGGCATTGCCCTTGTTGCAATCAATAATAGCCCCTGCAGTATTCAAAAAGGGTCTACCAAGGATGATCGACATGTTGTCGTCCTCGGGTATATCATGAATAACAAAGTCCGTTAAGATAGTAACATTTGCAACTACGACACGCACATCCTCACAAATACCGATAGGTATAGCAATTGATTTATCGGCCATTTGCAAAGAGATTTCAGTTGGTGCTAACTTATTCAAATCAAGTCTACAATATAAAGAGAAAGGCATAACACTAACACCGGCTCCCAAATCACATAAAGCAGTTTTAACATAGTTTCTTTTAATGGAGCATGGTATAGTTGGTATTCCTGGATCCCATAGTTTCTTTGGTATTCCACCCTTAAAAGTATAATTAGCAAGAATGTTGGAAATTTCAGCTTTCGGTAACTTTCTTTTACTAGTAACAATATCTTTCATATACTTAGCATAAGGAGACATTTTCAAAATATCAGTCAAACGCATACGCAAAAAGATAGGTCTAAGCATTTCAACAAAGCACTCAAAATCCTCATCATCCTTTTTCTGGATGGTTTAGAAGGAAAGGGCATGAGTTTCTGATTCCATGGCTCTCTTTCTTTACCATGTTTCCTAGCAATGAAATCTCTTTTATCGTATCTTTTATTCTTAGGTTGTAGGTTATCAAGATCAACAACAGGTTCAATCTCCATATCATTATCATTACTAGGTTGAGCATCAACATGAACATCATCATTAACGTTATCACTAGGTTCGTGTTCATCACCAGATTGTGTCTCAGCATTAGAAATAGAAATATCATTTGGATTCTCTGGTGTGCCTACAACAGGTTCACTAGAAGCATGCAAAGTCCTATCATCATTCATTTTCTATTATTACTAGGAGGACTAGGTGCATCGGTATTAATTCTCCGAGAATATTTCTTGATTCTCTTAGGATGGCCCTCAGGATACAAAGGTTCCTGAGCCATTTTACCACCTCTAGTCATCACTCTAACATCATAATCATTGTTCTTATTATTCATCTTGTTAAGCAAATCATTTTTTGCCTTGAGAACTTGTTCTACTTGATTTTTTTTACCATGGAAGCATGTTTACTAATAACCTTGAGATCATTAACAGTTCTACACATATAGTCACCCAAGTAGTCAAGCATATAAGCATTTCGTTTCAATTGTCTACCAACATAAGAATTGAAGTTTTCTTGTTTAACAATAAAGTTATAAAATTCATCCAAGCATTTACTAGCAGATTTATTATGAGGAATATCACCCTCATCAAATCTATAGAGAGAATTTACCTCTACTACCTGTGTCGGAGTATTAAGACCATGTATTTCCTCAATAGGTGGTAGATTATTAACATCTTCAGCTTTAATAACTTTTTCTTTCGTAGATTTCTTTGCCTCTTGCATATCTTGAGGACTGAGAAATAGAATGCCTCATTTCTTCGGAGTTGGCTTAAGAGGTGGTTCAGGAAGAGTCCAATCATTATCATTACTCACTATATTATTCAATAGCACTTCAGCTTGTTCAATAGTTCATTCCCTAAAAACACAACCAGCACAACTATCTAGGTGGTCCCTAGAAGCATCGGTTAGTCCATTATAAAAGATATCAAGTATTTCATTTTTTTGAGAGGATGATCACGCAAAGCATTAATTAATTGGAGAAGCCTCGCCCTTGCGCTGAAGATGAACGGGGCTAAGCGATCTGCCGAAGCTGTGGGATGTCAAAATGCATCGGTAGGGGAGCGTTCCGCCTTAGAGGGAAGCAACCGCGAAAGCGGGGGTCGACGAAGCGGAAGCGAGAATGTCGGCTTGAGTAACGAAAACATTGGTGAGAATCCAATGCCCCGAAAACCTTGCCCAATCTTGTGGGAGCCTATCTTCTTCAATTTGCACAAAGTTAAATATTTCCTGGAAAGCAGCTTGTTTCTTATGAGCAAGAAAATATTTTTCAGAGAAGTAATATATCATATCCCGGGGACTACGCACACAACCAGAAGCAAGAGAATTAAACCATATCTTAGCATCACCCTTTAATGAGAAAGGAAACAACTTAAGAATATAGTAATAGCGAATTTTTTTCCTCATGAGAAAATAGGGTGGCTATATCATTCAATTTAGTAAGGTGTGCCACAATAGTTTCAGATTCATAACGATGGAAAGGATCACATTCAACCAAAGTAATCAACTCAGTTTCTTAAGATCCACTCTATCTTTACAAGCAAGAAAGTCACTAGCTACCTCTCCATCCATAACATAACCCTTAGGTATAACAGGAAGTTCATATCTAGGAGAGCTAGTTCTATCAGGTGTTTCAAAGTTTTCAGTTTCAATAATTTCATCAGTTTCAGAAATATCGTTGATGACCCACAAGTATAGGGGAACTATCGTAGTCCTTTCGATAAGAGTGTCGAACCCAATGATACGTCTCCATCGTATCTACTTTTCCAAACACTTTTGCGCTTGTTTTGGACTCTAACTTGCATGATTTGAATGGAACTAACCCGGACTGACGTTGTTTTCAGCAGAATTGCCATGGTGTTATTTTTGTGCAGAAATAAAAGTTCTTGGAATGACCTGAAAATCAACGGAGATTATTTTTGGAATATATAAAAAAATACTGGAGAAAGAATCAAGGCCAGGGGGCCCACACCCTGTCCACGAGGGTGGGGCCGCGCCTACCCACCTAGGCGCGCCCCTGCCTCGTGGGCCCCCTGTGCTCCACCAACCTCAACTCCAACTCCATATATTCGTGTTTGGGGAGAAAACAATCAGAGAGAAGGATTCATCGTGTTTTACGATACGGAGCCGCCGCCAAGCCCTAAACTCTCTCAGGAGGGCTGATCTGGAGTCCGTTCGGGGCTCCAGAGAGGGGGGTCCGTCGCCATCGTTGTCGGTGTCAAAATTGGCGGATCTCGGGTAGGGGGTCCCTAACTGTGCGTCTAAGGTCGATTATAACAGGAGACAAGGGACACGATGTTTATCCAGGTTCGGGCCCTCTCTATGGAGGTAATACCCTACATCCTGCTTGACTAATATTGATGAATATGAGTATTACAAGAGTTGGTCTACCTCGAGATCGTGATGGCTAAACCCTAGAGGTCTAGCTTGTATGGCTATGATAATGAATCTCCCTTATCCGGACTAAGTCCTCTGGTTTATATAGACACCGAAAGGATCTAGGGTTACACAAGGTCGGTTACAAAGAAAGGAATATACATATTCGGTCGCCAAGCTTGCCTTCCACACCAAGGAGAGTCACATCCGGATGCGGGTGCAGTCTTCAATCTTTGTATCTTCACAGCCCATCAGTCCGGCCCATGGCTAATAGGCCGGACGCCCGAGGACCCCTTAGTCCATGAGTCCCTCAGTAGCCCCCGAGCCAGGCTGCAATGACGAGGTGTTCGGCGCGCAGACTGTCTTCGGCATTGCAAGGCAGGTTCCTCCTCCGACGTCTTCCAAGTAATGTGTTCGGCTCTCAATTCAATGCCGCACCCCTCGGCTTCTGTGCATTCATGACTTCATCCTCCACGTGTCGGGTGAATGAGGATGGTCAGGGTATTTTTTGCAAATAACACCCTAGCCCTGCAAGAAAGAGTGTCTATTTAAAGAGATTGGATCTCAAATCCTTTCGGCTTCACGCGGACAAAATCCTCAGATACTGCGAGGAAAAACCATTCCAACATGGCCAACATTCCCAGCTCCTCTTCCCGTTCCAACCAAGAGATAGGCAAGTGGGAGAGGTGCTCCGTGCCCCACAGCCAATTGGTGAAGCTACAAACACAGGGATTTCTCCCTCCTGCAGATCTGGTCCCTGTTCGAGCAGGATTGTCCTCCTTCAACGGCAAAACCCAGGCGGAGGATTTCCCCAATCCGTTTGCGGGAGAACAAGTGTGCTTCATCCCCTATCTGCTGAGGGGCATGGGATTTCCAATTCACCCATTCCTCCGAGGGCTTCTGGAGTACTACGGCCTCCAGCTGCATAATTTTACCCTGGCCTCCGTCCTGCACATCACGGGTTATGTCGCTTTATGCGAACTATTCCTAGGTTGCGAGGCCCATTTCGATTTGTGGAGAAGACTGTTCTGCCTCGTCCCTCGCAATCAAGGCGGGTCAATTTTTGAAGTGGGAGGAGCCGAAGTGTGGCGCATCACCGGGACCGGATACCTGTCTGGCATGCTGAAGAAAGCTCCCGAAGAGTGGCCTTCCGAATGGTTCTACATTGACGACGTCGCTCTACCCGACCCCGTCCGCATGGGCCTCCCCGAGTTTTCAAATGCTCCGCTGAAGAAACGCCATAGCTGGTGTCCTCGAAGCCTCGAGGAAGAGGATAGTGCAGAGATCAGCCTGCTGCTGGGCAAGATTAAGACGCTTGCCCGGTCCGGATTGTCAATAGTCGAGGTGATGGAGTTTTCGATAACGCGGGGGGTCCAGCCACTCCAATACAGAGGGCTGCCCATGTGGCATTATAACGGAGAAGACAACGCCTCACGCTATGGCCGAAAGTGCCCGAAGACTCCTGCCGCCCTAGCCAAAATACTGGCCGAGTTGTATAAAGGGGAGAAGGGGAGTTCACCCATCTCCAATATCGAGACGAATTTTCCATGTATAATCCTCCCAGCTGGGTAAGGTACAGCTCCACTATTTTACTCTTGTCCCTGGATCATTCTTGACAGGTGGCATCTTATCATTCTCATAACAGGAATGGCAAAAGGCTGTCGAGGGGATCCATGACCCTGCCCCTCAGCCGAAGAATCGCAACCGGGATCTTGACCCCGGATACGAGGAAGATCTGGACATATTTTTGGAGCTTGAGGATGGAATATTCTATCAGATGAGCTACGGCGGTACATATGTACCCATTATCGCCGATTACCCCAGCCTCCTTCCTGCTTCACGTGTATGTAATCCGAAGACACCTTATCCAAAAGAGTTTTCTCATTCCTCCTTACCCACCGCACTGTCCTGTGCTTAGAAGGGGAAGCATTCGGTGTGCCATGCTGCCCCGGGAGCATCTCCGAAGAGAGCGTCCCCCATACCAGGCAAGCCATCTAAGAGAAAGGCAAACAAAGATACGGCCGAGCCTTCATCAAAGAGGTATGAATTTGCAAGTATGCACCTTGGCAGTCACATCCAACTATGACCTTTCCGTTTACCCTGTATCAGGAAAAAGGTGTGTCGGACTATATCGGGGGGTCCGGCCGGTCATACTTCCCGCAGCCAGGATTCAAATCCTGCCGTGAAGACGGGGGCTGATGCGGGGGTGACGTTGGACTGTCCTCCAGCCCAGGACTCGGATGATGTATCCGTCACCAACTCGGAAGTGGAGAGCACCATGAATCATCGGCGCCGCAGGGCCGTTTTACAAGACCCTGGCTTTTCAGAAGAGTCATTTAATGCCTTTAGCTCGGCCGATGCATATATCTGAGCTGCTCGAGATGGGCTTAACAAAGCCACAAAACATCATTTAAAAGATGTGTAGGTAAGTTTGTTTTGTCTGACTATGATAACCATATGCCAGTAGCCCCCGAGACTTAAAGTAGTTGAAACAACTGATTTAAGGATCAATATACAACCAGGTGCTTATGGAGAAGAACACCCTGTTAACTCAGGAACTAGAAAAGTGTCAGAGCCAGCTGTCTGCTGCCAATGCCGAACTGGAGAAATCGAAGAAGGCATCCCCCAGTAATGTTTCCCTCCATCGAGAAATCATAATTGTACACTAATAATGCTAATCTGGTTGCTTATATTTGTATTGGATCGTTAGACCAACTGCGAGAGCAGCTGGACGCCGCTCGAAGCGAAGAACATGGAGCCAAAAAACTACTAGCGGCGGGCGAGCATGTGTTAACAAAAGTCGTTCAGGAGAAAAAGAAGCTCCAGGATTCAAACACTAAACTGGGCGAAGAACTGAAAGATGTGCGAGCTCAGCTAACTGACTCCGTGAAGGAGAACAAAAAACTGCGAGGCGGCATATTCAGTATGTGGCCACATTTATCTTATAACAGTTTGGAAGTAAAAGTAGCTAATATAGCTGTGATTGCAGGTATATTAACGGGCCGTCTTGAAGAGAGGTGTCCAGATCATCAAGTGATCTTCTGCAAGGGCTGTCGCAGTTGCACGAGCAAGCTCGGTAGGCAATGCGGAGTGTATCCAAGTCCTTATGGCCATCCGCCTCCCCTCCAGGGAGTATGCAGAAGCTTGTAGAGCTGTTCAAGGGAGCGCGGAGGCGTATCCGACTGTGGAAGATATCGGCATGCCGAGAGGGTGCGCGAGAAGCCTGGGCCATGATAAAAACACGATATACCAAGCTGGATCCGAATCACATGGCCCGGGGCGGACCGCTAGGGTCAAATGGGAAGAAATTCCTGTTAGTTTAGTATATGGCGAAGTAGAGGTGACTGCTAGATACTCCCAACAGGATTGTAAATTAGACCGCCTGTTGGACGGTACAGAGGAGGAAGTTTTTGAGTCCTAAGTGACTATGTATTTTCCTTCCAGCTGGATAATAAAAACAATTGTCATGGCCGGCCTTTTCGCTTCGACCTCTGGACCCGAAGGTGCGGAGTGTTTCCGAATACCCTTACGGTAGAATATACCGGGGTATGCATGGGAACCAGGCGTAGGGGTCCTAGTTTCTTGAACATACAATGTGTATCCGGCTAGTTATGTCATATTACATTATGTAAGAAACATCTTCCAGAGAGAATAGTTCCGTTAAGGGTTCCTTTCCCCGGGTGTGCCTGCGTTTAATGTGCATGTCCAAACTGTGATTGAAAAAATTGCAGAGTAAGTAACTTCTGGGGTTTCAAAATGGTGTGAATGTGGAAACATCTTTAATTCGCCGACCGAATATTCCCTTAAGAACGCTAGCTTTCGGCTTCACCCAGTCTGAGGTACACATCCGGATGACCCGGTAGTAACAATCGCAGAGGTACTCCCTTTATGCCCTAGCTAAACTAACGGGAACGTAGGGCATAAGCACAGGAGCCGGGCAACCCAGCTTGGCCAAAACTTAAGTCATATCGATGCATATAGTGGCGAAGAAAAGGTACATATGGAAAAACTCATATGTGGTGAGCATGATGCTCGAAGAATAATAGCAAGCTTCTGTACGAGAAGCCCCTAGGTATAATGAACGTACATATGTAGAGATGCACGTATCACATAAGGATGGTCTAGCCGTACTGAAGCCGTAAGGCTAAAGAGCAAAGCGATAAAAACGATAAAAACAAAAGGAGAGAAAAAATGACGTTAATAACAGGAGGGAGGAGACGAACACAGAGTTCGGCTCTAGGCATAAAATCGTCGTAGTCTGGCCGCATTCCAGGGGTTTAGCTCAGGTGATTGTCTGACGCGTCACGTAGGCGGTATGCTCCTCCGGTGAGAACTTCGTCAATGATGAAGGGACCCTCCCACTTGGGCTTGAGTTTGACCTTTTTCTTCTCCGGCAGGCGTAGAACGAGTTCACCAACGTTATAAGTCTTGGCCCGCACTTCTCTGCTTTGATACCTGTGAGCCTGCCGTTGATAAAATCCGGAACGGGCTTTTGCGACGTCGCGCTCCTCCTCCAAGGCATCTAGGCTGTCCTGCCGATCAAGATCGGCTTCTCTCTCTTCGTACATGCGCACTCGAGGTGAGTCATGAATAATATCGCAGGGTAACACTGCTTCTGCACCGTACACCATGAAGAAAGGTGTATATCCAATAGTGTTGTTGGGCATGGTCCGCAGCCCCCAGAGTACGAAGTCAAGTTCCTCCACCCAGTGCTTGTCTGATTCTTTCAAAGACCGCACTAGTCTAGGTTTGATGCCGCTCATAATAAGACCATTAGCCTGTTCGACTTGACCGTTTGTCTGCGGGTGATAGATAAAGGCATAATCGAGCGTAATGCCTAGATTAGTACACCAGGTTTTCACTTCATCGGCTGTGAAATTAGAGCCATTATCGGTGATTATGCTGTGCGGGACACCATAACGGTGTACCACGCCGGATATGAAATCTATTACTGGCCCCGCTTCGGCCATTTTGACTGGTTTGGCCTCTATCCATTTAGTGAATTTATCCACCATGACCAGCAGATACTTTCTCTTATGGCTTCCTCCTTTAAGGGGTCCGACCATATCGAGTCCCCAGACCACAAAAGGCCAAGTAATGGGGGTTGTCTGTAAGGAAGTGGGGGGCATATGGCTTTGGTTGGCAAAGAGTTGGCATCCGATGCAATGTTGGACGAGTTCCTGTGCATCTGCTCGGTCCGTCGGCCAATAAAACCCTGTATGGAAGGCCTTGCTAACAAGGGCCCGAGCTGCGGCGTGGTGACCACCGATTCCGGCATGAATTTCAGCCAAGAGCTGCCGCCCCTCTTCCTCGGAAATACATCGTTCAAGAACTCCGGTAGCGCTTTTCTTATAGAGCTCTCCCTCATGAACCTTGTAGGCCTTCGAACGCCGGACAATGCAGCGGGCCTCATTCTGGTCCTCAAGAAGCTCCTTCCTGCTAAGGTAGGCCAGGAAGGGTTTGTTCCATGGGGCAATGACAGCCATGATGAGATGCACCGACGATGTTATTTCGGTGGCTGAGCCTCCGATGACGTCGGTGTTTCCAGGATCTGGGGTTATGTTTGGATCCGGACTAGTGTTTTCGTTCTCCCCCTGCCACACCACGGATGGCTTAAAAAGCCTTTCTAGAAAGATATTAGGTGGGACGGGGTCGCTCTTAGCACCGATACGAGCAAGAACGTCCGCCGCTTGATTACCTTCTCGAGCCACATGATGGAACTCGAGCCCCTCGAACCGGGCCAACATTTGTATGACTGCGTTATGATAAGCTGCCATCTTCGGATCTTTGGCGTCGAAGTCTCCATTTATTTGAGATATTGCAACGTTTGAGTCCCCGCGCACTTCTAGGCATTGTATTCCCATGGAGACAGCCATCCGGAGACCATGCAATAAGGCCTCGTATTTGGCTGCGTTATTGGAGTCTGTGTATACTATTTGGAGTACGTATTGAACGACGTCTCTAGTAGGGGACGTTAAAACGATGCCCGCTCCTAGCCCTGCCAGCATTTTGGAGCCATCGAAATACATAACTCAATTGGAATATGTACCGTACTCTTTAGGGAGTTCGGCATCTGTCCATTCGGCGACGAAGTCAGCCAATACTTGGGATTTAATAGCTCAATGTGGTTTATATGTAATGTCAAATGGGAGGAGATCAATGGCCCATTTGGCAGTCCGGCCCATGGCATCGCGGTTATTTATAATGTCATTGAGTGGTACTTCGGAAGCCACCGTAATCGAACACTCCTGGAAGTAGTGACAGAGCTTTCGGGATGCCATGAAGACCTCGTATGCTATCTTTTGATAATGGGGGTACCGGGATTTGCATGGTGTAAGGATAGTGGATATGTAGTATACTAGCTTCTGAAGCAGGAATTTATGTCCGTCCTATTCTTGTTCAACGACGAGTACGGCACTCACCACCTGATGTGTTGCCGATATGTATAATAACATCGGTTTGCCGGTGTTTGGTGCGGCCAGGATTAGATTGCTCGCAAGACGGGTTTTTATTTCCTCCAGCCCGGCTGTTGCCACGTCCGTCCACTCGAAGTGATCGGTTCGCCGTAAAAGGCGATAGAGTGGCAGTGCCTTTTCTCCCAATCTGGATAAGAAGCGGCTTAGAGCTGCCACGCTACCTGCGAGTTTTTGAACTTGTTTAAGGTCTGTTGGAGTAGCCAATTGCGACAAAGCTCAGATTTTGGCTGGATTTGGTTCAATTCCTCTATTGGAAACGATGTAGCCCAGCAGATTTCCGGCCGGGACGCGGAAAGCGCACTTTTCCGGATTGAGCTTAATGTCATACACGGGGAGGTTGTCGAATGGGAGACATAAATTGTCTATTAGTGTTTCTACGTGCCTAGTTTTGATGATGACGTCGTCCACATAAGCTTCAACTGTCTTGCTGATCTATTTCTCCAGGTATGTTTGAATCATGCGTTGGTATGTGGTGCCGGCGTTCTTGAGCCCGAAGGGCATGGTGTTGCAGCAGAATGGCCCATATGGGGTAATGAATGCTGTTGCAGCTTGATTGGACTCCTTCATTTTGATTTGATGGTATCCGGAATATGCATCCAGGAAACACAGTGAGTCTTGTCCTGCGGTAGCTTCAATGATTTGATCAATGCGGGGGAGGGGAAGGGATCCTTAGGGCAAGCCTTATTGAGGTCTTTAAAATCGATGCACAACCGCCAGGATTTGTCCTTCTTTGGTACCATCACCAGGTTTGCCAGCCAGTCCGGATGTTTTATTTCTTTGATGAATCCGGCCTCAATTAGCTTAGCTAGCTCCTCCCCCATAGCTTGACGTTTGGGTTCGGAAAAGCGCTGCAGTGTTTGCTTGACCGTTCTATATCCCTTTAATATATTAAGGCTGTGTTCTGCCAACTCGCATGGGATTCCTGGCGTATCAGAAGGGTGCCAGGTGAATATATCCCAATTCTCGTGCAGGAACTCTCGTAGCGCGGCGTCAACCGTTGGGTCTAATTATGCTCCGATGGATGATGTCTTCTTGGGGTCCGTTGGATGGACATGGAATTTGACTATTTCTTCTGCTGGTTTGAAGGAGGTGGATTTGGGTCATTTTTCTAGGACCACATCATCCCTGTCCACCGTAGAGCGCAGCGCAGCTAATTCTTCGGCTGTGAGGGCTTCAGATAATGCCTCGAGGGCCAAGGATGCAGTTTTATTCTCGGCGTGGAGTGCTATGTCCGGATAACTAGCTAGAGTGATTTGAAGGAAATATGCCTTAGAGGCAATAATAAAGTTATTATTTATTTCCTCATATCATGATAAATGTTTATTATTCATGCTAGAATTGTATTAACCGGAAACATAATACATGTGTGAATACATAGACAAACATAGTGTCGCTAGTATGCCTCTACTTGACTAGCTCGTTAATTGAAGATGGTTGAGTTTCCTAGCCATGGACATGAGTTGTCATTTGATTAACGGGATCACATCATTAGGAGAATGATGTGATTGACTTGACCCATTCCTGTAGCGACCCGACCTCAAACGGTCAAGTCTCTGTGCTTCAATGTCATCCCTGGATCGGTAATGCTGACACACACAATACGCGAAGGATTTATAACATAGTGGCAATCACACACTTATTACATCGAATGTCTCAAGAGAGAACTTATTACAGTAAATATGGCGTAAGGCCATCTAATACGATAACAGCGGAAGACTTGGAAGGTAAAGTGAGTCCATCAACTCCAACGGCATAGCTGAGTGCATCACAACGACCTATCGCACCTTTACTCTTCGTCTGAAAAGTCTGCAACATAATATGTTGCAGCCCGAAAATGGGTCAGCACATGGAATATGCTGGCAATGTAACACAGTAGAGCAATGAATAGATAAATGCTATCACTACATGCATATATGGCTGGTGGAGGCTCTATGGTTATATGGTTTTTTTGCGAAAAACCAATTTTTCCCTGCAACAAAGGAATATATTTTATTTAACTATCATGGTAGTTGAAACATTGAGAGTGGTACCCCCATCTCAATCCCAATTAAAAGTAATTATCATCCCAACAGATTAAATTAGAGTGATGAGATACAGTAGGATAATCCAAGTACTAGATACTCAAGATGTCCATAACCGGGGACACGGCTAACCATAATTAGTTTATACACTCTGCAGAGGTTTGTGTACTTTTCCCCACAAGACTCGATCTCCTCCATTGTATTTCTCGCACTGCAGGGTGTTTGAGAAACGGATGACCGAGACACGGTCTTTCAGAAGCATTAACTCTTTACTCTGGGTGGACAGTTACACCTACTTTCCCTCTACATCTGCTAGCCCACCACTAAAAGAGGTCACACAACATACTCAACTATGCCAGAGCCCATAATGTCTTGTGGTTGCACACGGAAGTTTCTAGCATGAATAATCTTATGATCCCTTTGAGCCTGGGTGGCGGACCGTAGGAGGATCACATGGTATATCCTCGGGATCTCCTAGGACAACACTGGTATATCCCCAGGTGCCCAAATCAAGCAATCCACCCAGATGTGTATTAAAGTTGCCACCTTAAGTTGAACCATTAATTAACAATCTCACATCTGTCATGGATACACTCAGACCCAATCCACGTCTACGAGCATAGCATAGCAGTATAAGCATAACATAGAAGTAACTCCCAGGGGTTTGATAATAAAACAGGTAATAGGTTCTACCTCATCATCTACTTACCAAACCCACATGTTAAGAGATCCTACTCATGCAATGTGTGAGGGGTTGAAACTAATGCATAAAAACTGGGTGATAAAGGGGTATGATCAAAGTGTTACTTGCCTTGCTGATGATCCACAAAACCTAGAGACTCGTAGTAGCACGCTTCGCACTCCGGGTGTTCTATCGCAAACAAACAATAGCATACATAACAATCAAGCAAAGATGCACGGGTAAAACTCAAATAATAAGATCTAACCAAAAAAGTTCAACTTAAGAACTCCGGTTTACAAAAATAATCAAATCAAACGGAGCAACGAAACTCAAACGGCAAAAGAAACAAGATCCGATTACTAATTTGGACTAAAGTCAAATTTTACAGTACCAAAATCTTGTTTAAGTTGGTTAAACGGAAAGAGGGTTTTGTGACGAAGATCCAGACGCTTGAATCGCCTGATTCCGATAAACGAGCGAAAGGATAAACTAAAACGAAAATCGGATCAGAGATCGCGATCGAAAATAATCGGGAAAAACCCTGGAAAAATAAAAATGGACGAACGGGCTAACGAACGAACGTTTGCTGTCTGTGACTAACGGGTGATCGGCATTCGTTAAAACAAATGAACGGACGAACATCCGCAAAATAAATAAACCAACGGAAAAACCGATCTAATAAAATAAACCAAAAAAATAAAAAACGGATCTAGATCTAGGGTTTAACGAAATAAACCGAAAAAACATGGCGGCGGCGGATAACTCCGGCGAAGTCGGCGGCGGCGCGACGAGATGGCGGCACGGCGGTGGCGGCTGGCGCGGTAACCGAGGCGGCGGGGCTAGGGTTCGGGCGCGGGCGGCGGCTGGGCTGGGGGCGGGGTGGGCTTCGGGGCTCGGGGCTGGCGGCTGGCGCGGCTTATAAGGGGGGGCTGAGGAGTCCGGGCCGGATACGGCCCGTAGGTCGGTTACCTTTTTTTTAATAAATTCCGACGAGCAAAAAAAAGAATACTAAACGGACTCCGAAAATCCCGAAATAAATTTTCCCCATCCTCTAAAAACATGCCGGACAAGGTGAACATTTATTTGGGCCGAAAATCCAATTCTGGAAAACGCATATTTTTCCTAATTTGAATAAAATTGCAATAAAACCAAATAAAATCTTTTATTTGATTTTAATATTTTTCCTCCAATATTTAATTTATTTTGGAGAAATCATATTATCTCCTCTCATATATTTTGGTATGAAATATTTTCGGAGAGAAAATTTATTAAAACCAAAATGATCCTTATTTCAATATTTGATAGAATTTAAATATGAAAATCGTGAAATCCCCAACTCTCTCCGAGGGTCCTTGAGTTGCTGAGAATTATGAGGATTGCGAAACGGAATGCAATAAAAGTATGATATGCATGAATGACCTATGTATAACATTCCAAATTGAAAATTTGGGATGTTACAAACCTACCCCCCTAAAGTTGAATCTCGCCCTCGAGATTCGGGTTGGCTAGAAAATAGGTGTGTGTGGTCTTTGCGTAGATCATCCTCTCATTCCCAGGTGGCTTCATCCTCCATATGGTGGCTCCACTGAACTTTGCAAAACTTGATAACCTTGCTGCGAGTAACCCGGCTAGCAAACTCGAGATTCTTGATAGGTTTCTCCTCATATGTCAAGTCACTATCCAGCTGAATTGCTTCTAGGGGCACTGTATCTCTCAGAGGAATATCGGCCATCTCTGCATGACACTTCTTCAACTGAGATACGTCAAACACATCATGAACTCCCGACAGTCCTTTGGGTAATTCCAACTTGTACGCAACCTCTCCCATACGTTCCAAAACATGATACGGTCCCACAAATCTCGGGGATAACTTTCCCTTAACTCCAAAACGCTTAACTCCTCGAAGTGGTGACACTCTCAAATATGCCTTGTCTCCGATTTCATAGACTACCTCCTTGCGTTTTGAGTCTGCATAACTCTTTTGTCTGGACTGAGCTACCTTCAGTCTATCTCGAATCAGTTTTACTTTCTCTTCGGACACCTTAATCAAATCCGGTCCAAACAACTAGCGGTCTCCAACTTCATCCCACATCAACGGTGTTCTGCACCTTCTTCCATACATGGCTCGAACGGTGCTATCTCAAACTGGCCTCGTAGCTATTGTCGTACGAGAATTCTGCGTAAGGCAAATTATCATCCCAACTAGATCCATAATCTAGCGCACAAGCTCTCAACATGTCCTCTAGAATCTGATTGACTCTCTCTGTCTGTCCATCTGTCTGCGGGTGAAAAGTTGTACTGAACTCCAGCCTGGTTCCAAAGGTCTGGTGCAGCTGGTGCCAAAACTTTGAAGTAAACTGTGTTCCTCTATCTGATACGACGGTCCTCGGAACTCCGTGCAGACATACGATCCTGGTCATGTATATCTTGGCCAACTTTGCACTGGTATAGGTGGTTTTCACTTGGATAAAGTGAGCTACTTTGGTCAAGCGATCCACTACTACCCAGATAGAATCATATCCCGATCGGGTCCTGGGCAATCCGGTGATAAAATTCATGCCAAGATTATCCCACTTCCATTCGGGTATCGGCATAGGCTGCTGTAATCCTGCTGGCTTCTGATGTTCTGCCTTCACTCTATGACATACATCACATATGGCTACATACTCGGCAATATCCTTCTTCATACCCGTCCACCAGAAATGCTCCTTTAAATCCAAATACATCTTGGTGTTTCTGGGGTGTATCGAGTATGGTGAGTCGTGAGCTTCCTGTAATATTAACTTCCTGATCTCTGCATTATTGGGCACATATATCCGGTCCTCAAACCATAGGGTGTCGTGCTCATCCTCACGAAAACCTTTGGCTTTTCCTTCGCTCATCTTCTCCTTTATCTCGGCAATCTCCTTGTCATCCTTCTGAGCTTCTCGAATCTTTCCCAACAATGTAGAATGAACTTCCATGGTTGTAACAAAACCTTTAGGAAGTATCTCCAAATGAAGTTCCCTGAGATCCTCTGCTAACTCTTTTGGCATTCCTCCACTTACGAGGGTATTGACATAACTCTTCTGGCTCAAAGCGTCTGCTACGACATTGGCCTTGCCTGGATGATAATGCAACTTCATATCATAATCCTTTATAAGCTCCAACCATCTCCTTTGCATGAGGTTCAACTCCTTCTGAGTAAAAATGTACTTCAAGCTCTTGTGATCTGTGTACACATCACAACGATTTCCAATAAGAAAGTGTCTCCAGGTCTTTAAGGCATGCACTACGTCTGCTAACTCCAAATCATGCGTGGCATAGTTCAATTCATGCGGTTTAAGTTGTCGTGAGGCATACGAAACAACTCTTTCGTCTTGCATAAGTACTCCTCCAAGTCCTAAGCGAGAGGCGTTGCAATACACTTGGAATTCCTTGCGTATATCCGGCAGAATCAGCACTGGGGTTGTAGTCAAACGTTTCTTCAACTCCTGGAAACTTGCTTCACATTCTTTAGTCCAATGGAACTTGGTGTCCTTCTTCAACAACGTCGTCATAGGCTTCGCAATCTTGGAGAAATTTTCAATAAATCTTCGATAGTATCCTGCGAGTCTAAGAAAACTGTGGATCTCTCCAACTGAGGTGGGTGCCAACCAATCAGTGACTGACTGAACCTTGGTGAGATCCACTGCTATACCTTCTCCTGATATAACATGTCCAATAAGTCCAACTTCCTTCAACCAAAACTCGCACTTGCTGAACTTGGCATATAACTGATGTTCCTTGAGCTTCACGAGAACTAAACGCAAATGCTCCTTGTGTTCCTCTTCATCCTTCGAGTATACCAAGATATCATCAATGAAAACCACAACAAACTTATCCAAAAACTCCATGAACACCTTATTCAACATACTCATGAAATTGGCGGGGGCGTTAGTCAATCCAAAATGACATAACCGTATACTCATATAGCCCATACCTTGTGGTGAATGCTGTTTTGGGTATATCATTTTCCCTAATCTTCAGCTGGTGGTAACCTGATCGCAGGTCGATCTTCGAAAACACCCTTGCTCCTTGCAGCTGGTCAAACAAATCATTGATCATCGGCAGTGGGTACTTATTCTTGATCGTTACTTCATTCAATGCCCGATAATCAACAACCATTCTTAGGGACTTATCCTTCTTCTCAACCAATAGCACCGGGGCTCCCCATGGTGATGAGCTCCGTCGAATGTAACCTTTCTCCAATAACTCCTTAATCTGTTTCTTGATCTCCTCTAGATCATTTGCGGGTATCCGGTATGGTCTCTTAAATATTGGCCCGGTGCCTGGCAAGAGCTCTATCAAAAACTCTATGTCTTGATCTGGCGGCATGCCTGGTAACTCCTCCGGGAATACATCCGGGTAATCCTTCACTACTGGCACTTCCTCCTGAACAACTCCCGTGAGAGAATGTACTTGGGTTCCCCTTGGCGAATGCCTGGATACATACTTGATCCTTTTTCCCTCCGGGGTGGTGAGTAAAATCGACTTACTCACGCAATCGATGTTTCCCCCATACATCGATAGCCAATCCATTCCTAGTATCACATCCAATCCTTGTGACTCCAAAATTATCAGGTCTGAGGGGAAAACATGTCTTCCAATGGTCAATGGCATCTAAAAACATCCTTGACTTGCCATATACTCGGCTCCTAGCGAACTTACTAACAAGGGTGTCCTAAGTACCTTAGTGGGCAACTTATACTTATCCACGAATCCCCTTGATATGTATGAGTGCGATGCACCAGTATCGAAAAGAACGATTGCAGTAAAAGACTTAACCAAAAACTTACCGATAACTGCATCTGGCTGCCCCTCAACTTCCTCCACGTTCACGTGGTTCACTTGTCCTCTATTGAAAGGGTTGGGCTTCTTCCTAGCGCTTCCATTGCCATTGCCGTTCTTCAATTCCGGACAATTGTTGGCGTAGTGCCCATTCTTCCCGCACTTGAAACGGGTAATGTGACTTTGATCCTTCTTGGCGGGTGTGGCTGGGTTAGAGCAGTTCTGATTGCTACTTGCTCTGTTCCCATTCCCATTCCTTGGGCCATAATGATTATGCAAACTTCCTCCATTGTGAGTGTGGCCTCCATGGTTATGGACAAGTCCTCCCGAGTTCGGGGTGAGACGGGGCTTCTGTTGAGCTCCAGAATTGTACTTCCCCTGTCCATACTTCCTCTTGCGATTCTCAATCTCCTGCTGCTTCCCTTCAATCATAAGAGCCTTGTCTACCAACTCCTAGTAGTTGTTGAATGTTGCCACCATCAACTGCATGCTCATCTCATCGTTTAGCCCTTCCATAAACGTCTCCTGTTTCACGGCATCGGTGGCCACATCATCAGGGGCATAACGAGATAGCTTACTAAACTCATCTACGTACTGAGCCACAGTACGATTCCCCTGGCGCAAGTTGCGAAACTCACGCTTCTTCATGCTCATAGCTCCAGTGGATACGTGGGCTGTGCAGAATGCTTGCTGAAACTGCTCCCAAGTGACATTGGCTATAGGAAAAGTGGCTGTGTAATTTTCCCACCATGCGGCTGCTGGTCCATCCAATTGGTGTGCGGCAAAACGCACCTTCTCCGCATCTGTGCAACCTGCGGTGGTCAACTCCCTTCCTGTCCTGCGCAACCAATCATCCGCAAATATGGGCTCGGTGCTACTGGAAAACACCGGCGGCTGCAACCTCAGAAAGCGAGCTAATTTGTCAACTTGAGGTGGTGGCAGAGGGTTGTTCTTGTTGTTGTTGTTGTTGTTGTTGTTGTTGCCTTGGTTCTGAACTAACAACTGCATTAAGGCATTCTGCTGCTGGATCAACTGAGTGAGCTCCGGTGGGAAAGCAAAACCGGGGTCTCGTCTCGGAGGCATCTCATGGGTTTAGAGGGAAGAGATTAGAATAGAATGAGGTCTAGTGAGAAAGCACTACCCATATGCACATGAGACAAACACAATCATATCATTTCACTCAATCAATCAAGCAATGGCATACAGACGGTCTAGAACTATCGTTAAAAGTGCTCGGACTACTACTATATACATGGGGGAAACTACTAGTCATATGGTGGTCATCTAGAAATATTGCTCGGTGGAAGACTCCATGATGTCCGCTCCAGCTTCGTCTTCATAATCATCATCACTATCATCGGGGTCGGAGTCGGTGTCGTCTATGATGATGTAGTCTTCAGAACGAATCTCCTTAGGTTCGTCGTCTTCTCCTCCTGGCGAGGGGTCTCCCATAAAAACTCCTAGCTTCCTTGTTAGGTCGTCATTCTTCTCCACTAGTACGATGATTTCCTCCTCATAATCGTCGCATGCAGCCTTGAGTTCCTCTTCTAGCTCGGCGATCCTGGTCATTGCCTTCTTCAAATCTATCATGCTTGCGCACATTTGGTTCTCCTGGCGACGAATGTGTTCGTTTAACTCCTGGATGAATGCTGCAATGGATCTATCCCTCCTGGTGCTGATCATCTCCCATTGCTCGTCTCGGCGTCCACATATCTGGTATATGGTGCCCTTCAACTCCTTTTTGTAGACTTCTCCAATACGTCCCATAGCAATGTGGGCTGCCATGCTCTTGCCTAGAATCCAGGTGGCTGCATCAAAGGAAAACTCTATGGGTTTAGTGACTGGCGTGAACGTCCTTCCTGGAACTTGAACTTGAATCATCCAGCGCTCCTCTTCTGGTAAAGTGGCGTTGTAGGTCCTGGTGAAGCTTGGTATTCCAATGTTCAGGTATCTAGTGACTTCCTTCAAGTGTCGTCCAAAGGGTGTGTCTTCATCCGGTTGTGCAAACTTGTTCCTCATGTCCGCCATCCTAAAGAGTCAAAAATGAGTAGAGTGACCTATGGTTTTTCTTAGTGGCCGTGTCCTACATTCAGTGTGTGCTCTGATACCATCTTGTAGCGACCCGACCTCAAACGGTCAAGTCTCTGTGCTTCAGTGCCATCCCTGGATCGGTAATGCTGACACACACAGTACGCGAAGGATTTATAATAGAGTGGCAATCACACACTTATTACATCGAATGTCTCAAGAGAGAACTTATTACAGTAAATATGGCTTAAGGCCATCTAATACGATAACAGCGGAAGACTTGGAAGGTAAAGTGAGTCCATCAACTCCAACGCATAGCTGAGTGCATGACAACGACCTATAGCACCTTTACTCTTCGTCTGAAAAGTCTGCAACATAATACGTTGCAGCCCGAAAACGGGTCAGCACATGGAATATGTTGGCAATGTAACACACTAGAGTAATGAATAGATAAATGCTATCACTACATGCATTATGGCTGGTGGAGGCTCTATGGTTATATGGTTTTTGTGAAAAGCCAATTTTTAACTACAACAAAGGAATATATTTTATTTAACTATCATGGTAGTTGAAACATTGAGAGTGGTACCCCCATCTCAATCCCAATTAAAAGTAATTATCATCCCAACAGATTAAATTAGAGTGATGAGATACAGTAGGATAATCCAAGTACTAGATACTCAAGATGTCCATAACCGAGGACACGGCTAACCATGATTAGTTTATACACTCTGCAGAGGTTTGTGCACTTTTCCCCACAAGACTTGATCTCCTCCGTTGTATTTCTCGCACTGCAGGGTGTTTGAGAAACGGATGACCGAGACACGGTCTTTTAGAAGCATTAACTCTTTACTCTGGGTGGACAGTTACACCTACTTTCCCTCTACATCTGCTAGCCCACCGCTGAAAGAGGTCACACAACATACTCAACTATGCCAGAGCCCATAATGTCTTGTGGCTGCACCCGGAAGTTTCTAGCATGAATAATCTTATGATCCCTTTGAGCCTGGGTGCAGACAGTAGGAGGATCACATGGTATATCCCCGGGATCTCCTAGGACAACACTGGTATATCCCCAGGTGCCCAAATCAAGCAATGCTCCCAGATGTGTATTAAAGTTTCCACCTTAAGTTGAACCATTAATTAACAATCTCACATCTGTCATGGATACACTCAAACCCAATCCACGTCTACGAGCATAGCATAGCAGTATAAGCATAACGTAGAAGTAACTCCCAGGGGTTTGATAATAAAACAGGTAATAGGTTCTACCTCATCATCTACTTCCCAAACCCACATGTTAAGAGATCCTACTCATGCAATGTGTGAGGGGTTGAAACTAATGCATAAAAACTGGGTGATAAAGGGGTATGATCAAAGTGTTACTTGCCTTGCTGATGATCCGCAAAACCTAGAGACTCGTAGTAGCACGCTTCGCACTCCGGGTGTTCTATCGCAAACAAACAATAGCATACATAAGCAATCAAGCAAAGATGCATGGGTAAAACTCAAATAAGAAGATCTAACCAGAAAGTTCAACTTAAGAACTCCGGTTTGCAAAAAGAATCAAATCAAACGGAGCAACGAAACTCAAACGGCGAAAGAAACAAGATCTGATTACTAATCTGGACTAAAGTCAAATTTTACAGTACCAAAATCTTGTTTAAGTTGGTTAAACGAAAGAAGGTTTCGAGATGAAGATCCAGGCACTTGAATCGCCTGATTCCGATAAACGAGCGAAAAGATAAACTAAAACGAAAATCGGATCAGAGATCGCGATCGAAAATAATCGTGAAAAACCCTAGAAAAAGAAAAACGGACAAACAGGCTAACGAACGAACGTTCGCTGTCTGTGACTAACGGGTGAACGGCGTTCGTTAAAACGAACGAACGGATGAACGTCCGCAAAATAAATAAACCGGCGGAAAACCCGATTTAATAAAATAAACTGGAAAAAATGGATCTAGATCTAGGGTTTACCAAAATAAACCGAAAAAACACGGCGGCGGCGGCTAACTTTGGCGAAGTCGGCGGCGGCGGCTTGAGCGGCGGCGGCGGCTGGCGCGGGAACCGAGGCAGAGGGGCTTGGGTTCGGGCGTGGGCGGCGGCTGGGTTGGGGTTGGGGTGGGCTGCAGGGCTCGGGACTGGCGGCTGGCGCGGCTTATAAGGGGGGCTGAGGAGTCTGGGCCAGATACGGCCCGTAGGTCGGTTACCTTTTTTTAAAATAAATTCTGAGGAGAAGATAAAAAAGAAAAAAAATACTAAACAGACTCCAAAAATCATGAAATAAATTTTCCCCGTCCTCTAAAAATATGCCGGACAAGGTGAACTTTTGTTTGGGCCTAAAATGAAATTTTGAAAAACACGTATTTTTCCTAATTCAAATAAAACTGCAATAAAACCAAATAAAATCTTTATTTGATTTTAATATTTTTCCTCCAATATTTCATTTATTTTGGAGAAATCTCCTCTCATATATTTTGGTATGAAATATTTTCGGAGAGAAAATTTATTAAAACCAAAATGATCCTTATTTCAATATTTGATAGAATTCAAATATGAAAATCGTGAAATCCCCAACTCTCTCCGAGGGTCCTTGAGTTGCTTAGAATTTCGAGGATTGTGAAACGGAATGCAATAGAAGTATGATATGCATGAATGACCTATGTATAACATTCCAAATTGAAAATTTGGGATGTTACAATTCCGTTAGCTTAGCACTTGATCGTTTAGTATATTGCTATTGCTTTCTTCATGACTTATACATGTTCCTATGACTATGAGATTATGCAACTCCCGATTACCGGAGGAACACTTTGTGTGCTACCAAACGTCACAACATAACTGGGTGATTATAAAGGTGCTCTACATGTGTCTCTGAAGGTACTTGTTGAGTTGGCGTATTTCGAGATTAGGATTTGTCACTCCGATTGTCAGAGAGGTATCTCTGGGCCCTCTTGGTAATGAACATCCTTATAAGCCTTGCAAGCAATGTGACTAATGATTTTGTTGCGGGATGATACATTACGGAACGAGTAAAGAGACTTGCCGGTAACGAGATTGAACTAGGTATTGAGATACCGACGATCGAAACTCGGGCAAGTAACATACCGATGACAAAGGGAACAACGTATGTTGTTATGCGGTTTGACCGATAAAGATCTTCGTAGAATATGTTGGAGCCAATATGAGCATCCAGGTTCCGCTATTGGTTATTGAACGGAGACGTGTCTTGGTCATGTCTACATAGTTCTCGAACCCGTAGGGTCCGCACGCTTAAAGTTTGGTGACGGTCGGTATTATGAGTTTTTTGTGTTTTGATGTACCAAAGGTAGTTCGGAGTCCCGGATATGATCACGGACATGACGAGGAGTCTCGAAATGGTCGAGACGTAAAGATCAATATATTGGACGGCTATATTCGGACGCCGGAAGTGTTTCGAGTGGTTTCAGAGCAAGACTGGAGTACCAAGGGGTTATTGGAACCCCCCGGGAGTTAATTGGGCCTCATGGGCCTTAGTGGGAGAAGAGGAGGGGAGGCCAGGGCAGCCGCGCGCTCCCTCCCCCTCAAGTCCGAATTGGACAAGGGGGGCGGCGCCCCCCTTTTTCCTTTTCCTCCTCTCTCCCTTCCTTCCCTCTCCTACTCCAACAAGGAAAAGGAGGAGTCCTACTCTTGGTGGGAGTAGGACCCCCCCTTGGCGCGCCCTCCTCCTGGCCGGCCACCTCCCCCTTGCTCCTTTATATACGGTGGCAGGGGGCACCCTAAGACACACAAGTTGATCTATTGATCTATTCCAGCCATGTGCGGTGCCCCCTCCACCATATTCCACCTCGGTCATATCATAGTGGTGTTTAGGCGAAGCCCTGCATCGGTAGCAACATCATCACCGTCATCACGCCGTGGTGCTGACGGAACTCTCCCGTGAAGATCTACTGGATCGGAGTTTGCGGGACGTCATCGAGCTGAACGTGTGCTGAACTTGGAGGTGTCGTACGTTCGGTACTTGGATCGGTCGGATCATGAATACGTAGGACTACATCAACTGCGTTGTGCTAACGCTTCCGCTTTTGGTCTACGAGGGTACGTGGACAACACTCTCCCCTCTTGTTGCTATGCATCACCATGATCTTGCGTGTATGTAGGAATTTTTTTAAATTTCTACGTTCCCCAACAGTGGTATCAGAGCCTGGTTTTATGCGTAGATGTTATATGCACGAGTAGAACACAAATGAGTTGTGGGTGATACAAGTCATACTGCTTACCAGCATGTCATACTTTGGTTCGGCGGTATTGTTGGATGAAGCGGCCCGGACCGATATTATGCGTACGCTTACGTGAGACTGGTTCTACCGACGTGCTTTGCACACAGGTGGCTGGCGGGTGTCAGTTTCTCCAACTTTAGTTGAACTGAGTGTGGCTACACCCGGTCCTTGAGAAGGTTAAACCAACACTAACTTGACGAACTATCGTTGTGGTTTTTGCTCAGCCCGTAGCAGCCACGTAAAACTTGCAACAACAAAGTAGAGGACGTCTAACTTGTTTTTGCAGGGAATGTTGTGATGTGATATGGTTAAGACATGATGCTATATTTTATTGTATGAGCTGATCATGTTTTGTAACCGAGTTACCAGCAACTAGCAGGAGCCATATGGTTGTCGCTTTATTGTATGCAATGCAATCGCCCTGTAATGCTTTACTTTATCACTAAGCAGTACCGATAGTCGTAGAAGCATAAGTTTGGCGAGACGACAACGATGCTACGATGGAGATCAAGGTGGCGCGCCGGTGACGATGGTGATCATGACGGTTCTTCGGAGATTGAGATCACAAGCACAAGATGATGATGGCCATATCATATCACTTATATTGATTGCATGTGATGTTTATCTTTTATGCATCTTGTTTTGCTTTGATTGACGGTAGCATTACAAGATGATCTCTCACTAAATTTCAAGCTAAAAGTGTTCTCCCTGAGTATGCACCGTTGCCAAAGTTCGTCGTGCCGAGACACCACATGATGATTGGGTGTGATAAGCTCTACGTTCATCTATAACGGGTGCAAGCCAGTTTTGCACACGCAGAATACTCGGGTTAAACTTGATTAGCCTAGCATATGCAGATATGGCCTCGGAACACTGAGACCGAAAGGTCGAGCATGAATTATATATTAGATATGATCAACATAGTGATGTTCACCATTGAAAACTACTCCATCTCACATGATGATCGGACATGGTTTAGTTGATTTCGATCACGTGATCACTTAGATGATTAGAGGGATGTCTATCTAAGTGGGCGTTCTCAAGTAATATGATTAATTGAACTTAAATTTATCATGAACTTAGTACCTGATAGTATTTTGCTTGTCTATGTTGATTGTAGATAGATGGCCTATGCTGTTGTTCCGTTGAATTTTAATGCGTTCCTTGAGAAAGCAAAAAGTTGAAAGATGATGCTAGCAATTACACGAACTGGGTCCGTAACTTGAGGATTATCCTCATTGCTGCACAGAAGAATTACGTCCTGGAAGCACTGCTGGGTGCCAGGCCTGCTACAGATGCAACTGACGACGTTAAGAACGTCTGGCAGAGCAAAGCTGATGACTACTCGATAGTTCAGTGTGCCATGGTTTACGACTTAGAACCGGAGCTTCAACGACGTTTTGAACGTCATGGAGCATATGAGATGTTCCAGGAGTTGAAGTTAATATTTCAAGCAAATGCCCGGATTGAGAGATATGAAGTCTCCAATAAGTTCTACGGCTGCAAGATGGAGGAGAATAGTTCTGTCAGTGAACATATACTCAAAACGTCTGGGTATAACAATCACTTGATTCAACTGGGAGTTAATCTTCCGGATGATAGTGTCCTTGACAGAATTCTTCAACCACTGCCACCAAGCTACAAGAGCTTCGTGACGAACTATAATATGCAAGGGATGGATAAGACAATTCCCAAGCTCTTCGCGATGCTAAAGGATGCGGAGGTAGAAATCAAGAAGGAGCATCAAGTGTTGATGGTCAACAAGACCATCAGTTTCAAGAAAAATGGCAAAGGGAAGAAGAAGGGGAACTTCAAGAAGAACAGCAAACAAGTTGCTGCTCAAGAGAAGAAACCCAAGTCTGGACCTACGCCTGAGACTGAGTGCTTCTACTGCAAGCAGACTGGACACTGGAAGCGGAACTGCCCCAAGTATTTGGCGGATAAGAAGGATGGCAAGGTGAACAAAGGTATATGTGATATACATGTTATTGATGTGTACCTTACTAGAGCTCATAGTAGCACCTGGGTATTTGATACTGGTTCTGTTGCTAATATTTGCAACTCGAAATAGGGACTACGGATTAAGCGGAGACTGGCTAAGGACGAGGTGACGATGCGCGTGGGAAATGGTTCCAAAGTCAATGTGATCGCCGTCGGCACGCTACCTCTACATCTACCTTCGGGATTAGTTTTAGACCTAAATAATTGTTATTTGGTGCCAGCGTTAAGCATGAACATTATATCTGGATCTTGTTTGATGTGAGACGGTTATTCATTTAAATCTGAGAATAATGGTTGTTCTATTTATATGCGTAATATCTTTTATGGTCATGCACCCTTGAAGAGTGGTCTATTTTTGTTATATCTCGATAGTAGTGATACAAATATTCATAAAGTTGAAGCCAAAAGATGCAGAGTTCATAATGATAGTGCAACTTATTTGTGGCACTACCGTTTGGGTCATATTGGTGTAAAGCGCACGAAGAAACTCCATACTGATGGACTTATCACTTGATTATGAATCACTTGGTACCTGCGAACCGTGCCTTATGGGCAAGATGACTAAAACGCCGTTCTCCGGAACAATGGAGCGAGCAACAGATTTGTTGGAGATCATACATACTGATGTATGTGGTCCGATGAATGTTGAGGCTTGCGGCGGGTATCATTATTTTCTCACCTTCACTTGTTGAGTTGACCCATTCCGTTAGCTTAGCACTTGATCGTTTAGTATGTTGCTATTGCTTTCTTCATGACTTATACATGTTCCTATGACTATGAGATTATGCAACTTCCGTTTACCAGAGGAACACTTTGTGTGCTACCAAATGTCACAACGTAACTGGGTGATTATGAAGGTGCTCTACCCGTGTCTTCGAAGGTACTTGTTGAGTTGGCGTATTTCGAGATTAGGATTTGTCACTCCGATTGTTGGAGAGGTATCTCTGGGCCCTCTCGGTAATGCACATCATTATAAGCCTTGCAAGCAATGTGACTAATGAGTTAGTTGTGGGATGATGCATTATGGAACGAGTAAAGAGACTTGCCGGTAACGAGATTGAACTAGGTATTGAGATATCGATGATCGAATCTCAGGCAAGTAACATACCGATGACAAAGGGAACAACGTATGTTGTTATGCGGTTTGACCGATAAAGATCTTCGTAGAATATGTAGGAGCCAATATGAGCATCCAGGTTCCTCTATTGGTTATTGAATGGAGACGTGTCTCGGTCATGTCTACATAGTTCTCGAACCCATAGGGTCCGCACGCTTAAAGTTTGGTGACGATCGGTATTATGAGTTTTTGTGTTTTGATGTACCGAAGGTAGTTCGGAGTCCCGGATATGATCACAGACATGACGAGGAGTTTCTAAATGGTCGATACGTAAAGATTGATACATTGGACGACTATATTCGGACACTGTAAGTGTTCCGAGTGGTTTCGGAGAAAAACCGGAGTACCAGGGGGTTACCGGAACCCCCGGGGAGTTAATTGGGCCTCATGGGCCTTAGTGGGAGAAGAGGAGGGGCGGCGACGGCAGCCGCGCGCTCCCTCCCCCTCTAGTCCGAATTGGACAAGGAGGGGGGCGGCGCCCCCCTTTTTCTTTCTCCTCCTCTCTCCATTCCTTCCCTCTCCTACTCCAACAAGGAAAAGGAGGAGTCCTACTCTCGGTGGGAGTAGGACTCCCCCCTTGGCATGCCCTCCTCTTGGCTGGCCGCCTCCCCCCTTGTTCCTTTATATACGGGGGCAGGGGCACCCTAAGACACACAAGTTGATCTATTGATCTATTCCAGCCATGTGCGGTGCCCCCCTCCACCATATTCCACCTCGTTCATATCGTAGCGGTGCTTAGGCGAAGCCCTGCGTCGGTAGTAACATCATCACCGTCCTCACGTCGTTGTGCTGACGAAACTCTCCCATGAAGCTCTACTGGATCGGAGTTTGCGGGACGTCATCGAGCTGAACATGTGCTGAACTCGGAGGTGTCGTACATTCGGTACTTGGATCAGTCGGATCGTGAAGACGTACGACTACATCAACCGCGTTGTGCTAATGATTCCGCTTTCGCTCTACAAGGGTACGTGGACAATACTCTCCCCTCTCGTTGCTATGCATCACCATGATCTTGTGTGTGCGTAGGAAATTGTTTGAAATTACTACGTTCCCCAACATGATTATACCATTGGGCCCAGGCATCTTAAGCTTCATGTATCCGTAATGGGGTACCGCTTGGAAGTGCGTAGATGCATCTCGCCCTAAGAGGGCGTGATACCCGCTGTTGAAAGGGGACACTGTTGGGGAACGTAGTAATTTCAAAAACTTTCCTACGCACATGCAAGATCATGGTGATGCATAGCAACGAGAGGGGAGAGTGTTGTCTACGTACCCTCGTAGACCGAAGCGGAAGCGTTGACACAACGTATAGGAAGTAGTCGTACGTCTTCCCGGTCCAACTGATCCAAGCACCGTTACTCCGGCACCTCCGAGTTCTTGGCACACGTTCAGCTTGATGACGCTCCCCGGGCTCCGATCCAGCAAAGCTTCGGGGAGGAGTTCCCGTCAGCACGACGGCGTGGTGACGATCTTGATGTTCAACCGTCGCAGGGCTTCGCCTAAGCACCGCTACAATATGACCGAGGTGGAATATGGTGGAGGGGGGGTACCGCACACGGATAAGGAACGATCACGAAGATCAACTTGTGTGTTCTAGGGTGCCCCCCTGCCCCCGTATATAAAGGAGCCAAGGGGGGGGGCGGCCAAGGAGGGCGCGCCAAGGGGGAGTCCTACTCCCACCGGGAGTAGGACTCACTTCTTTCCTAGTTGGAGAAGGAGAAGTGGGAAAGAGGAGGAAGAGGGAAAGGAAAGGGGGGGGCGCCGCCCCCCTCTCCTTGTCCTATTCGGACTAGGGAGGGGAGGGGCACTCGGCCACCTCTTGCCTCCTTTCCTCTTCTCCCTTAGGGACCATGTAGGCCCAATAACCCCCGGGGGGGTTCGGGTAACCCCCCCGGTACTCCGGTAAAATCCCGATTTCACCCGAAACAATTCCGATATCCAAATATAGGCTTCCAATATATCGATCTTTATGTCTCGACCATTTCGAGACTCCTCGTCATGTCCATGATCACATCCGGGACTCCGAACAACCTTCGGTACATCAAAATACATAAACTCATAATGAAACTGTCATCGTAACGTTAAGCGTGCGGACCCTACGGTTCGAGAACAATGTAGACATGACCGAGACACGTCTCCGGTCAATAACAATAGCGGAACCTGGATGCTCATATTGGTTCCTACATATTCTACGAAGATCTTTATCGGTCAGACCGCATAACAACATACGTTGTTCCCTTTGTCATCGGTATGTTTACTTGCCCGAGATTCGATCGTCGGTATCTTAATACCTAGTTCAATCTCGTTACCGGCAAGTCTCTTTACTCGTTCCGTAATACATCATCTCACAACTAACTCATTAGTTGCAATGCTTGCAAGGCTTATGTGATGTGCATTACTGAGAGGGCCTAGAGATACCTCTCTGACAATCGGAGTGACAAATCCTAATCTCGAAATACGCCAACACAACATGTACCTTTGGAGACACCTGTAGAGCTCCTTTATAATCACCCAGTTATGTTGTGACGTTTGGTAGCACACAAAGTGTTCCTCCGGCAAACGGAAGTTGCATAATCTCATAGTCATAGGAACATGTATAAGTCATGAAGAAAGCAATAGCAACATACTAAACGATCGGGTGCTAAGCTAATGGAATGGGTCATGTCAATCAGATCATTCACCTAATGATGTGATCCCGTTAATCAAATAACAACTCTTTGTCCATGGTTAGGAAACATAACCATCTTTGATTAACGAGCTAGTCAAGTAGAGGCATACTAGTGACACTCTGTTTGTCTATGTATTCACACATGTATTATGTTTCCGGTTAATACAATTCTAGCATGAATAATAAACATTTATCATGATATAAGGAAATAAATAATAACTTTATTATTGCCTCTAGGGCATATTTCCTTCAGTCTCCCACTTGCACTAGAGTCAATAATCTAGATTACACAGTAATGATTCTAACACCCATGGAGCCTTGGTGCTGATCATGTTTTGCTCGTGGAAGAGGCTTAGTCAACGGGTCTGCTACATTCAGATCCGTATGTATCTTGCAAATCTCTATGTCTCCCACCTGGACTAGATCCTGGATGGAATTGAACTGTCTCTTGATGTGCTTGGTTCTCTTGTGAAATCTGGATTCCTTTGCCAAGGCAATTGCACCAGTATTATCACAAAAGATTTTCATTGGACCCGATGCACTAGGTATGACACCTAGATCGGATATGAACTCCTTTATCCAGACTCCTTCATTTGCTGCTTCCGAAGCAGCTATGTATTCCGCTTCACACGTAGATCCCGCAACGACGCTTTGTTTAGAACTGCACCAACTGACAGCTCCACCGTTTAATGTAAACACGTATCCGGTTTGTGATTTAGAATCGTTCGGATCAGTGTCAAAGCTTGCATCAACGTAACCATTTACGATGAGCTCTTTGTCACCTCCATAAACGAGAAACATATCCTTAGTCCTTTTCAGGTATTTCAGGATGTTCTTGACCGCTGTCCAGTGATCCACTCCTGGCTTACTTTGGTACCTCCCTGCTAGACTTATAGCAAGGCACACATCAGGTCTGGTACACAGCATTGCATACATGATAGAGCCTATGGCTGAAGCATAGGGAACATCTTTCATTTTCTCTCTATCTTCTGCAGTGGTCGGGCATTGAGTCTTACTCAACTTCACACCTTGTAACACAGGCAAGAACCCTTTCTTTGCTTGATCCATTTTGAACTTCTTCAAAACTTTGTCAATGTATGTGCTTTGTGAAAGTCCAATTAAGCGTCTTGATCTATCTCTATAGATCTTAATGCCTAATATGTAAGCAACTTCACCGAGGTCTTTCATCGAAAAACTCTTATTCAAGTATCCCTTTATGCTATCCAGAAATTCTATATCATTTCCAATTAGTAATATGTCATCCACATATAATATCAGAAATGCTACAGAGCTGCCACTCACTTTCTTTTAAATACAGGCTTCTCCAAAAGTCTGTATAAAACCAAATGCTTTGATCACACTATCAAAGCGTTTATTCCAACTCCGAGAGGCTTGCACTAGTCCATAAATGGATCGCTGGAGCTTGCACACTTTGTTAGGTCCCTTTGGATCAACAAAACCTTCTGGTTGCATCATATACAACTCTTCTTCCAGAAATCCATTCAGGAATGCAGTTTTGACATCCATTTGCCAAATTTCATAATCATAAAATGCGGCAATTTCTAACATGATTCGGACAGATTTAAGCATCGCTACGGGTGAGAAGTTCTCATCGTAGTCAATCCCTTGAACTTGTCGAAAACCTTTTGCAACAAGTCGAGCTTTGTAGATAGTAACATTACCGTCAGCGTTAGTCTTCTTCTTGAATATCCATTTATTCTCAATTGCTTGCCGATCATCGGGCAAGTCAACCAAAGTCCACACTTTGTTCTCATACATGGATTCCATCTCAGATTTCATGGCTTCAAGCCATTTCGTGGAATCTGGGCTCACCATCGCTTCTTCATAGTTCGTAGGTTCATCATGATCTAGTAGCATCACTTCCAGAACAGGATTACCGTACCACTCTGGTGCCGATCTTACTCCGTTTGATCTATGAGGTTCAGTAGCAACTTGATCTGAAGTTCTATGATCATCATCATTAACTTCCTCACTAATTGGTTTAGGTGTCACAGAAACCGGTTTCTGTGATGTACTACTTTCCAATAAGGGAGCAGGTACAGTTACCTCATCAAGTTCTACTTTCCTCCCACTCACTTCTATCGAGAGAAACTCCTCTAGAAAGGATCCATTTTTAGCAACGAATGTCTTGCCTTCGGATCTGTGATAGAAGGTGTACCCAACAGTCTCCTTTGGGTATCCTATGAAGACACATTTCTCCGATTTGGGTTCGAGCTTATCAGATTGAAGCTTTTTCACATAAGCATCACAGCCCCAAACTTTAAGAAACGACAACTTTGGTTTCTTGCCAAACCATAGTTCATAAGGCGTCGTCTCAACGGATTTTGATGGTGCCCTATTTAACGTGAATGCGGCCGTCTCTAAAGCATAACCCCAAAACGATAGCTGTAAATCTGTAAGAGACATCATAGATCGCACCATATCAAGTAAAGTACGATTACGATGTTCGGACACACCATTACGCTGTGGTGTTCCGGGTGGCGTGAGTTGCGAAACTATTCCGCATTGTTTCAAATGTAGACCAAACTCGTAACTCAAATATTCTCCTCCACGATCAGATCGTAGAAACTTTATTTTCTTGTTACGATGATTTTCAACTTCACTCTAAAATTCTTTGAACTTTTCAAATGTTTCAGACTTATGCTTCATTAAGTAGATATACCCATATCTGCTTAAATCATCTGTGAAGGTGAGAAAATAACGATATCCGCCACGAGCCTCAACATTCATCGGACCACATACATCTATATGTATGATTTCCAACAAATCTGTTGCTCTCTCCATAGTACTGGAGAACGGCGTTTTAGTCATCTTGCCCATGAGGCACGGTTCGCAAGTACCAAGTGATTCATAATCAAGTGGTTCCAAAAGTCCATCAGTATGGAGTTTCTTCATGCGCTTTACACCGATATGACCTAAACGGCAGTGCCACAAATAAGTTGCACTATCATTATCAACTCTGCATCTTTTGGCTTCAATATTATGAATATGTGTATCACTACTATCGAGATTCATCAAAAATAGACCACTCTTCAAGGGTGCATGACCATAAAAGATATTGCTCATATAAATAGAACAACCATTATTCTTTGATTTAAATGAATAACCGTCTCGCATCAAACAAGATCCAGATATAATGTTCATGCTCAACGCTGGCACCAAATAACAATTATTTAGGTCTAATACTAATCCCGAAGGTAGATGTAGAGGTAGCATGCCGACCGCGATCACATCGACTTTGGAACCATTTCCCACGCGCATCGTCACCTCGTCATTTGCCAGTGTTCGCTTAATCCGTAGTCCCTGTTTCGAGTTGTAAATATTAGCAACAGAACCAGTATCAAATACCCAGGTGCTACTGCGAGCTCTAGTAAGGTACACATCAATAACATGTATATCACATATACCTTTGTTCACCTTGCCATCCTTCTTATCCGCCAAATACTTGGGGCAGTTCCGCTTCTAGTGACCCGTCTGCTTGCAGTAGAAGCACTCAGTTTCAGGCTTAGGTCCAGACTTGGGTTTCTTCTCCTGAGAAGCAACTTGCTTGCTGTTCTTCTTGAAGTTCCCCTTCTTCTTCCCTTTGCCCCTTTTCTTGAAACTAGTGGTCTTGTTGACCATCAACACTTGATGCTCCTTCTTGATTTCTACCTCCGCAGCCTTTAGCATTGCGAAGAGCTCGGGAATTGTCTTATCCATCCCTTGCATATTATAGTTCATCACGAAGCTTTTGTAGCTTGGTGGAAGTGATTGGAGAATTCTGTCAATGACGCTATCATCCGGAAGATTAACTCCCAGTTGAATCAAGTGATTACAATACCCAGACATCTTGAGTATATGCTCACTGACAGAACTATTCTCCTCCATCTTGCAGCTATAGAATTTATTGGAGACTTCATATCTCTCAATCCGGGCATTCTGCTGGAATATTAACTTCAACTCCTGGAACATCTCATATGCCCCATGACGTTCAAAACATCGTTGAAGTCCCGGTTCTAAGCCGTAAAGCATGGCACATTGAACTATCAAGTAGTCATCAGCTTTGCTCTGCCAGACGTTCTTTACGTCGTCAGTTGCATCAGCAGCAGGCCTGGCACCCAGCGGTGCTTCCAGGACACAACTCTTCTGTGCAGTAATGAGGATAATCCTCAAGTTACGGGCCCAGTCCATGTAATTGCTACCATCATCTTTCAACTTTGCTTTCTCAAGGAACGCATTAAAATTCAACGGAACAACAGCACGGGCCATCTATCTACAATCAACATAAACAAGCAAGATACTATCAGGGACTAAGTTCATGATAAATTTAAGTTCAATTAATCATATTACTTAAGAACTCCCACTTAGATAGACATCCCTCTAATCATCTAAGTGATCACGTGATTCAAATCAACTAAACCATAACCGATCATCACGTGAAATGGAGTAGTTTTCAATGGTGAACATCGCTATGTTGATCATATCTACTATATGATTCACACTCGACCTTTCGGTCTCAGTGTTCCGAGGCCATATCTGCATATGCTAGGCTCGTCAAGTTTAACCTGAGTATTCTGCATGTGCAAAACTGGCTTGCACCCGTTGTAGATGGACGTAGAGCTTATCACACCCGATCATCACGTGGTGTCTGGGCACGACGAACTTTGGCAACGGTGCATACTCAGGAAGAATACTTTTTATCTTGAAATTTAGTGAGAGATCATCTTATAATGCTACCGTCAATCAAAGCAAGATAAGATGCATAAAAGATAAACTTCACATGCAATCAATATAAGTGATATGATATGGCCATCATCATCTTGTGCTTGTGATCTCCATCTCTGAAGCACCGTCATGATCACCATCGTCACCGGCGCGACACCTTGATCTCCATCGTAGCATTGTTGTCGTCACGCCAATCTTATGCTTCTACGACTATCGCTACCGCTTAGTGATAAAGTAAAGCATTACAGGGCGATTGCATTGCATACAATAAAGCGACAACCATATGGCTCCTGCCAGTTGCCGATAACTTGGTTACAAAACATGATCATCTCATACAATAAAATTTAGCATCATGCCTTGACCATATCACATCACAACATGCCCTGCAAAAACAAGTTAGACGTCCTCTACTTTGTTTGTCGCAAGTTTTACGTGGCTGCTACGGGCTTAAGCAAGAACCAATCTTACCTACGCATCAAAACCACAACGATAGTTTGTCAAGTTGGTGCTGTTTTAACCTTCGCAAGGACCGGGCGTAGCCATACTCGGTTCAACTAAAGTTGGAGAATCTAACACCCGCCAGCCACCTGTGTGCAAAGCACGGCAGTAGAACCAGTCTCGCGTAAGCGTACGCGTAATGTCCGTCCGGGCCGCTTCATCCAACAATACCGCCGAACCAAAGTATGACATGCTGGTAAGCAGTATGACTTATATCGCCCACAACTCACTTGTGTTCTACTCGTGCATATAACATCAAACCATAAAACCTAGGCTCGGATGCCACTGTTGGGGAACGTAGTAATTTCAAAAAAATTCCTACGCACACACAAGATCATGGTGATGCATAGCAACAAGAGGGGAGAGTGTTGTCTACGTACCCTCGTAGACCGAAGCGGAAGCGTTGACGCAACATAGAGGAACTAGTCGTACGTCTTCCCGGTCCAACCGATCCAAGCACCGTTACTCCGGCACCTCCGAGTTCTTGGCACACGTTCAGCTCGATGATGCTCCCCGGGCTCCGATCCAGCAAAGCTTCGGGGAGGAGTTCTGTCAGCATGACGGCGTGGTGAGGATCTTGATGTTCAACCATCGCAGGGCTTCGCCTAAGCACCGCTACAATATGACCGAGGTGGAATATGGTGGAGGGGGGCACCGCACACGGCTAAGGAACGATCACGAAGATCAACTTGTGTGTCCTAGGGTGCCCCCTTGCCCCCGTATATAAAGGAGCCAAGGGGAGGGGGAGGCCGGCCAAGGAGGGCGCGCCAAGGGGGAGTCCTACTCCCACCGGGAGTAGGACTCCCTTCTTTCCTAGTTGGAGAAGGAGAAGTGGGAAAGAGGAGGAAGAGGGAAAGGAAAGGGGAGGGGCGCACGGCCACCTCTTGCCTCCTTTCCTCTTCTCCCTTAGGGCCCATGTAGGCCCAATAACCCCCGGGGGTTCCGGTAACCCCCCGGTACTCCGGTAAAATCCCGATTTCACCCGGAACGATTCCGATATCCAAATATAGGCTTCCAATATATCGATCTTTATGTCTCGACCATTTCGAGACTCCTCGTCATGTCCATGATCACATCCGGGACTCCGAACAACCTTCGGTACATCAAAATACATAAACTCATAATGAAACTGTCATCGTAACGTTAAGCGTGCGGACCCTACGATTCGAGAACAATCTAGACATGACCGAGACACGTCTCCGGTCAATAACCAATAGCGGAACCTGGATGCTCATATTGGTTCCTACATATTCTATGAAGATCTTTATCGGTCAGACCGCATAACAACATACGTTGTTCCCTTTGTCATTGGTATGTTACTTCCCCGAGATTCGATCGTCGGTATCTCAATACCTAGTTCAGTATCGTTACCGGCAAGTCTCTTTACTCGTTCTGTAATACATCATCTCACAACTAACTCATTAGTTGCAATGCTTGCAAGGCTTATGTGATGTGCATTACCGAGAGGGCCCAGAGATACCTCTCCGACAATCGGAGTGACAAATCCTAATCTCGAAATACGCCAACCCAACATGTACCTTTGGAGACACCTGTAGAGCACCTTTATAATCACCCAGTAACGTTGTGATGTTTGGTAGCACACAAAGTGTTCCTCCGGCAAACGGGAGTTGCATAATCTCATAGTCATAGGAACATGTATAAGTCATGAAGAAAGCAATAGCAACATACTAAACGATCGGGTGCTAAGCTAATGGAATGGGTCATGTCAATCAGATCATTCACCTAATGATGTGATCCCGTTAATCAAATAACAACTCTTTGTCCATGGTTAGGAAACATAACCATCTTTGATTAACGAGCTAGTCAAGTAGAGGCATACTAGTGACACTCTGTTTGTCTATGTATTCACACATGTATTATGTTTCCGGTTAATACAATTCTAGCATGAATAATAAACATTTATCATGATATAAAGAAATAAATAATAACTTTATTATTGCCTCTAGGGCATATTTCCTTCAGACACTTGGAAGGTTATTTCTTCGGACCGATAATTCTTCGGCATGCCGAATACCACGTCTAGTGTTATTTTTCCCGCACACCGCGCCTGCCGACTAGGGATAATTCCTCGGAAGGTCGTGTTGCTTTGCACAATGCGTCTCCTGTCTATTTCCTTTTTGTGGAGTGTATCTTCTTAGATGAGGTTTAGTCCGCTGCGGCCGTCCACGAGGACCTTGGTAAGCCGAAAGCCGTCCACAATTGGACTGAGGACCAAGGCGGCTGGTGCTCGGACTGTCCTGTATTTTGGTTCATCACCGGCACTAAAAGTTATAGCCTTGTCGTTCCAAGGATTTATTGCTGCTATTTGACAGACTTCGGCGAGTCCGCGTAGAAGACTGTCAGTACTTTGGGGTCGTTGTCCTCTGGGGGTGTTGTTCTGGGTTATTCTTGGTGAGGATATCCTCGCCGCTCTTGGCCACTTGCCGGAGTATCTAACATGCTCTAAGGCTATGTGTTGGTATGTTATCTGGTGTGCGTGTATTTTGCATGGCCCATCGAGCCATCCTTCCAGAACGGTTCTGCGCCCCATACCGGACAAGTATTTCTTTACTATTGAGCCGGGCGTGTTGCATGGGTGCGCCCTTTTCGCCTGAATGAGCGGTTGAGTGGGGACCGATGATTCCCAACGAGCTGCTTGAGTTTTCGAGGCGCTTTCCATTGCACTGTACTTCTGTACGATTGTTGCCAAGTCAGCGAAGTGTAGGATGCGACGGCAGTTGATGGCGTTGAGGATTCCTTCATCCCTGCAATTGTTGCGGAACACTGAGATCGCTTCCTCATTGTGGCAATCTTTAATTTTACAAGAAGGAATCTGGCCCAGAAGTGGTGGACCGTTTCCTGAGACTGCTGTTTTGTGCTCATGAGAGCGCTTGTATTCGGGTGGGTGGGTGGATTTGAATCTGAACCCTGCCCCGGTTTTGGATCCGGAGTCTGAAGGTCTTCCGAACTTAGTAGATCGGGCTCCGGGATGTCCACTAGTTTCTTAGGCCCGTCGTCCGATTCTATGTTCGGAGGGCAGGATGCTTCACCTCACGGGTAGGTGTCCGGCTCTTCGAGATCGGAGATCTGGACATAGTCCGTCCTCAATATGGAGGAAGAGTTATCGAGTCGCTCCTTGACTACCGCTATCTGGTGGGTGATCGGCGGAGATTTGATTTCTCTCTGATCTAGTTTAAGCCCAATCCGATCGTAGTCTGTAGTGACCCCCAGGGCGGCGATGCAATCTAGGAGCTCGTTTAAAGACGAAAGCTCCGCTAGATCCATCTGCTTGGAGTGTTCAGAGTTGATACGAAGGGGGTTTTCGATGACCCGAGAGGTCATCGTCGGCTTAATGGCCGAACGGGCGGTCATGGTAAAGCTGCCCAGCCGGAGGGTTTGGCCTAGAGCCAGCATTCCTCCGGTGGTGATATTATCCTTGAGAACAAGGCGAGACATCAATCTTGTTGTCGATGGCACAGTGGAACTCTCAATGAAAGCACCAATGTTGGTGTCAAAACCGGCGGATCTCGGGTAGGGAGTCCCGAACTGTGCGTCTAAGGTCGATGGTAATAGGAGACAAGGGAAACGATGTTTACCCAGGTTCAGGCCCACTCTATGGAGGTAATACCCTACGTCCTGCTTGACTGATATTGATGAATATGAGTATTACAAGAGTTGATCTACCTCGAGATGGTGATGGCTAAACCCTAGAGGTCTAGCTTGTATGGCTATGATAATGAATCTTCCTTATCCGGACTAAGTCCTCCGGTTTATATAGACACCGGAAGGATCTAGGGTTACACAAGGTCGATTACAAAGAAAGGAATCTACATATTCGGTCGCCAAGCTTGCCTTCCACGCCAAGGAGAGTCCCATACGGACATGGGTGCAGTCTACGGTCTTTGTATCTTCACAGCCCATCAGTCCGGCCCATGGCTAACTGGCCGGATGCCCGAGGACCCCTTAGTCCAGGACTCCCTCAATCGTCATCATCAACCAATTTTATGATGTTCTCCATCACCAATTCGTAGGCCTGCTGGACGGTGATGGGTTGGATGAGATTTATCATGTAATCGAGTAAGTTTTGTTAGGGTTTGTCACACCCTGATTTTCATGCCACAACACTTAAGCTAATAAATCATGATAAAGTGTGGTTTGACAAAAACTTTTGCATTATTTGGCTTTTATTTGGAGTTGGTTTTCTCTCTGTGTTTTTCAAGTGCTCTTTAAAGTCAACACAACTCCCCCTCCCATACTTCATCTCCTTGCCCCAAACTTCTGCACAATGATCATGCCATGTCTATAGTGCAATATAGTATTTTCTTACAAAAATAATTTGGCCAAATAGTATTTTCAAAAATTAGTTTTCCAAAACCCCCTGAATTGAGGTTTGCACTGCAAGTACTTGATTTGGGGTGTGAAAAATCTTTCAAAAAGTAAATTTGAATCCTATTAGATATAGGACTCCCATAAACCACAAAAATATAATTTAAAAAGTTATTTTCCTATTTTATTTAAAAGATTTTTCTTAAGGACAGAAATGGTCTTTAATAGGGAAAAATTATTTTATTGTTTCAAAAATATTTGACAAAAACCTAAAGAAACTCAGTGGCCATATATTGTCCATATATAAGAGTTTCAACACATGGTCATGTTCAAAATATTGGTAAAATCCCTCAAAAACCCTTTCTGGATATTTCAAGCTTTTGAAATATTTACAAAGGAAATATTCCCCAAAAATTCCAAGAAAATTCTAGAATGTCACATATGACATGCTGGATGATCTTGCCAAATCTCATGTCATGGAGAATAGTATAACCCCATGAAATCCCCTCAAAACCATTTCTGTCCATTTTGAAGTTTGAGCAACTTTACATTGCCAAAAATGTCCAAATGTTATAAAACTTCGTGCACATGCTCAAATGGTCTAATTATTCATCTATACCAAATGGCACAAGTTGGAGAGAATGTTATCTTGATCAAAGTGCCCCAAAGCCCTCTCTGACCAGAATCAAATTTGAACAACTTTGTACTACCAACTTTCTCTCCTTGACCCCAACTTTTGTGAGCATGTTCACATGACCAAATGAGGCCACTACACCAAGTGGTGCATCAAGGGGAAGTGATTTTCTCAACTAGATCTACACAAGTCCATTTCTGTTGATTTCTAGGGTTTACAAAAGTTGCATTGGCAACTTTGCCCAAATAAGCTCCAAATTGGTGGAAGGCCCTAATTATATGTGTAATTTCACCCTGTGGAGTATCATGGCAAATGGAAATCATCTACTTGCCCAAACCATTATCAAACACCTTCTGACACTTTACCAAAATACCATTTTTGACCTGTTCCACTAATCTCCATGGCCTCAACTTTTTACCACAGCTACTCCTAGTTACCCTCTACCTCTATCAAGACTTGCCAGCCCATAGCTCAATGATTGAGGGGTGAAACATCACCATTTACCCTTCTGGACAGCAGCATTCTTCTCCTTTCCCACCTCCCTCATCACTTCAGTAGCCATCCATGGCATCCAAGGCCCCCTCCCCATTCTTTACTCTCCCCTAGAGCTGCCAGACATCAGTGGCCGCGCCCACAAGGCATATAATATGCCATGGCATGCCAAATGCACGCCTCAAAGCGCGCTACAGTGCGGCCAGGCACTGTAGCCGCTCTCTGCCCAACGCCTCGACGACCTCGGCTCTTCCCACGCGCCAGAAGGACCACCTCGGCGTCCGCAACACGGCAAGCTGCCGGCCCCCTCCTTCCTCTCTCTCCCCTGCTCGTCCCACGCGTGGATAGAGCGCCGCCCAGCTCTGCCACTCTCTGCTCAAGCACGGGTCCCGCCCCCGAGCTCGCTCCGCTCCTCCTCTACCTCCCCAACACCGTGCACCATCCCCACGAGCACCGCAGAGCCCTCCTCGCTCGCTTCCTTGGCCACCAGAGCCATCGCCGCGGCCGCCCATGCGCCCCGTCCATGGTGCGCCATCGCCCCGCCATAAAAGGCCACCCCAAGACCTCTCTGACCTTCGTTCGCTCCCTCTCCCTCCTGTGCATCACCTCGACCAGCTCACTCCTCTCTCCGCGCCCTCCTTGCACCTCTATGGTCGGAGCCGAGCCGCCGACCGTCGCCAAAATTCTGGCGCCTTAACCCCTCTTTATTTCCCCTAGCCATTCCAGAACCCTCTCCTCACCACCGTTTTTTTGACAGAAAGACTGCAAGGGAACCCCCTACAGTATAATTGGTGCAACAACCCCAAATTGCAAGTACCATGCCTTGAACCTGGGTGGGTGGGAAGGCATCAGCCCCTTCCAACCACTAGGCTATGCCTTAGTCTGCCTCTCCTCACCACCGTTGATCCACCTCGGTCTCCATTTCGTCCCATCCCTCTCCGCATCGCCGTGCTCATCTTCACCGTCGCCGGCCTCCGCCACGGCCGACGTTGCGCTCGCAACCGACCGCCCTGAGGTCGTGGCGCACCTCTCCGGATGCGGCGTGACCCCCTGAACCCGCCGGTGTGCTGGACATCGCCGGAGGTGGCCGGTGCCGCTGGGGAGAACGCCGGCACCCGCTTGGCCTCGCCTCCCCTGCCTCTGCTCTGTTCGAGCGGGAGGTAGGAGATGGCCTGAGCACCGAGCCCCGCTCGTCAGCGACCCGGTGGGCGGGCCCCGCCCGTTTAAGTGGAGACGGGCTAGGAGTAAACCCGCTTCACGCGCAGCGAAGGCGTACTCCGCCCGGGGCGCCTTCGACGTCGCCCCTGCCACCCGCGCAGCTGAGCTGTTGGGCCGGCCCACTGCTATCTCCCACCCAGTGCGCAGGATAAGGGTAAAACCCTTTCTCTTTTCTTTTTTATTTTTCTGTAAACTTGTAAAATCCATAAATAATTCAAATTAACTCCAAATTTGATGATTCAAATTTCTAGTAGCTCATAAACTCATGATCTATCTCATGGTGCAACTTGCACATTTTTCCAGGAACTTTATCTTCACACATATTTATCAAAACCCCATTTTCCATTTCTGTGATGAACTTCAGAAAATCACAGAGAGCTCAAATTTGATCCAAATGCCATGATTCAAGTTTGTAGATACATCTAATTTCATAACTTAGGTTATGAACATTTTTCTTAATACTTTCTGTACTCCACAAAATAATGAGCCATTTCTTCATATTTGTCAACTTTGCAAATTCATAGGTAATTGATTTGAACTCCAAATCCAGTGAAACCAACTCCTAGACACTTCGAAATCATGATTTGTTAAATGGGTGCCTTTGCTCATTTTTCAAAAAATATTTCTGTACACTTCTTGCAAATCCATAAACCCCTTGATTCCATCATATCAAAATGTTCAGAAATATCCACTGACCCAATTCCAATGAAAACACTCTGGTTATTTTTCATATAACCAAATATGTCCTAGAAAAGTCAAATTAATATTTTTAGAGCACTTTTATTTCCTGCCTTGTTGTGTTGCTTATTATGGTTGTTTTCAACGATTGTTGACGAAGCAGACGAAATGCTTGGAGTTGCACCAGAGATATTTGAAGACCTCGAAGACTTTGTTAAAACAGGCAAGCAGCCCTTTGACCATGATGAACCATTTTACATCATGATGGCATTTTCATTGCTTCACTGAGTGCATGATATACCTTGAATGGCAACCTTGCTAGGCTTGCCTCTGTTGCATACTCCATTGATACTTGCTTTGTTCATGACTCTACCCTTGCTTAGAGTTGTGTTGGTGGGTTGTAGAAATATGCTATAGTAAATGGCTACGCAAAGTGGGTCAGGGTTATGCATGGAAAGAAACAAGTGTGGTTTGACATACTTGCAAACAGCCCAGTGGGTGCCACTAATGCCCCTGGGAGATGATGATGAACTAGGTCACTACTTGGTGGAGAGGTAGTGTACCGAGGCTCGATAAAAGTGTTGTTTACAGAAACGGATTAGATTTAAGATTTGTCGACTGTCCCAACCTTACATGCGCAACCACTCTACCCTTGTATGGGAAAGGGCATTATTGATTACCTAGGCCGATACTAGCTTGGAGCCCGCATTACTAGTGACGGGGGAGAGTTGGTGCTCTCTCTTGGGACGGGTTCGTGCCAGGTAGGGCAGCCATGACTATTTTCATAGGGCACCGGATACACCGTTGTGTCCCCTCTCGGATGTTACGATCTTGAGTGAGTCTCATATGATGTACGTCGAGAGGATATGGAACAACGAGTGGACTCCTTGTTAGTGTCGTCTAGGGAAAGATAGTGATCGGGTGCTTACCCCGGTTACTTGAGGTACCGCGGGTCGTGGATGACACGGAAGTTCCCCGGATCTTGTGGGTAAAGTGTGCAACCTCTGCAGAGTGTAAAACTATTCGAATAGCCGTGTCCACGGTCAAGGACAGTTGGGCGGTGCTGCTTAAACTACGTCCAGAATTTTTCAAACCACGTGTGTGTGTGTGTTGATGAGGCTAAATGGTTTAAGTCAGATGACTTGACCCGATGATCAAGTTGGATTGGTGTCCAACTCTGTTTATGTTGATATCTGTAACTTGTTCATACGGAAATCCGTACTCTCATGATGCATACTTTACAGGTTGATAGATCATGCCATTGCACTCAAAACTAGCTTTCTGCAAACTACCTACTTAGTGCTATATCATTGCATATTGTGCCTTGTTCCAATCATGGGTTGCTTGCGAGTACATTCAAAGTACTCATTGGCTTGCCACTGGTTATTTAATTGACCAGGCATGGAAGAACAGGAGTTCGATGAAGAGTTCTTTGGAGACGAACATGCGAACTAGGACGTTTCCTAGTCAGAATGCCTATAGGGTTAAGGCAGATGGCATGGGTTCTACTTATCGACGAAGAATTCCACTGCTTAAGTTTATTCGATATTCAGCCCTTGTGGCTTTATCTATGTAAGACTTGACCATAATGGTCATAATCCGTGTAAGACGGTATGTATGGATGTAAGACTCTTGTTATTCAGCTTCTGTGTGTTCAGTGAGCATTGATCTCTGGGATCACTGTACACGTGCATTCGGTGATCACAACTTATGAAGTCGGGGTCCCCACAGGGTTTGATCCCTAGTATCCACTATGTTCTGAGATTGATGTTGCTATGACTTTGCTATGCTTAATGCTTGTCACTAGGGCCCGAGTGCCATGATTTCAGATCTGAACCTATTATGTTTTCATGAATATATGTGAGTTCTTGATCCTATCTTGCAAGTCTATAGTAACCTATTATATGTTATGATCCATTAACCCCGAAGTGACAATAATCGGGATACTTACCGGTGATGACTGTAGTTTGAGGAGTTCATGTATCCACTATGTGTTAATGCTTTGGTCCGGTACTCTATTAAAAGGAGGCATTAATATCCTTTAGTTTCCAATAGGACCCCGCTGCCACGGGAGGGTAGGACAAAAGATGGCATGCAAGTTCTTTTCCATAAGCACGTATGACTATATTCGGAATACATGCCTACATTACATTGATGAGTTGGAGCTAGTTCTGTGTCACCCTATGTTATAACTGTTGCATGATTGATCGCGTACGACATAATTATCCATCATTGATCCATTGTCTACGAGCATTTCACATATTGTTCTTCGCTTATTTACTTTTTCATTGCTACTGTTACAATCACTATAAAACCAAAACTGCTACCTTTACTTTTACCACTGTTACCACTACTATCATATTACTTTGCTACTAAATACTTTGCTGCAGATATTAAGTTTCCAGGTGTGGTTGAATTGACAACTCAGCTTCTAATACTTAAGAATATTATTTGGCCCCCCTTGTGTCGAATCAATAGATTTGGGTTGAATACTCTACCCTCGAAAACTATTGCGATCCCCTATACTTGTGGGTTATCAAGACTATTTTCTGGCGCCGTTGCCGGGGAGCATAGCTCTATTCTTTGAGTCACTTAGGATTTATATATGTTTATCACTATGAAGAACTTGAAATATCAAAGAACCAAGATTTTTCCCTCAACTACGAGGGGAGGTAAGGAACTGCCATTTAGCTCTGCACTTGATTCACCTTTTGTTTTGAGTAAACTTGCGACACCTACTCCTGCTATTCATTCTGATATGTCACATGTTATTGATGATTCCACTTCTGCTTTGCATGATACTTATGATGAAACTACTTCTATGCTTGATAATACTGTGCCACTAGGTAAATTTCTTGATGAACAACTTGCTAGGGTTAGAGAGAAGGAAATTATTGAAACTGATAATATTGATGAAAGTGATGATGAAGATTCTCCCCCTAGATATGAATTGCCTGTTGTGCCTGAGGGTTATGTTATGGATGAAGAAACTGCTAGAGACTTTTTAGCTTGCAATGATAGATATGATCTTAAGAAATTATTAGTTAAACTTAAAGAAAAGTCTTTGAATGCTAGAATGAAATATGACCCTGCTTCTGCTACTTCACCTATCTTTATTTCCGATAAGGATTATGATTTCTCTATCGATCTTGAGTTAATTACTTTGGTTGAATCTGATCCTTTTTATGGCTATGAATCTGAAACTGTTGTGGCACATCTTACTAAATTAAATGATATAGCCACCCTGTTCACTAATGATGAGAAAACTCGCTATTACTTTATCCTTAAGTTGTTTCCGTTCTCATTAAAGGGTGATGCTAAAACATGGTTTAATTCTCTTGATCCTGGTTGTGTGCGTAGTCCCTAGGATATGATTTATTACTTCTATTCTAAATATTTCCCCGCTCATAAGAAACAAGCTACCTTAAGGGAAATATATAATTTTGTGCAAATTGAAGAAGAGAGTCTCCCACAAGCTTGTGGAGGCTTCTCCAATTACTTAATGCTTTGCCTGATCATCCTCTCAAGAAAAATGAAATACTTGATATCTTTTATAATGGACTAACTGATGCTTCTAGAGACCACCTGGATACTTGTGCTGGTTGTGTTTTCAGGGAAAGAACTGTTGATCAAGCTGAACTGCTATTGAATAATGTTGAGTAATGAAAATGATTGGAAACTTCCTGAACCAACTCCTAAGCCAACTTCGAAGAAAAGGGGTATTATATTTCTCAGTCCCGAAGATATGCAAGAGGCAAAGAAATCTATGAAAGAAAAAGGTATTAAAGCTGAAGATGTTAAGAATTTACCACCTATTGAAGAAATACATGGTCTTGATAACCCGACACGGGTAGTGAAGGTAAATTCTCTCTATAGATTTGATGAAGGTGATATTCCTCGTTATAAGTCTGCTAGCCAATGCTTCGATGAGTTTGATAATTTTATTGTTAAACAAGAAAACTGCAATGCTTATGTTGGTAGACAATTGAAACGCAATGCCGATATGCTTGAACACTTGAGTGATTATATGTCTAAAGTTAAAGGTGAACTTAAACTTATTAGTAAACATGCTTCTATGGTTACCACTCAAGTAGAACAAGTACTTAAGGCTTAGAATGATTTGCTCAATGAATTAAATAATAAGAAAAATGATAATGTTGTTAGAGTTATGACTAGAGGGGGTAAAATGACTCAGGAACCTTTGTATCCTCAGGGCGATCCTAAGAGAATTGAGCAAGATTATCAGAGAACTAATGTTGATGCACCTAGTTCTTCTAAGAAGAAGAAGAAAAATGATAGGACTTTGCATGCTTCTAGTGAACCTGTTGTTGACACACCTGAGAATCCCAATGATATTTCTATTTCTGATGTTGAAACACAATCTGGCAATGAACATGAACCTAGTGATAATGTTAATGATGATGTTCATGTTGATGCTCAACCTAGCAATGACAATGATGTAGAGATTGAACCTGTTGTTGATCTTGATAACCCACAATCAAAGAATCAACGTTATGATAAGAGAGACTATGTTGCTAGGAAGCACGGTAAAGAAAGAGAATCATGGGTTCAGAAACCCATGCCTTTTCCTCATAAACCATCCAAGAAAAAGGATTATTAGGATTTTGAGCGCTTTTCTGAAATGATTAGATCTATCTTTTTGCATATGCGTTTGACTGATATGCTTAAAATGAATCCTTATGCTAAATACATGAAGGGTATTGTTACTAATAAAAGAAAGATACTGGAAGCTGAAATTTCCACCATTCTTGCTAATTATACTTTTAAGGGTGGAATACCAAAGAAACTTGGAGATCCAGGAGTACCAACTATACCATGCTCCATTAAAATAAACTATGTTAAAACTGCTTTATGTGATCTTGGAGCCAGTGTTAGTGTTATGCCTCTCTCTTTATATCGTAGGCTTGATTTGAATAAGTTGACACCTACTGAAATATCTTTGCAAATGGCTGATAAATCAAGTGCTCTACATGTCGGTATTTGTGAGGATGTGCCTGTTGTGGTTGCAAACGTTACTATTTTAACGGACTTTGTTATTCTTGATATTCCCGAGGACGATAGTATGTCGGTTATCCTTGGTAGACACTTTTTGAATACTGCAGGGGTTGCTATTGATTGCAACAAAGGCAATTTCACTTTTCATGTTAATGGTAATGAGCATACGGTACACTTTCCAAGGAAACAACCTCAAGTCCACAGTATCAATTCTATTGGAAAAATTCCAACAATCACTATTGGAGGTTTTGAATTTCCTCTTCCTACTGTCAAGAAGAAATATGATATTCTTATTGTTGGGGACATGCATATCCCCGTTGAGGTAACCTAGTGTTATTCAAAATTTCTCCGGTTTCATGCGATTCGGAGTGAGTTTGTTAACAAGACTTGATCAACCTTGTTAGTGGATTCCTTTTGATGAGCATGAGATGGATGAAGTTAGAAAGCACAACCTTCTATACCCTCTTTTTACTATCTGTTATTTATCTTAAATAAAGTAAAAATAGTATTTTCAGTCTGTTTTCTGAATTATCCTTGCAATAAAAATACCCCAAAATAAAAGTTCTCCAAATGCCCTAAAAATGAAATGTGATTTTTTCCAGAATATTTAAGAATTTTTGGCACTGAGAACACATCATGGGGACCCGCCATGTGCCCACAAGGGTGGAGGGCGCGTCCTACTCCGTGGGTGTGCCCCCCTGCCTCGTGGACTGCACATGGGTCCCCTCCACTTATTCCAGCACCCACACACTCCTTCTTCATCGAGAAATAATCACTAGCCAGCTCAAACCTGAGTTCTAGCTCATCTTGCTGCCATTTTCGATCTCCTTGCTCAAAGATCCATTCACAAAACTGCTTTGGGGATTGTTCTTCGGTATGTGACTCCTCCAACGGTCCAATTAGTTTTTGTTCTAGTTCTTTATTCATTGCAAATTTTTGCTGCTTAGGTGACCCTGTTCTTAAGCTTGCATGTCAAATTTATATGGTTCTAAGTAGTTCTAATGCATGATATTGCCTCTAGGCACTTCTGGGAGTAGTTGCTATCAATCTTGTTGAGTTTGGTTCACTTTTATTTTAAGTTACTAAAAATTTCAAAAAAAATTCAGAAAAAGATGAAGAGATTTTTGAGGGGCTCATCGAGCCGAAGCTCGAAGGATAAGCAAAGTGAAGAGAATAAGAATCCCAAGTATAATCTCCCTCGTACACCAGAGGCCTCACCGACTTCCTCCACGACCAGCGCGAAAAGTATCTCCTACTCACCAATATCTTTGTGCAAAATTTTCATTTCCATGCTAGGAAATCACCACCTTCGGTGGAATTTTATTTATATGATGAGCATAAGGAGATGTCACTTCATGATTTTTGTCAGGTTTGTAGGATACCCTTTGAGGGCAGCATAGAAGAACCACATCGTAATGATGTGGAGGGATTTATTGATACGATTGCTGTAGGGGAAACGAGAAAGTTTTCTGATGCAAGAATCACTAGCATACATTTTCCTATTCCGCATTACTTTGCAATATTTGCTAGTAGATGCTTAATTGGTCGCTGGAACTATGGAAATCTTAGTGCCCCTGATATTGTTATTTTGCACCATGCTTTGTTTCGTGATACCACTTTCAGTTTAGGCGCTATTGTTGCTAAACGGTTAAATCTGAACCATGCAAAGGGCCCCGTCCTCGGAGGTATCTTTGCCTCGCGCCTTACTACACACTTTAACATACCTATCAGGCATTTTGAGAAAGAGGAAAAGTTGCTGCCTCCTATTGTTCTAGATTATAAGAGTATGGTAGCACATGAGTTTATTGTTAAGGATAAGAAGAAGATACTTAAGTACAAATTAATATTTGGTAAAAAAATTTTGTGAGATTATTACCTTGCCTGCTCCCTCTTTGTTTAACATATTTTCAGGCACGTACCTCATTTTGCTTGAGGCCATTCATGCGTACCGGGGCCAGATGTCAGGTGCAGAGCCTGAGCCTGAGCCACCACTTGATCCTTACCGTCAGTCTGTTTATTAGTGGGATCCGAAGGAGATCGCCAACCAGTGGCTACCTGAGGACCCTTCTCAGTACGACCCCAGCTAAAATTTTGATCCATGGGCATAGACCAACTTAGGCCAAAAGCCTAAGCTTGGGGGAGTACGTATTTCTCACCGACATTACATTCATGTTCACACACTCATTCTAGTTGTCGGTGCCCATACTTTTTCATTGTATCATCCATGCTAGTTTATTTTCTTTTTAAGCTCTCTTCTTGTGTGTTTGAAAAACCTTAAGAAAATCAAAAAAATAGTTGTAGCTTTTAGCTAGTTTACTTTCCATGCTTGTAGTAGTAGTAATTAAAAACAAAACCCAAAAAGATTTCTCGTTCTTCTTTTTCTTCTTGGGAGCTTTCCTGTGTAAATAGTTTTGTTTCTTTTCTTTTCTTTGGGGTCGAGAGGAGAAGATCAAGATGAAAACGTTGAGTGGCTCTCATATGCATTATTGTTGATATAACAAAGAGCCCATATTACTTTGTCTTCTCTCCTGAGTTAAATGCTTGTAGATTCCAGCTTAGTCCAATGCACATGCACTATTATTATTATCCACACTATTCGGTCGTGCAAGTGAAAGGCAATAATGACGATATATGATGAACTGATTGAGATGAGAAAAGCTGGTATGAACTCGACCTCTCTTGTTTTTGTAAATACGATTAGTTCATCGTTCCTAATTCAGCCTATTATGAATGAAACATGTTTGCAATGACAATTAGAGATTATAGTTGCTTATGCCATGCTTAATTTGCTAGGAGTTTATAATGGTTTACCTTGCATGCCAACATGCTATTAAAATGGTTGTGGTGTGGTATGATAGGGTGGTATCCTCCTTTGAACGATTCGAGTGGCTTGACTTGGCACATGTTCATGCATGTAGTTGAAATAAAATCAACATAGCCTCTACGATATTTATGTTCATGGTGAATTATATCCTATTCATGCTTGCATTCGGTGTTGATTAATTTTAATGCATGTTCATGACTGTTGTCGCTCTCTAGCTGGTCGCCTCCCAGTCTCTTTCTAACCTTCACTTGTACTAAGCGGGAATATTGCATGTGCATCCAACTTCATAAACCCCAAGGTTATTCCATATGAGTCCACCATACCTTCCTATATGCGGTATCCACCTGCCGTTCCAAGTAAATTTGTATTCGCCAAACTCTAAACCTTCAAATAAACATTCTGTTTTGTATGCTCGAATAGCTCATGTATCAACTAGGGTTGTCTGTATCTTCCATGCTAGGCGGGTTATTCTCAAGAGGAGTGGACTCCGCTCCTCACTCACGAGAAAATGGCTGGTCACCGGGATGCCCAGTCCCATGCTCAAATCAAGTCAAAAAATTGCAAACAAAACTCCCCCAGGATTGTTGTTAGTTGGAGGCACCCGTTGTTTCGGGCAAGCCATGGATTGATGCTTGTTGGTGGTGGGGGAGTATAAACTTTACCATTCTACTTGGGAACCACCTATAATGTGTGTAGCATGGAAGATATCGAGATCTCTCGGTTGTTATGTTGACAATGAAAGTATACAGCTCAAAATATTATTCATCTCTATTTCAAAATCGAGCTCTGGCACCTCTACAAATCCCTGCTTCCCTCTACGAAGGGCCTATCTATTTACCTTTATGTTGAGTCATCATCCTCTAATTAAAAAGCACCAGTTGAAGAGCATTGTTGTCATTTACATGTATTATCGTTAGTTTACATTGAGTATGACTTGAGTGGATCTCTTTTACCGTGAATTGCAATGTCTAGTCAGTCCTTTATCTTTAAAGGTGCTCTACATTTATGTTTTGTGGTCTCAGAAAGGGCTAGCGAGGTACCCATCTTGTTATATAATATTATGATTGTTTTGAGAAAGTGTTGTCATCCGAGATTTATTATTATTGCTCGCTAGTTGATTATGTCATTGATATGAGTGAACATGAGACCTAAATGTTATTGTGAATATGGCTAGTTCATAATCTTTGCTGAAAACTTGAATGTTGGCTTTACATATTTACAAGAACAAGAGCAAACAGAGTTTGTAAAAGTTTTTCTTTATCACTTTCAGTTTCTCAACTGAATTGCTTGAGGACAATCAAAGGTTTAAGCTTGGGGGAATTGATACGTCTCTGTCATATCTAATTTTCCAAACACTTTTGCCCTAGTTTTGGACTCTAACTTGCATGATTTGAATGGAACTAACCCGGACTGACGCTATTTTCAGCAGGATTGCCATGGTGTTATTTTTGTGCAGAAATAAAAGTTCTTGGAATGACCTGAAAATCAACGGAGATTATTTTTGGAATATATAAAAAATACTAGCGAAAGAATCAAGGCCAGGGGGCCCACACCCTGTCCACGAGGGTGGGGGCGCGCCTACCCCCCCTGGGCGCGCCCCTTGCCTCGTGGGCCCCCTGGTGCTCCACGACCTCAACTCCAACTCCATATATTCATGTTCAGGGAGAAAAATATCAAAGAGAAGGATTCATTGCGTTTTACAGTACGGAGCCGCTACCAAGCCCTAAACTCTCTCGGGAGGGCTGATATGGAGTCCGCTCGGGGCTCCGGAGAGGGGAATCCGCCGTCATCGTCATCATCAACCTTCCTCCATCACCAATTTCATGATGTTCACCGCCATGCGTGAGTAATTCCATCGTAGGCTTGCTGGACGGTGATGGGTTGGATGAGATTTATCATCTAATCGAGTTAGTTTTGTTAGGGTTTGATCCCTAGTATCCACTATGTTCTGAGATTGATGTTGCTATGACTTTGCTATGCTTAATGCTTGTCACTAGGCCCGAGTGCCATGATTTCAGATCTGAACCTATTATGTTTTCGTGAATATATGTGAGTTCTTGATCCTATCTTGCAAGTCTATAGTCACCTATTATGTGTTATGATCCGTTAACCCCGAAGTGATAATAATCGGGATACTTACCGGTGCTGATCGTAGTTTGAGGAGTTCATGTATTCACTATGTGTTAATGCTTTGGTCCTGTACTCTATTAAAAGGAGGCCTTAATATCCCTTAGTTTCCAATAGGACCCCACTGCCACGGGAGGGTAGGACAAAAGATGGCATGCAAGTTCTTTTCCATAAGCATGTAGGACTATATTTGGAATACATGCCTACATTACATTGATGAACTGGAGCCAGTTCTGTGTCACCCTATGTTATAACTGTTGCATGATTGATCGCATCCGACATAATTATCCATCATTGATTCATTCCCTACGAGCTTTTCACACATTGTTCTTCGCTTATTTACTTTTCCGTTGCTACTGTTACAATCACTATAAAACCAAAACTGCTACCGTTACTTTTACCACTGTTACCACTACTATCATATTACTTTGCTACTAAATACTTTGCTGCAGATATTAAGTTTCCAGGTGTGGTTGAATTGACAACTCAGCTGCTAATACTTAAGAATATTCTTTGGCTCCCCTTGTGTCGAATCAATAAATTTGGGTTGAATACTCTACCCTCAAAAACTGTTGCAATCCCCTATACTTGTGGGTTATCACCCAATGAGGAGCAGAAGGAAATGACAAGTGGTTTTCAGCAAGGTATTCTCTGCAAGCACTGAAATTATCTGTAACAGATAGTTTTGTGATAATATAAATCGTAATGGGTAAAAAGTAAAAAAAGTAAACAAGGTGAAGCAAGGTGGCCCAATCCTTTTTGTAGCAAAGGACAAGCCTAGACAAACTCTTATATAAAGCAAAGCGCTCCCGAGGACACATGGGAATTGTTGTCAAGTTAGTTTTCATCATCCTCATATGATTCATATTCGTTAATTTGATAATTTGATATGTGGGTGGACCGGTGCTTGGGTGCTACCCTTCCTTGGACAAGCCTCCCACTTATGATTAACCCCTCCTGGAAGCATCCGCAACTACGAAAGAAGAACTAAGGTAAACCTAACCATAGCATGAAACATATGGATCCAAATCAGCCCCTTACGAAGCAACGCATAAACTAGGGTTTAAGCTTCTATCACTCTAGCAACCCATCGTCTACTTATTACTTCCCAATGCCTTACCCTAGGCCCAAATAATGGTGAAGTGTCATGTAGTCGATGTTCACATAACACCACTAGAGGAGAGACAGCATACATCTCATCAAAATATCGAACGAATACCAAATTCACATGATTACTTATAACAAGACTTCTCCCATGTCCTCGGGAACAAACGTAACTACTCACAGAGCATATTTATAATCAATATCAGAGGAGTATTAATTATCATTAAGGATCTGAAAATATAATCTTCCACAGGATAAACCAACTAGCATCAACTACAAGGAGTAATCAACACTACTAGCAACCCACAGGTACCAATCTGAGTTTTTGGGACCAAGATTGAATACAAGAGATGAACTAGGGTTTGAGAGGAGATGGTGCTCGTGAAGATGTTGATGGAGATTGACATCCTCTCGATGAGAGGATCGTTGGTGATGACGATGGCTTCGATTTCCCCCTTCCCGGAGGGATGTTTCCCCGGTAGAATAGCTCCATCGGAGCCCTAGATTGGTTCTGCCCCGGTTCCGCCTCGAGACGGCGATGCTTTGTCCCGAAAGCTTCCTTCTGGTTTTTTCCAGGTCAAAACACACCATATAGCCAAAGATGGGCACCAGAGGCCTGCCATGGGGCCCACAAGGACGGGGGGCACGCCTAGGGGGTGGGCTCGCCCTCCACCCTTTTGGCTGGCTGGTGGCCCCCCATTGGTACTTTCTTCGCCCAATATTTTTTGTATATTCCAAAAACATGCTCCGTGAAGTTTCGGGACTTTTGGAGTTGTGCAGAATAGGTCTCTAATATTTGCTCCTTTTCGAGCCCAGAATTCCAGCTGTCGGCATTCTCCCTCTTCATGTAAACCTTATAAAATAAGAGAGAATAGGCATAAGTATTGTGATATAATGTGTAATAACATCCCATAATGCAATAAATATCAATATAAAAGCATGATGCAAAATGGACGTATCAACTCCCCCAAGCTTAGACCTCGCTTGTCCTTAAGCGAAAGCCGATATCGATAAATATGTCCACATGTTTAGAGATAGAGGTGTCGATAAAATAAAATACGGACATGAGGGCATCATGATCATCTTTACAACAGCAACATATATTGCCATATACTTTCTTATGCTAAAGTAACAATCCGTTCACAAAGCAAAGTATGAATCAGAAACTTCATTAAAAACTAACAAACTGTGATCTCAGTCATTGAAGCAATTGCAATTTATCATAACATCAGAAAGAGTCAATATGAGCTTTTCAGCAAGTCCACATATTCAACTATCATTTAATCTTTCACAATTGCTAACACTCATGCGACACTTATGGGTTCAAAGCTTCAATCGGACACAGAGAAAGATAAGGGGCTTATAGTTTCACCTCCCAACCTTTTATCTCGAGGTTAACGTCAACAATAATAATTTATGAAAACCTACATCCAAGTGGATATATATATATCCGGATCTCTCCAACATATAGTGCTTGCCAAAGGAAAAGGTATAAAAAGGGAAGGTGATGATCACCATGAATCTTATATACGGGTAGAAGATAGGCCCTTCGCACAGGGAAGCAGAGGTTGTCATGCGCTTTTATGGTTGGATGCACAAAATCTTAATCCAAAAGAACATCGCTTTATATTGCCGCTTGTGATAAGGACCTTTATTATGCAGTCCGTTGCTTTTATTTCTTCCATATCACAAGATCGTATAAAGCTTATTTCTTCATACTAATAGATCATATATATTTAGAGAGCAATTTTTATTGCTTGCACTGATGACAACTTACTTGAAGGATCTTACTCAATCCAAAGGTAGGGTATGGTGGACTCTCATGGAAAACTGGGTTTAGAGATGTTTGGAAGCACAAGTAGTATCTCTACTTGGTGCAAAGAATTTGGCTAGCAAGAGAGGGAAAGGCAAGCTCAACATGTTGGATGATCCATGACAATATAACTTATATTCGGATATAGGAAAAAAAACCATTATGTTGTCTTCCTTGTCCAACATCAAACTTTTAGCATGCATATTTTAATGAGTTCTCACAAATACAAAAGATGTCCAAGATAGTATATTTATATGTGAAACCTCTCTTTCTTTATTACTTCCTATTAATTGCAACAATGACCAAAACTATGTTTGTCAACTCTCAACAACTTTTATTCATCATACTCTTTATATGTGAAGTCATTACACTCCATAAGATCAATATATGATCTTTTTATTTCTTTTTATTCTTTCTTTTATTTAATTCCCTCAATATCATAGCAAGAAAGCAACGCCCTTAACTCAAAACTATTCTTCATTATATATAACTCACGGACTTGATTGCGTAGATAGAGATCGAAGCATAGCTCAAAGCTAGATCATACTAAAACTTTATTCTACTAGATCAAGATATAACCAAAAGGATCGAACTAAGAAAAATGATAAAGATAGAGGTGTGATGGTGATACTATACCGGGGCACCTCCCCCAAGCTTGGCACTTGCCAAGGGGAGTGCACATACCCATGTATTTAGATCTCTTTCTTTGGAGGTGATGATGATGGAGTTGTTGAATTCTTCTTCTCTAGCTTGCGTCTGAGGCTAAAATTTTCCTCCTATAGTTCCTCATTCTCGATCTCGAGTTTCATTATCTTTTTGCATAATGCCGCCTTGTTGTCTTGGGAAAAACGTGGTGGGATAGATTGGACCTTAGGGAGGCTTGACTTCTTGAACTCCACATGCATATCGTCAGGTTGAGGTAGTGGATCGTCCTCTTCATTGGCGCTTGTCTCCTCCTTCCCCTTTGGATCATAGTCTTCTCCTTCCTCCATGGTCCAACCATAGTGTTCCACATCCCCATATGCTTTTGGGTTTGTGATATAATAAGCCATGTAGCTTTCTCCCTCTGAGTCTTGGGACGACATCTTACTTCAAATCTGCAGTAGAAACAACTCAAAAAGAAAACAAAGGATTTTTTCATGGTACGGTGGTCAAAACCTTCGGGAGATTATATAATGAATTTTTACCTACTAAAAGGAGTATCGTGCAAGAAAACAGAGTCCGGAGGGCACACGAGGTGGCCACAAGGACGGGCGGCGCGCCCAAGGGGGTAGGGCGCGCCCTCCACCCTTGTAGTGGCCTCATGTCTCTTTCGGACTCCTTTTAATTTTCCTAATTTTTAATATTCCAAAATGGAGAAAAATTATCATTGGAAATGTTTTGGAGTCTTACCGTACCACATACCTATTCCTTTTTGGAGTCTGAAACGTTCTGGAAAGTGTCTCTTCTGTACTCCTCCGGGGTTACGGTATCAATTATATTGGTCTCAACATTTATGGGAGTACCTGAGATATAATGTTTGAGTCTTTGACCGTTTACCACCTTCAGATTTGTGCCTTCGGCGTTGTTGATTTTTATGGCACCGGAACGATAGACCTCCTCGATGATGTAAGGGCCTTCCCATTTAGAGAGAAGCTTTCCTGCAAAAAAAATCTTAAACGAGAGTTGTATAGCAAAACATGATCACCTACATTAAACTCATGCTTTTGTATCCTTTTGTTATGCCATCTTTTAACTTTTTTCTTTAAACAATTTGGCATTCTCATAGGCTTGGGTTCTCCATTCATCAAGTGAGCTAATGTCAAATAACCTCTTCTCTCCGGCAAGTTTGAAATCATAATTGAGCTCTTTAATAGCCCAATATGCCTTATGTTCTAGCTCAAGAGGTAAGTGACATGCATTTCCATAACCAATATGCCTTATGTTCTAGCTCAAGAGGTAAGTGACAAGCCTTTCCATAAACCATTTTATACGGAGACATACCCATAGGATTCTTATAAGCAGTTCTATAAGCCCATAATGCATCATCAATTTGTTTAGACCAATTCATTCTAGATCTATTAATAGTCTTTTGCAAAATTATTTTCATCTCTTTGTTTCTCAATTCTACTTGACCACTGGACTGAGGATGATAAGGAGATGCAATTCTATGATCAACATCATACTTAGCAAGCATTTTATGGAAAGAACCATGAATAAAATGTGAACCACCATCAGTCATTAAATATCTAGGGACTCCAAACCTCGCAAAAATAACTTCTTTAAGCATCTTAATAGAAGTGCTCTGATCAGCACTACTAGTTGGAATAGCTTCTACCCACTTAGTAACGTAGTCAACAGCAACTAAATTATGTGTATACCCATAAGAGGAAGGAAAAGGTCCCATATAATCAAAGCCCCAAACATCAAATGGTTCGATAACAAGTGAATAGTTCATAGGCATTTCTTGACGTCTACTAATATTACCAATTCTTTGGCATTCATCACAAGATAAGACAAACTTACGGGCATCCTTAAAGAGAGTGGGCCAATAGAACCCAGATTGCAATACCTTATGTGCAGTTCTATCTCCAGTATGGTGTCCTCCGTAAGCCTCAGAGTGGCACGTGCGTAGGATCTGTTCCTGTTCATGCTCAGGTACACAATGTCTAATGACACCATCTACTCCTTATTTATAAAGGTGTGGGTAATCCCAGAAGTAATGTCTTAAATCATAGAAAAAACTTTTTCTTTTGCAGGTATGTTAAACTAGCTAGTATAAATTTAGCAACAATATAATTCGCATAATCAGCATACCATGGAGTATTACAAGAAGCATTTATGAAATTTAATTGTTCATCGATATTTATGTCTCGACCATTTCGAGACTCCTCGTCATGTCCGTGATCATAACCGGGACTCCGAACTACCTTCGGTACATCAAAACACAAAAACTCATAATACCGATCATCACAGAACTTTAAGCGTGCGGACCCTACGGGTTTGAGAACTATGTAGACATGACTGAGACTCATCTCCGGTCAATAACCAATAGCGGAACCTGGATGCTCATATTGGTTTCTACATATTCTAGGAAGATCTTTATCGGTCAAACCGCATAACAACATACGTTGTTCCCTTTGTCATCGGTATGTTACTTGCCCGAGATTCGATCGTCGGTATCATCATACCTAGTTCAATCTCGTTATCAGCAAGTCTCTTTACTCGTTCCGTAATGCGTCATCCCGTAACTAACTCATTAGTCACATTGCTTGCAAGGCTTATAGTGATGAGCATTACCGAGAGGGCCCAGAGATACCTCTCCGACAATCGGAGTGACAAATCCTAATCTCGATCTATGCCAACTCAACAAACACCATCAGAGACACCTGTAGAGCATCTTTATAATCACCCAGTTACGTTGTGACGTTTCATAGCACACTAAGTGTTCCTCCGGCATTCGGGAGTTGCATAATCTCATAGTCATAGGAACATGTATAAGTTAGGGAGAAAGCAATATCAATAAACTAAATGATCAAAGTGCTAAGCTAACGGATGGGTCATGTCAATCACATCATTCTCTAATGATGTGATCCCGTTCATCAAATGGCAACTCATGTCTATGGTTAGGAAACTTAACCATCTTTGATTAACGAGCTAGTCAAGTAGAGGCATACTAGTGACACTCTGTTTGTCTATGTATTCACACATGTACTAAGTTTCCGGTTAATAAAATTCTAGCATGAAACATTTATCATGATATAAGGAAATATAAATAACAAATTTATTATTGCCTCTAGGGCATATTTCCTTCAGTCTCCCGCTTGCACCAGAGCTAATAATCTAGATTACATTGTAATGATTCTAACACCCATGGAGTCTTGGTGCTGATCATGTTTTGCTAGTGAGAGAGGCTTAGTCAACGGGTCTGCAACATTCAGATCCGTATGTATCTTGCAAATGTCTGTCTCCCTCCTTGACTTGATCGCGGATGGAATTGAAGCGTGTCTTGATGTGCTTGGTTCTCTTGTGAAATCTGGATTCCTTTGCCAAGGCAATTGCACCAGTATTGTCACAAAAGATTTTCATTGGACCCAATGCACTAGGTATTACACCTAGATCGGATATGAACTCCTTCATCCAGACTCCTTCATTTCTTGCTTCCGAAGCTGCTATGTATTCCGATTCACAGGTAGATCCCACCACGACGCTCTGCTTAGAACTGCACCAACTGACAGCTCCACCATTCAATAAAAATATGTATCCGGTTTGTGACTTAGAGTCATATGGATCAGTGTCAAAGCTTGCATCAACGTAACCATTTACGACAAGCTCTTTGTCACCTCCATAAACGAGAAACATATCCTTAGTCCTTTTTAGGTATTTCAGGATGTTCTTGACCGCTGTCCAGTGATCCACTCCTGGATTACTTTGGTACCTCCCTGCTAAACTAATAGCAAGGCACACATCAGGTCTGGTACACAGCATTGCATACATGATAGAACCTATGGCTGAAGCATAGGGAATGACTTTCATTTTCTCTCTATCTTCTATAGTGGTCGGGCATTGAGTCTAACTCAATTTCACACCTTGTAACACAGTCAAGAACCCTTTCTTTGCTTGATCCATTTTGAACTTCTTCAAAACTTTATCAAGTTATGGGTGTTGTGAAAGTCCAATTAAGCGTCTTGATCTATCTCTATAGATCTTGATGCCCAATATATAAGCAGCTTCACCGAGGTCTTTCATTGAAAAATTCTTATTCAAGTATCCTTTTATGCTATTCAGAAATTTAGTATCAATTCCAATCAACAATATGTCATCCACATATAATATCAGAAATGCTACAGAGCTCCCACTCACTTTCTTGTAAATACAGGATTCTCCAAAAGTCTGTATAAACCCATATGCTTTGATCACACTATCAAAGTGTATATTCCAACTCTGGGATGCTTGCACCAGTCCATAAATGGATCGCTGGAGCTTACACACTTTATTAGCACCTTTTGGATAGACAAAACCTTCTGGTTGCATCATATACATCTCTTCTTTAAGATATCCATTAAGGAATGCAGTTTTGACATCCATTTGCCAAATTTCATAATCATAAAATGCGGCAATTGCTAACATGATTCGGATGGACTTAAGCATCGCTACGGGTGCGAAGGTCTCATCGTAGTCAACTCCTTGAACTTGTCAAAAACCTTTCGCAACAAGTCGAGCTTTGTAGACAGTAACATTACCGTCAGCGTCAGTCTTCTTCTTGAAGATCCATTTATTCTCTATGGCTTGTCGATCATCGGGCAAGTCAACCAAAGTCCACAATTTGTTCTCATACATGGATCCCATCTCAGATTTCATGGCCTCAAGCTATTTTGCGGAATCTGGGCTCATCATCGCTTCCTCATAGTTCGTAGGTTCGTCAGGGTCAAGTAACATGACTTCCAAAACAATATTACCGTACCACTCTGGTGCGGATCTTACTCTGGTTGACCTACGAGGTTAAGTAGTAACTTGATCAGAAGTTTCATGATCATCATCATTAGCTTCCTCACTAATTGGTGTAGGAATCACTTGAACTGATTTCGGTGATGAACTACTTTCCAATAAGGGAGTAGGTACAGTTACCTCATCAATTTCTACTTTCCTCCCACTCACTTCTTTTGAGAGAAACTCCTTCTCTAGAAAGGATACATTCTTAGCAACAAATATCCTGCCTTCGGATCTGTGATAGAAGGTGTACCTGTCGGTGTCAAAACCGGCGGATCTCGGGTAGGGGGTCCCGAACTGTGCGTCTAAGGCGGATGGTAACAGGAGGTGGGGGACACGATGTTTTACCCAGGTTCGGGCCCTCTTGATGGAGGTAAAGTTTTACCCAGGTTCGGGCCCTCTTGATGGAGGTAAAACCCTACATCCTACTTGATTATTCTTGATAATATGAGTAGTACAAGAGTTGATCTACCACGAGATCAGAGAGGCTAAACCCTAGAAGCTAGCCTATGGTATGATTGTATGTTTTCCTACGGACTAATACCCTTCGGTTTATATAGACACCGGAGGGGGCTAGGGTTACACAGAGTCGGTTACAAGGAAGGAGATCTACATATCCGTATTGCCAAGCTTGCCTTCCACGCCAAGGAGAGTCCCATACGGACACGGGACGAAGTCTTCAATCTTGTATCTCCATAGTCCAACAGTCCGGCCAAAGGATATAATCCGGCTATCCGCATACCCCCTAATCCAGGACTCCCTCAGTAGCCCCCGAACCAGGCTTCAATGAAGTCAAGTCCGACACGCAGTATTGTCTTCGGTATTGCAAGGCGGGTTCCTCTCCAAATTTTGAATGTTTGTTAAGCAGTGTCCATCCCCATAAATGTTGGATCTCTTGGCTTTTGCGCCCAATAAGGGCTATCTCCCACGCGTCGAATGAATATGAGGAGCCAGGGCGTTTTTACATTCACCCCCTAGCCAGATAAATAAATTGTCTATTAAAGGGATGGGGATTCTTAGATCCAATCCACATCATCCTCCCCCAGCGAGAATCCATCGGAGAGCGCTTCGGAAAAATCCACTCCAGCATGGCCGACCTCCGCAGCTCCTCCTCCCCACCCCCACCCCCCCGTAGCCCTAAGCCCGGTGATTGGGAGAGGTGTTCTGTCCCACACAGTCAATTAGTCGAACTGCAGACTAAGGGATTTCTCCCTCCAGTGTATATGGTTCCCGTCCGAGCCGGGCTCGCCACCTACAATGGTGGGGAGCAAGCGAAGAGCTTCCCCAGCCCCTCTACAGGGGAGCGGGTATGCCGTGTTCCTTACTTATTAAGGGGACTCAGATTTCCAATTCATCTGTTCCTCCGCGGGCTCCTGGAGTTTTACGGCCTCCAACTGCATAATTTCACCCATGCTTCCATATTACACATCGCCGGCTATGTTGCCCTCTGCGAGTTATTCCTGGGCTGCGAGGCTCATTTCGAGCTATGGAGAAGGTTATTTTGCCTCATCCCCCGCACACAGGAGGGGTCACTTTATCAAGTGGGTGGAGCCGAAATATGGCGCATCGCCGAAACCGGATACCTATCCGGTACTCCGAAGAAGACGTCCGAGGACTGGCCTTCGGAGTGGTTTTATATGGAGGACGTCCCCCTTCCGGACCCTATTTGGCGGGGTCTTCCTGAGTTCAACAATGCTCCTCTGAAGAAACACCGAAGCTGGCGCCCACGGAGCCCCCAGGAGGAAGACAACAAAGAAGTCCTTTACCTGATGAACTGGGCTCTGGCCCAATCAGGATTGACAGTAATCAAGGTTATGTCAATATGCATAATGCGGGGAGTGCAGCCACTTCAATATCGAGGGCACCCCCTGTGGTGTTTTAAGGGGGAAGACGATGCCACCCGTTGCGGGCGTAAGGGTCCGGACAACGCTTCTGCTTTAGCAAAAATCCTGTCCGAGCTGTTCAAGGGAGAGGAAGAGGAGTTCATCCGCATCAAGCCACGGGATGGATTCTCCATGTACAACCCTCCAAGCTGGGTGAGTTATATCTCCTTACTCCCATTCTTCCCAAATTCTTTGTCGTAGGTACTCACCTTGCCATTTTATGGCAGGAACTGCGAAAAGCCATAAGGGAGGTCAACAGCCCGTCCCCACAACCAGAGGACCCTGACCGGGCCCTCGGTCCCGGACTCGAAGAAGATCCGGACATATTCGTGGAGTTGATAGACCGGCAGTTCTATCAATTGAGCTGTGATGACGCCATGGTGGCCATTACGGCCCACTATCCTGGACTGCTCCCTGCGTCGCTCGTAAGAAAAACCAAAATCCCAACTCCAAAAACTAGGATCCCCTTTTAGATACTTCACCTACCATATACATATGGTGTTTTACAGGGAAGGCATTCGGGACGCCGTGCCGAACCCGCAGCAACTCGCCAACAAGAGGCACCGAGGCCGGGTAGGCCAAAAAGGAAGGTGGTCAGGACGGAGACGCCGGCGCAGAGGTATGACAAAAACCCCGCTCCGTGGTTGTCGTCTTTCTCAAAATGTAATGACATCCATGTTTCTTTAACAGAAAAAACGCTCGCCGGAATATGTCCGGTGAGGCTGCCGATCATGCTTCCACCAGTCGGGCTCCAGGACCGGACATAGAGGCTGAAGCCGACATGGGGCGGACGCCGGATACTCCCCCTACAGAGGATGCAAATAGACTATCTGCTACAAATTCAGAAGTGGAGAGCGCCATGAATCATAGGCGTCGCCGGGTCGTACTCCGTGATGCTTGCTTCTCACCAGAGGCATTTGATGCCTTCAATTCTGGAGACGCGTACCCCCGTGCTGCTCAAAATGGTCTAGCCAGAGCCACAGACCAGTATGTAAGGGATGTACAGGTAAGCAAATCTGACGATTATATGTATCAGTATCCCTTGAGACTTGAAACAGTTAGCAGAACTGATTTAAGGATCATCTATTGTGTAGGTTCTTCCAGAGAAGAATACTCGACTGTCACAGGAGCTGGAGGAATGCAAGACCCAACTTCGGGCCGCCGTTGATGCATTGAAGGAACCTAAAAAGTCCCCAGCTGGTAACATTTATTTCAAAGAATGATAGGTACCATATAGCGTGCGGTGTGGCTGCAAATCTAACAATAGATATTGCAGATGAATCCAGAGAGAATCCGGAGGACCAGCATGTTGTACGACAGCTAAAGGCTGGCGAACGCGTGCTGGCTGAGGTCAGGCGGGAGAAAAACAATCTCCAAGACGGCAATACCAAGCTGAGCATGGAACTGAAGGATGTTCGAGCCCAGCTTGCGGACTCCGAGAAGGAGAATAAGTGGCTTCGACGCGGCATTTTCAGTAAGTGCTTGGATGAACCCTTATAAGGGGGGCGGCGGAGAAGCTGGCTAACAGAATTATGTCTGTAGGTATGCTGACGGGTCGTCCCACGAAGGAGATGCCCGGGTCTGCGGGTGATCTTCTACCCGAGCTCTCACGACTGCACAAACAAGTTCGACAGGAGATGCAAGGTATTGCCCAGGCCCTGTGGCCATCCGTCTCCCTGCCAGAAGGCATTGGAGAGCTTGCGGAGAAGCTCAAGGGAGCACAGCGGCACTTTCGATTATGGAAGATATCAGCCTGCCATGAAGGTGCCAAGGAAGCCTGGACCATGAGGAAGATGCCGTATACCAAGGCTGACCCAAACCACATGGCCGAGGTCGGACCTATGGGGCCCAATGGGAAAGAGATCCCCGTTAGCTTAGTGTATGGGCAAGTAGAATTAGCCGCAAAGTATTCCCAACAGGATTGTAGGCAAGACAGCCTATTGGATGGTATGGAAGAGGAATTTAGTCAGTCTACATGACTATGTACTTAAAGTGACATGTATAATGCCTTCTAGCCGGATTGTAAATCATTTGTCATGGTGGACCTTTTCGCTTCAACCTCAGGACCCGATAGTCCGGAGTGTGTCTGAATACCCGCTCAGTTATATAAGAACCGGGGTATGCGTGGAAACCAGGCGTAGGGGTCATTAGTGCTTGAACAGACAAGTACCCAACTAGTTATGTTATATTACATGGGTAGTAAGAAACATCTTCCAGGGAGAATAGTTCCGTTAGGGGTTCCTTTCCTTGGGTACACATGCCCTAAAGTGCATGTTCGGACTGTGAGAGGAGACACAGGCAAAAACATCTAGGGGAACATATGGAAAATAAATAAAAATCATCTTTTGTTCACCGACCGAATATTCCCTTAAGAATGCTAGCTTTCGGCTTCACCCAGTCTGAGGTACACATCCGGCTGACCCGGCAGTAACAATCACAGAGGTGCTCCCCTTATGCCCTAGCCGAATTAACGGGAACAGAGGGCATAAATACAAGAGCCAGGCAACCCAGCTTGGCCAAAACTTAAGTCATATCGATGCACATAATGGCGAAGAAAATGTACATGCGGAAGAATAACACATGTGCGGGGCATGAAGCCTAGATAAATAATTAAGCTTCTGTGTAAGAAGCCCCCAGGTATAATGAGCGCGGTTAGCGCGTCTATAGTGTGCAAGCGAGGCACAAGTTGGCCCTTGAAGGCCTTGAGAAACAATAAAAGGAAGAAAGAGAAAAAAGACAGATAATGTATATGCAAAAATGGATAGAGGAAAGAGATGAACATAGAGTCCGGCGCTAGGCGTAGAATCTTCGGAGTCTGGCTGCGTTCCATGGGTTCGGCTCAAGTCGATTATTCGATGCATCCCGCAGACGGTACACTCCACCGGTCAGAACTTGGTCAATAATGAAGGGACCTTCCCATTTGGGCTCGAGCTTGGTTTTTTTTCTTCTCCGGCAGGCGTAGAACTAACTTGCCAACGTTATAAGTTTTGGCATGTACTTCTCTGCTTTGGTATCTGCGAGCCTATTGCTGATAGAATGTGGAACGGGCTTTTGCCACGTCGCGCTCCTCCTCCATGGTGTCCAGACTGTCCTGCCGATCAAGCTCGGCTTCTCTTTGTTCGTACATGTGCACTCGAGGTGAGTCATGAATTATGTCGCGGGGCAGAACCACCTCTGCGCCGTACACCATAAAGAAGGGTGTGTATCCGGTAGTACGATTCAGCGTGGTCCGCAGCCCCAGAGTACGGAGTCGAGCTCCTCTACCCAGTGCGTGTTAGACTCCTTTAAGGACCGCACTAGTCTGGGTTTAATGCCGCTCATGATAAGACCATTTGCTCGCTCAACATGGCCATTGGTTTGTGGGTGATAGACTGAGGCATAATCGAGCTTGATGCCCATGTTGCTGCACCAGAGTTTTACCTCGTCGGCCATGAAGTGCGTGCCTTTGTCAGTGATGATGTTGTGGGGGACGCCATAATGGTGTACAACCCCGGATATGAAGTCTATCACCGGTCCGAATTTGGCCATTTTAACAGGTTTGGCTTCTATCCATTTGGTGAATTTATCCACCATGACTAGTAAGTATTTTTTTCTTATGGGTTCCCCCTTTAAGGGGTCCAACCATGTCAAGCGCCCAGACGGCGAAGGGCCAGGTAATGGGGATTGTTTGGAGGGCGGTGGGTGGCATGTGGCTTTGGTTTGCAAAAGGCTGGCAACCGACGCAGCGTTGCACCAAGTCCTGTGCGTCTGCCCGGGACGTCGGCCAATAAAAACCTGTACGGAGGTCCTTTCTTACAAGCACCCGGGCTGTAGCGTGGTGGCCGCCGAGTCCGGCGTGAATTTCTGCCAAAAGCTTCCGCCCTTCCTCTCCGGAGATGCACCTTTGAAGGATTCTGGTAGTACGTTTTTTATACAGCTCTCCCTCGTGGACCCTGTAGGCTTTAGATCGCCACATTATGCAGCGTGCCTCATTTTGGTCCTCGGGAAGTTCCTGCCTAGTTAGATAGGCCAGGAATGGTTCTCTCCACGGGGTGATGATGGCCATTATTACGTGGGCTGAAGGTGTTATTTCGGTGGCAGAGCCTCCGATTATGTCAGAGTGTTCGGTATCGGGTATTTTGGCCGGGTCCGGACTATTGTTACCGGTGTCCCCTTCCCATACCACGGATGGCTTAAACAACCTCTCCAAAAAGATGTTGGGGGGATCGCATCATGTTTTGCGCCGATGCGGGCGAGGATATCCGCCGCCTGATTGTTTTCCCGAGCCACATGGTGAAATTCGAGCCCCTCGAACCGAGCTGACATCTTTAGGATGGCGTTTCGATAGGCCGCCATCTTCGGATCCTTGGCATCGAAGTCTCCATTTATTTGGGATATTGCGAGGTTCGAATCCCCACGCACCTCCAGGCGTTGAATGCCCATGGAAACTGCCATCCGAAGACCATGTAACAGGGCTTCGTATTCGGCTGCGTTGTTGGAGTCTGTATAAAGTATCTGCAGTACGTATTAGACTGTATCTCCGGTTGGGGACGCCAGGACGACGCCAGCCCCCAGACCAGCCAGCATTTTGGAGCCGTCGAAGTGCATGATCCAATTGGAGTATGCGCCATACTCTTTAGGTAGTTCAGCTTCCGTCCATTCGGCGATAAAGTCGGCCAATACTTGTGATTTAATTGCTCGTCAGGGTTTGTATGTTATGTCGAACGGGAGGAGCTCAATGGCCCATTTGGCAATCCGGCCCGTGGCGTCGTGGTTGTTTATAACATCATTAAGTGGCACTTTTGAGGCTACTGTAATCGAACACTCTTGAAAGTAGTGTCGCAGCTTCCGGGATGCCATGAATACCGCATAGGCTATCTTTTGATAATGTGGGTACCGTGACTTGCATGGAGTGAGGATAGTGGATACATAATATACCGGCTTTTGAAGGGGGAATTTATGTCCGTCCGCTTCTCGTTTGACGACGAGCACTGCGCTTACAACCTGATGAGTTGCCGCAATGTATGACGACATTGGTTCGCCGATGTTTGGCGCGGCCAGGATTGGGTTGGTTGCCAGTATGGCTTTTATTTCTTCCAATCCGGCTATGGCAGCGTCCGTCCACTCGAAGTGTTCGGTGTGCCGAAGGAGGTGATAAAGGGGTAATGCCTTTTCTCCTAAGTAGGAGATAAAGCGGCTTAGAGCCGCCACACATCCAGTTAATTTCTGGATTTGTTTGAGGTGTGTTGGGGTAGCCAACTGTGACAGAGCTCGGATTTTGGCCGGATTAGCTTCAATTCCTCTATAGAGACAATGAAGCCCAGGAGCTTTCCAGCCGGTATGCCGAAAATGCATTTTTCCGGATTGAGCTTGATGTCGTATTTTCGGAGGTTGTCGAATGTTAGCCTCAAGTCGTGTATTAGAGAGTCGACGTGCTTGGTTTTGACGACCACATCATCTACATATGCCTCTACTGTTTTGCCGATCTGTTTCTCCAGACATGTCTGAATCATGCGCTGATATGTTGCGCCGGCGTTTTTGAGCCCGAAACGCATTGTCTTGAAACAGAAGGGGTTGTATGGTGTGATAAATGCCATTGCGGCTTGGTCGGACTTTGCCATCTTGATTTGGTGGTAATCGGAGTATGCGTCGAGGAAACACAATGACTCGTGTCCTGCGGTAGCATCGATAATTTGATCAATGCGGGGGAGGGGGAAGGGATCCTTTGGGCAGGCCTTGTTGAGGTCCTTAAAATCGACACACAGGCGCCAGGAATTTTCCTTCTTTGGTACCATCGCCAAGTTTGCTAGCCAGTCCGGGTGTTTTATTTCTCTAATGAATCCGGCCTCTAATAACTTGGCTAGTTCTTCTCCCATAGCTTGTCTCTTAGGTTCAGAGAAACGCTGAAGAGTCTTCTTGACCGGCTTGAATCATTTTAGAATATTGAGGCTGTGCTCGGCCAGCCTGCGTGGGATTCCTGGCATGTCTGAGGGGTGCTAGGCGCATATGTCCCAGCTCTCGCGTAGGAACTCTCGTAGTGCGGCATCCACGGCGGGGTTTAGCTGTGCCCCGATGGAGGCTGTTTTGTATGGTCCATTGGGTGGACTTGGAATTTCACTATTTCATCCGCTGGTTTAAAAGAGGTGGACTTGGATCTCTTGTCAAGTATCACATCGTCCCTGTCCACTGTGGAGCGTAGTGTTGTTAACTCCTCGGCCAAAAGGGCTTCGGACAATGCCTCGAGGGCCAATGCGGCTGTTTTGTTTTCGGCACGGAGTGTTGTGTCCGGATCACTAGCGAGAGTGATGATTCCGTTGGGCCCGGGCATTTTGAGCTTCATGTACCCATAATGGGGTATGGCTTGGAAGATTGTGAACGCGTCCTGTCCTAAAAGGGCGTGGTATCCACTACTGAACGGGGCCACTTGGAATGTAATTTCTTTGGACCTATAGTTCTCCGGCGTGCCGAATACCACATCTAGTGTGATTTTCCCGGCACAGCATGCTTCCCGACTAGGGATGATTCCTCTGAAGGTTGTGCTGCTTTGCTCAATGCGGTTCCAGTCTATTTCCATTTTTTGAAGAGTTTCCTCATAGATGAGGTTCAATCCACTGCCGCCGTCCATGAGTACTTTGGTCAGTCGAAAGCCGTCCACAATTGGACGGAGGACTAGTGCAGCTGGTGCTCGGGCTGTTCGGAATTTAGGTTCGTCACTGGCATTGAAGGTAATAGCCGTGTCACTCCATGGATTCATTGCTGCCACGTGGCAGATTTCGGCGAGGCTGCGGAGTGTTCGCTTGCGCCTATTATTTGATGCGAAGGTTTCGAAGACTGATAATATTGTATTGTTATCCACGGGATGATGCTCTATGGTATTTGGGATGAGAAGATCCTCGCCACTTTTGGCCACCTGCCGGAGTACCCAACATGCTCTAAGGCTGTGTGTTGGTGTGGTATCTGTTGTACTACGAATTTTGCAGGGGCCGTTGAGCCATCCCTCCAATATGGTTCCATGCCCTATAGAGGGTTTTTGTTTCTTTGTTACTAACTCGGGTGTCTTATGATTGTGCACCCTTTTACTTCGGACTGGGTGTATATTCTGAGCCGGATTATCCCAAAATTTGGTTTCAGTTTTCCAGGCGCTTTCCATCGCACAGTACTTTCGTACTATGGACGCCAAGTCAGCGAAGCGTGATATGTCATGGCGACTTAAGGCGTTAAGGATTCCCTTGTCCGTGCAATTATTGCAGAAAAATGAGACTGTGTCTTCCTCGCGACAGTCCTTAACCTTGTTCATCACAAGGAGGAATCTGGCCCAATAATGATGTACTGTTTCATGGGGCTCTTGCCTGATGTGGGAAAGATCGTTTATGTCTGGGTGGGTGGGTGGATTTGAGTCCGAACCCCTACACGATCTGAGACCCAGGGCAGAGGAGTTTCCGATCTTGGAAGTTCAGATTCCGGGATGTTGGCCAATAAGTCTGGCCCGCTACCTGACTCTAGGTTCAGGGCTTGGGTGATGTTCTCCCGTAAACGGGTATCCGGCTCAAAGAGTTCAGGAATCCGGACATAGTTAGTCCTCAAGATATAGGAAGAATCGCCGCATTGTTCCTCCACCACCGCAATATGATGGGTGACCGGTGGAGAGTTAATCTCCCTTCGATCGGGTTTAAGCCCAATCCGATCAAAGTCTGTAGCAACTCCCAGGGCGGCGATACGATCCAAGAGCTCGTTTAGGGAAGAGAGCTCCATTGGATCCATCTGCTCGGCAAATTCCGAGCCGGCGTGGAGGCTGTTTTTGATGACCCGAGAAGTCATCGTTGGTGCAGCGGCCGAACGGGCGGTCATGACGAAACTGCCTAGCCGGAGAGTTTAGCCGACAGCCAGGGCTCCCCCGGCGGTAATGTTATTTTTAACAACAAGACGAGGCATCCTTCCTTATGGCGATGACACAGTGGAACTCTCAATGAAAGCACCAATGTCGGTGTCAAAACCGGCGGATCTCGGGTAGGGGGTCCCGAACTGTGCGTCTAAGGTGGATGGTAACAGGAGGCAGGGGACACGATGTTTTACCCAGGTCCGGGCCCTCTTGATGGAGGTAAAACCCTACGTCCTGCTTGATTATTCATGATAATATGAGTAGTACAAGAGTTGATCTACCACGAGATCAGAGAGGCTAAACCCTAGAAGCTAGCCTATGGTATGATTGTATGTTTTCCTACGGACTAAAACCCTCCGGTTTATATAGACACCGGAGGGGGCTAGGGTTACACAGAGTCGGTTACAAGGAAGGAGATCTACATATCCGTATTGCCAAGCTTGCCTTCCACGCCAAGGAGAGTCCCATCCGGACACGGGACGAAGTCTTCAATCTTGTATCTCCATAGTCCAACAGTCCGGCCAAAGGATATAATTCGGCTGTCCGGATACCCCCTAATCCAGGACTCCCTCAGTACCCAACAGCCTCCTTTGGGTATCCTATGAAGAAACATTTATCCGATTTGGGTTTGAGCTTATCAGGTTGAAGCTTTTTCACATAAGCATCGCAGCCCCAAACTTTAAGAAATGACAACTTGGGTTTCTTGCCAAACCACAGTTCATATGGTGTCGTCTCAACGGATTTCAATGGTGCCCTATTTAACGTGAATGCAGCCGTCTCTAAAGCATAACCCCAAAAAGATAGCGGCAAATTGGTAAGAGACATCATAGATTGCACCATATCTAATAAAGTGCGGTTACGACGTTCGGACACACCATTACGCTGTGGTGTTCCAGGTGGCATGAGTTGCGAAACTGTTCCACATTGTTTCAAATGAAGACCAAACTCGTAACTCAAATATTCTCCTCCACGATCAGATCGTAGAAACTTTATTTTCTTGTTACGATGATTTTCCACTTCACTCTGAAATTCTTTGAACTTTTCAAATGTTTCAGACTTATGTTTCATCTAGTAGATATACCCATATCTGCTCAAATCATCTGTGAAGGTCAGAAAATAATGATACCCGCCACGAGCATCAACACTCATCAGACCGCATACATCAGTATGTATTATTTCCAATAAGTCTGTTGCTCGTTCCATTGTTTCGAAGAACGGAGTCTTAGTCATCTTGCCCATGAGGCATGGTTCGCAAGCATCATGTTATTCATAATCAAGTGATTCCAAAAGCCCATTAGCATGGAGTTTCTTCATGCGCTTTACACCAATATGACCTAAACGGCAGTCTGACAAATAAGTTGCACTATCATTATTAAACTTATATCTTTTGGCTTCAATACTATGAATATGTGTATCACTACTATCAAGAGTTAGTAAAAATAGACCACTCATCAAGGATGCATGACCATAAAATATATTACTCATATAAATAGAACAACCATTATTCTCTGATTTAAATGATTAACCGTCTCGCATCAAACAAGATCCAGATATAATGTTCATGCTTAACGCTGGCACCAAATAACAATTATTTAGGTCTAAAACTAATCCCGAAGGTAGATGTAGAGGTAGCGTGCCGACGGCGATCACATCGACTTTGGAACCATTTCCCACACGCATCGTCACCTCGTCCTTAGCCAATCTTCGCTTAATCCGTAGCCCATGTTTCGAGTTGCAAATATTAGCAATAGAACCAGTATCAAATACCCAGGCGCTACTATGAGCATTAGTAAGGTACACATCAATGACATGTATATCCAATATACCTTTCACTTTGCCATCCTTCTTATCCTCCAAATACTTGGGGCAGTTCCGCTTCCAGTGACCAGTCCTGTCATGGTTTTGTCACGGCAAATGTGCTCGTTGAAAGGACTTAGTCACGAGGCCAACACATCTATGTGGTAGCTTGAGAGGGGTTGAGCGGGACGAGAGATGTGAGTTTTTACCCAGGTTCAGCCCCTCATGGTGGAGGTAAAAGCCTACATCCTGCTTCATTGATATTGATGATGATCCCGATTACAAGGGCACTCTATCTCGAGAGCTATTGATTTGTCTGTCTAGACCTAACTTGTCCAACTTGTGGAACTTGTGAAAACTTATCCCTCTTGGGGTACCCTGCCCCTCCTTATATATGAAGAAGGGGCGGCTTACATGACTAGTCCTATTAGGATTAGGATTAATCTATTACAAGTGGAGTCCTAGTCTTGCTAGCTTTGTAAGGGAATATTCCTTATGCTTTCCTCTTAAGCCGGCCTACCATAGCTTGAGCTGGACTTCCATGAACCGCCTTCTGGGCCACCGGGTCTTGTCGCTCCTCTGACCCGCCTGTCGGGTCACCAATGAGTCACCTGACTCGGCCGGGTCATCAGTGAGTGGAGAGATCCGGGTGGGTCACTTAGTGAGCCGCCAAGTCAGGGGGGCCACCAGTGAGTCACCAGGTCCAGCAGGCTCATATATCCGCCGGGTCATACTGCGGGGTATATCCCCAACATTAGCCCCCAGTTTAATTTGGATTTATCCATGTTAAACTGATCCTGCAAAATAAACACAAGAACAAATTTGATAGGTTGTGCTCTGGGTTAAAAATTCTTGTAAGCTGGTACCTATAATCCTTAAGTTCTTGTCATTTCCTTCTTCTGGACAGTCCGGGTCAATAGACCAGCTTCATAATCAATTTGCTGACATTGGCTTCTCGCAGAAATATTATGAAGAATAATTCATTTGATTCAGCTCCCAATGCTTAAAAAATATTGGTCTTGAAATACTGATCTGATTTTCAGCCGGCTTGAAGATGTAGATCTTGCCAATTTATGATTACCAAAATTGCCGGGTTATAAACAGATGATGTTGAGTCATAAATGTTACCGACGCCGGGTCATAATTGTTGCAGACACCGGGTCAATCTGGTTTGCTCAAAACTGAGAATTTAAAAAAAATTCTCCCTTATATCCATATTACCTGTAGCCCCCAAGTCTTGAGCAGAGCAAAGTGATGACTTAAGATTTGCTTCAATATAAATATTGCCACTTTAAAGAAATCCAGGTTGTTCATCTCCGTCACTAGTTAAAATTGAATATTCTACATATGTAGCCCCCAAGTGCCGGGTTGTCATGTTTGCAGCAACCTGGGACTTGTAATTGCCTGATGCGCATAAAAACTTCAACCAGTGTAGCCCCTAAGGGCCGGGTCATTATGCAATAATGAGCAGGGACTTTGTAGATATGATCATGTAGACTTGAGCAGCAATGTGTAGCCTCCAAGGGCCAGCTTACTAAGATAATATTGAGCTGGGACTTTATATATATACTTAAATTTGTGACATGAGCAATTGGTAGCCCCCAAGGGCTGGCTCATTACGATGTGATGAGTCGGGTCTTCAATAGGGTGAGCAAAAATGACTTTGCATTAGCCCCCAAGTGCCATGGTGCATGCTGGTAGTGACATGGGACTTGCATATTTGATGTAATCTCAACTTGAATAATGTAGCGTGCGTGCTTAACTATATCTGGAAAAATATTCTTTTCGCCCCTGCGTGGGCTCATGGTTTATGTCTGGAGTAACCCTCCTAAAACTTGTTGGAATTCTCCTGGTTAGAGTTAGTCGGCTGGTTTTAGGGTGTCATTGGGTTTTCGCCCCATGGTGAGCTGCTCGATGACGAGTGCTCATTGTGGGTTTCCCAGCGGTGCTTTGAGCTCGCTTCCCCTTTCTAGGTCTCCTTTTGAACTCTTAAAACTATTTGTATTTCCGTTATGCTAAGTAATGGAAAGGGGTTATGCCCGGCTCAAAAAAAAGAATAATGTAGCCCCCAAGTGCCGGGTCGTAAGCCTGCAGCGACTCGGGACTATTCCTTCCGTTGTAGAATAAATAATATCCATTGATAAGATAATAGCCATTGCGCTAAAGCGACTTTGAAAACCTCAATCATAATACTGGTTATTGATAACCACAATAAAAATCGACCCATGTTGGCTATTCAAGATTTGAATAATATAATCCGGTATGAAAACCTCAATCATTTAATATCATCATGAAAATCCAACCAATTTTGGCTATGAAAGATGTGAATACCTTATCGGTTGACAAGTAAATCCGGAGTTTAAATACTCGGCGGCTCTTGGCTGATGGTGACTTAATGCGCATTCATTGTAAGCCAGAACTTTTATAACCCGGCGGCTTATAGCCTTTGAGAAAATTGAGAATGGATAACCCTTTTGAAACATCAATTTTTATGATAAGCTTGAACTTAATCATTTATATAAGTCATAGCTCTGCAAATCCTGCATAGAGTTTAAACAACATATGCCCTGGCGACTTAACGTCAAAAGCCACGGCGGGTAACAACCCAAATATAATATAGTCTTATGCAATTATGGAAAACACTAGCATTAAGGCCATTCAAGCCTAAAGATACTGGCAACTTTGAAGTTAAAAAACCAGGGCGGGTTATCAAACCTCAGATAACAAAAATGAATATCATACCTGTGATACTTATGAACATTGTCGGCTTATCATGCCAGTAAGGGTAATAACCCTGAAGATATAGAGCACAATGCCCTGTCCACTTTAGTCACGCCGCCGGCTTATCACGCCATATGCAGCAAGGGGTAATATCCCGAAACTTGGAGCACAACGCTTCCAAGTATATAAGATCATCATACACTGGCGATTTATAATCCACAGCTAGGCCGGGTTAATAAACACCGGATAATTTGTCATCATACACTGGCGACTTATAGTCCAAAGCCAGGCTGGGTTAATAAACACCGAATATTTTCTTATCATATACTGGTCAACTTATAGTCAAAAACCAGGCCGGGTTAATAAACACCAGATAATTTCTCATCATACCCTGGTGACTTATAGTCCAAAGCCAGGCTGGGTTAATAAACACCGGATATTATCTCATACTGGCGACTTATAATCAAAAGCCAGGACGGGTTAATAAACACCGGTGAATTATAATCATAAAACTGTATAAGCCTTATCAAATAAACCTCAAAGAGAAAGAAACCGTCGAATAAAAAACCAACGAGAAACGAGGCTTTTCATGGGCTGCCAGGCCGGAAAACGAGGCTTTTCATGGGCTGCCAGGCCACTGAGTTAAACCGTTTTACAAACCTTATAAGATGCACCTCACATAACCAATCGTCATTTTAACTTTGACAAGTTCAGGGTCTGCATAAGATTGACTTGTCAAACGTTCGGCGGGTCATTCCAGGATTACCTGGGCGGAGTGGCTTACTTAGAAAGGCAGGATAACCCGGGGTTTTAGGTGAATACACCTGGCTTCCAAGCCTGGATTTTAAGCCTATTACAAGGGTTATAAAAACTCTTTGTTCTTTAGAACAAAAGAGCCCCCAAGCAATATTGTGAGCTGTGCTCAAGGGGCACCTATGTTTGAGTTGTGTGATGCTAGTGATTATGTTGTTGGTGCTATTCTAGGATAAAGAATAGATAAGAAATTAAATGTTATTCAGTATGCTAGTAAGACTCTAGACAGTTCCCAGAGAAATTATGCTACCACTGAAAAAGAATTTTTAGCAGTTGTATTTGCATGTGATAAGTTTAGACCTTATATTGTTGATTCCAAAGTAACTGTTCACACTGATCATGCTGCTATTAAATATCTTATGGAAAAGATGAAGAAATATGCCCTAGAGGCAATAATAAAGTTGTTATTTATATTTCCTTATATCATGATAAATTTTTATTATTTTTTAGATGTGCTCAATGGGCGTCTATGTTTGAGTTGTGCTTTGCAACAGACTCTCTTTGGTCCCTTTAATCTGGGTAGCAAGCCCCAAGTGTTTTGTAAGAATGGCGTATAAGCCAAATTAAAGGGTAATCATAGCTTTGCTTCAATGAGCAGGAAGCCCCCAAGTGACCAATAAGATAAGCCCATAAGGCAGGATACCCATGTTTGAACCGCGTATCATGGCAGCAAGTTCTCTTTGGCAACCTTTATTTTTTCTGAGAACTCAAACTTTGCGAGAGATAATTCTTCTTTAACTGGATGTTAAACCGGATATTGAGAGCTTCAAAGCTTTGTGGGAGATAGATTTCCCTTGAACCAGATTTTAAACCGGAAACTTCATTTTGAGTCGGAAATTTTTTGACGGTCTTTTAAGTTTTCATCAATATAACAGCAGCCTCCGGGACCGGGTTATCTTCCCTCCACTGACCCAAAGTTCTTGACTTGCTTTAAACTGTCAGTCATTTACTGAGTCATGTCATTGTAGCCCCCGAATCTTAAGACGACTCGAGGAGTTGGCTTGAGATTCTCCATATTTGACCATGATATAAACCGGCATATAGTTGAACAGCGGAACGCTGGAATATGTTGAAGCTGGAGGCAAGATGGCGAGTTGATGATCTTCGCAACCCTCATTGTATAACCTTGGCGTTGACAACGCGATGTGAATCCATAGAAAGTTGACACTGACCTCGACGGGTCATAAATGGCCCCGTATGATTTTTGCCAGTAATTCGGCCAGCGGTTTATCCCAGCTGGTTGTTGATGTTTAAACAAACTTCAGTGGTGGTGACTTGTGCGTCCGCCCATTGAGCCATCCGGTGCAGGCGGAGGCTGATAATATATTATGGCTTGCTTCAGAGTTGTTGGAATAAATCGGGCAGTAGGAGCGGCGACTTGCGCGCTCTCGTTTAAGAAACTTGTGCACACAGGTGCGACCCGTTGTGTTGATGTAGACCAGACCGTGAGGAACGGATGGTAAAGACAACCATAGCATCAAAGGCGGCACAAACAGATGAGTCGACCGCGGCGTTGTAAGCCAGCGCGGGCGGGAGAGTTAGCCGTGGGGGCAGATGGGTGAGTTGTCTGTGGTGTTGTAAACCGACGCAGACGGGTGAACCGGTTGTCGGTGTTCTGGGAACGGGGGTCCCCAGACTTGCCTGCCTGCGGCCCGCTGTGTGTCTAAGCCAGTAGGCTGTACGACCCATCTTTATCAACGAGGCATCCAAGACCCTCGCGAGGGGCCAAGCCTCGTGAGGCGGACGACACAAGACCTCCTATGGAGTGGCCTAGTCGGGAAGGCTCACGAGGAGCGGAGATATCAAGGCGAGGCAAACCTCATGAGGCTCTCGTGACGTGAGCCATGACAATCGGCACCAGGCGGGCGCCAGCGCGCGTAGCGTCCTTGTTTTCTCTTTGGCGTTAAGGAGGCATGCGCAGGCAAGGAGTACCGAGGCATCAGACAAAGGTTGCCATATCGGTGCAACAAGAACAGGACCAGAAGGACGGCAAGACAAAGGTCATCGTGGAGCCCAAGACGGCGTCACCACCAGAGCCTTTCGCAGGCGGAGACCGCCTTTGTCAGGATAGCTTGTACTAGCTGTCCCCCTTCAAATTTGCCCGCCGTTGTTGGCTCCCTTCCTGCTCAATATTTGGGAAGAGGACCAGGGCCTCTATAAGTAGGACTAGCCACCACCATAGGCAGGGGAGGACCATTTTAGACCATCCAGAACCACACAAGTTAACCAGGCACAAGAACACCTCGACCTCAGGAGGCTGTTCTTCCCATTGTATTGTTCATCATCAGCCCAAGAGGCCATCCACCACCACCACACTAGAGTAGGGTATTACACCACAACAATGGCCCGAACCAGTATATATCTCGTGTCTTTCTGTGTTGCGAGTTCGTCGAGTTCGTCCGCGAGATCTTAGCGAGCTAGGGCGTAGATCGGTGGGAGGAAAAGACTCCACGTGCACCCCAGTGTTCGAACCTTAAGGGTTTGCCGGAACCCCACATCCGACATTTGGCGCGCCGGGTAGGGGTGCGCCGGAGCTTCTTCTCTGCCAATCGACTTGCAGACGCTCCGCGGCCGCGATGTCCGACGACCCAAGAGTTGACTCCGACCGCTGGGCAGCCTGGCCAGCCCGGTCGGCGCCGCCCGCCTATGAAGACCTCAACCCCGCGCTCCAGGTGGCACGAGCGCCGTCCAATCCTGCAGGGCGCGGGCGACGCGGCCAGGCGTCACCTACCCTCACTCCACGGCAGGTGCGAGCCGCTGCCAGAGCAGCAAGCCATGTCGCGGCGACGGCGCCGCACTCACGGCGGGAACAGGCAAACACGCGGGCAGCACTCACCGTGGCAAGGGAGCTTCTGCGGTGCCGGCGGATGGAAAGTGGCCGGGACGCGCTGCTGGAACGCGTTGCCGAGCTGCTGGACGCGGCGGCCTCGGGAGCCCCGCCCTTCTGCCATCAGCTCCCTCCTCAGGCCGCTGCGGGGATTCACGGCGACCACGCCGCCACCACACGTCGTCAGGTGCGCCAGGGGGCTTCATCAACACCAGCATGGCTGGCGGCACCGGGGGCCCTGCCGCCCGCAACAAGCATGAGTACGAGCGTCGCCTTCCATGGCCCAAGTGGGACGCCACGCTATCACCCCCAGGACGTCACGTTGGGCCGGGCGACATGGAGTGTGGGGCACCACGACGAGGTGTTCGGGGTAACAGCCCCGGAAGCCTACGTGCCCTGCATGACGGACCAGGAGTACACACCAGAGGACGACCCAGACTCGTTCATTGGAGAAGATTGGGAAGAAGGGACGCTAAGAGTCGAAGCCTTCCAGGAGCTACCGGGGAACCACCACGACCGCGTGTGTGACGACCACTACAGGGTACCCCTAATCCCTCAGGAGCAAGCTTACGCTAACCATGAGTCGCCGGAGGAACAGATCACCGCAACGGCCGGCGGCCCCAGCTCGACGACCCCCTGATGGCGGGAGGATCGCGCTGGGGGCTGCAGGAGAGGGGTCGGGAGCCAGGCCCCTCCCCAAGGCGCGCGAAGCCAGGGGACACCCGGAGGTAGGCCCTCTGCCGGGGAGGCTTCGACGACCCTTCCCCCGGCAGAGGACCTGTGGTCGCCGAGGGAACCGCTGGCGTCCCCTTTCCCTCTTTTGTGTCGTCCTGGTGACCGGTCGGCTCAAAGGAGATCGAGGGTGGCGCAAGGCGGGGCCCTCGTCTGGCGATATGAAGCAAGGTTGGTACCTGTGAAGAAGGCCCAGTGCATGTGAAGCTCGCCGCCCGTGACACTCTCATGTAATAATGAGTTGGGGCTGTACACGCCCCGGAGTCTCCGGAGCGCCGGCCTCAGGCACTGGGGCTCCCTCCCACGCCTAGTGGCAGCACTTAGCTCCGCGATGGTGAGAAGACTTGAAGACCCGAAGACTAGACTAGGTGCCGGACGCGGCCTTTTGCTTTGGATCTCTCTCTTTCTGTGGTTTGGTTTTCTGGATCTGGATTTAAGTTGAAGCCGAATTTTTATCGATGTGCGCGGGGGTGCTGAGGGAGTCCTAGATTAGGGGGTCTCCGGACAGCCGGACTATATCCTTTTGCCGGACTGTTAGACTATGAAGATACAAAATTGAAGACTTCGTCTCGTGTCCGGATGGGACTCTACTTGGCATGGAAGGCAAGCTAGGCAGTACGGATATGGATATCTCCTCCTTTGTAACCAACCTTGTGTAACCCTAACCCTCTCCGGTGTCTATATAAACCAGAGGGTTTTAGTCTGTAGGACAACATACAATAATACCATAGGCTAGCTTCTAGGGTTTAGCCTCTCTGATCTCGTAGTAGATCAACTCTTGTAGTACTCATATCATCAAGAATAAATCAAGCAGGACGTAGGGTTTTACCTCCATCAAGAGGGCCTGAACCTGGGTAAAACATCGTGTCCCCTGCCTCCTGTTACCATCCGCCTTAGACGCACAGTTCGGGACCCCCTACCCGAGATCCGCCGGTTTTGACACCGACATTGGTGCTTTCATTGAGAGTTCCTCTGTGTCATCGCCGTTAGGCTTGATGGCTCCTACGATCATCGATAGCGATGCAGTACAGGGTGAGACTTTTCTCCCCAGACAGATCTTTGTGTTCGGCGGCTTCGCACTGCGAGCCAACTCACTTGGCCATCTGGAGCAGATCGAAAGTTACGCCCCTGGCCACCAGGTCAGGTTTGGAAGCTTAAACTACACGGCCGATATCCGCGAAGACTTGATCTTCGATGGATTCGAGCCTCTGCCTTGTGCGTCACGCGGTCACGATGAGTACGATTTAGCTCTACCATCAGACAGTGTTCAGGAGATCGCACCGGCAGATGCTCCGACCCTCAATTCGGAGCCAGTTGCGCCGTCCATGGACGGGTGGATGGACCCCGCCACGGAGGCCTTACCCTCAGCGGCGATCGAGCCGAACATCGACCTTACCCTGTACGAGAGCCGTGTTGTCAGACTGCCGGATCCTTCTCCGGCCACGGACTCCGAACCACCTGCGGCCGTTCCTGGCGAATCCGATTGGGCGCCGATCATGGAGTTTACCTCCACAGATATTTTTCAGCACTCGCCCTTTGGCGACATACTGAACTCATTAAGGTCTCTCTCCTTGTCAGGAGGATCCTGGCCGAACTATGTCCGGCAGGATTGGGATGCGGGTGACGAAGAAATTCGCTGCCCACCCACCACCCACTTAGTAGCCACTGTCGATGACTTAACCGACATGCTCGACTTCGACTCCGAAGACATCGACGATATGGACGACGATGCGGGAGATGAAGAGGAACCACTGCCCACAGGGCACTGGACAGCCACCTCATCATATGATATATACATGGTGGACACACCCAAAGAAGGCAATGGCGACGAGACAGCGGAGGATGACCCCTCCAAGAAGCAACCCAAGCGCCGATGTCAGCGGCGCCGCTCTAAGTCCCGCCAAAGCAAAAGTGGTGATACCGGCACATGAGATAATAACACTCCGGATAGTGCCGAAGATGGCAACAATCCCCTCCAGCATGATCTAGGACAGGAGGATGGAGAAGCCGGCCCTGCAGAGAGAGCGGCAGATGGAGAGGCGGAGGATGATAATTACATGCCCCCCTCCGAAGACGAGGCAAGCCTCGACAATGATGAATTCGTCGTGCCAGAGGATCTCGTCGAACAAGAGCGCTTCAAGCGTCGGCTTATAGCCACGGCAAATAGCCTTAAGAAAAAGCAGCAGCAGCTTCAAGCTGATCAAGATCTGCTAGCTGACAGATGGACTGAAGTCCTCGTGGCCGAGGAATATAAACTCGAACGCCCCTCCAAGAGTTACCCAAAATGCAGGTTGCTACCCCGACTGGAGGAAGAAGCGTATGACGCGGCTGATCGGCCACCTCGTGGCCGCGATAGAGAGGCATTCCAGCCAAAAGCTCAGCCTGCACCCCGACGCCATTCAAATAAAAAGGCATGGGGAAATACACCAGACCTGCGAGACATATTGGAGGACAAATCAAAACATGCAAGATCGATCTACGGATCACGAGGGCGCGCCACTATGCGAGACGATAAACGTCACGCCGGATACAATAAACGTAAATCTGGCCGGGCCGAACACAGCGGGCAAGACTCATTGGAGCTGCGTCGCGATATAGCCCAGTACAGAGGTGCCGCACACCCCTTATGCTTCACAGATGAAGTAATGGATCATCAAATCCCAGAGGGTTTCAAACCCGTAAACATAGAATCATACGATGGCACGACAGATCCTGCGGTATGGATCAAGGATTTCCTCCTGCACATCCACATGGCCCGCGGTGATGACCTACACGCAATCAAATACCTCCCACTCAAACTTAAAGGACCAGCTCAGCATTGGCTCAAAAGCTTGCCAGCAGAGTCCATTGGCTGTTGGGAAGATCTGGAAGCCGCATTCCTCGACAACTTTCAGGGCACTTATGTGCGACCACCAGATGTCGATGACTTGAGCCACATAATTCAGCGGCCAGAGGAATCGGCCAGGCAATTCTGGACACAGTTCCTAACAAAGAAAAATCAAATTGTCGACTGTCCAGATGCAAAGGCTCTAGTAGCTTTCAAGCACAACATCCACGACGAGTGGCTAGCCCGGCACCTTGGTCAGGAAAAGCCGAAATCTATGGCAGCCCTCACGACACTCATGACCCGCTTTTGTGCGGGAGAAGACAGCTGGCTGGCTTGTAGTAACAACATATCAAAGAACCATGGTACTTCGGATACCAAGGACGGCAGTAGCAGGTCACGTCACAACAAACATAAGCGCCGCATTAACAGCGACAATACCGAGGATACGGCAGTCAATGCAGGATTCAAAGGCTCTAAACTCGGTCAGCGGAAAAAGCCATTCAAAAGAAGCACTCTCGGCCCATCCAGTTTGGACCGTATACGCGATCGCTCGTGTCAAATACATGGCACCCCCGACAAGCCAGCCAACCACACCAATAGGGATTGTTGGGTGTTCAAGCAGGCCGGCAAGTTAATTGCCGAAAACAAAGATAAGGGGCCACATAGAGATGACAAGGAGGAGCCCCGGCAGCCGAATACCGGAGGACAGAAGAGGTTCCCCCCACAAGTGCGGATGGTGAACATGATATACGCAACTCACATCCCCAAGAGGGAGCGGAAGCGTGCGCTCAGGGACGTATATGCGTTGGAGCCAGTCGCCCCAAAGTTCAACCCATGGTCCTCCTGTCCGATCACCTTCGATCGCAGGGACCACCCCACTAGTATCCGTCATGGCGGATTCGCCGCACTGGTCTTAAACCCAATTATTGATGGATTTCACCTCACTCGAGTCCTTATGGATGGCGGCAGCAGCCTGAACCTGCTTTACCAGGACACGGTGCGCAAAATGGGTATAGACCCCTCAAGGATCAAACCCACAAAAACGACCTTTAAAGGCGTCATACCAGGTGTAGAGGCCCATTGCACAGTCTCAGTCACATTGGAAGTGGTCTTTGGATCCCCGGATAACTTCCGAAGCGAAGAGTTAATCTTCGATATAGTCCCGTTCCACAGTGGTTATCATGCACTACTCGGGCGAACCGCATTCCCGAGATTCAATGCGGTACCGCATTATGCATACCTCAAGATCAAGACGCCAGGACCTCAGGGGGGTCATTACAGTTGATGGAAACATAGAGCGCTCTCTCCGAACGGAGGAGCACACTGCGGCCCTCGCAGCGGAAGCGCAAAGCAGCCTCTTAAGGCAATCCACTAGTTCGGCGATTAAGGACCCAAACACCTTCAAGCGCGCCCGGGGGTAATTGGCAATAGGACCGCCTGGCATGTTTCGAGCTCGCATAGCAATCCAGCCCCCACCCCGGCCCAAGCCAAACGGCGAAACTCGTGCCACGCGTACATAATTACGCATTAAAAATACCATGGGCACAGGAAGGGAGGGGGCACGACTACGGCACGCCCCAAGACGCGGCTTGAACCGCACTAGGGGCTTCCTGCTTTGTTATTTTTCTCTCTTTCAGGACATTAATCTCTGGAAACCCTGTCCGACAGCATGATTGCCGAACACATGATGCAGCAACCAAGAAGGCAGAAAGCTACATCACACCACGGAACTCCCAGGTGGATTACGATAACGGGTGAAATACTTGCTTTAATATTATTCCTCAGCTTGCCCTTGGAGGGGACATAGTCCTACTTTTTGCTTATCGCACTGCCTGTATCATTCTGCTCTAACGCATGTTTTTTAATAAACAATGCATTGCATTAAGGCTTTTATCGCATTCTTCTTTATATATATATATATATATATTCATTCGTGACATCCAGCACCCGTACACTCTGGTACGGCCAATACGCTAGGGGCTTAAGCATACCCCACAATACGGCGTGAGAAGTCCGAACACTTTCGACAGTGCGGCACCCCGAACTTATAGCATTATATGCATCAGCTTCGAATCATGTCTTGGGTCAATAGTTGGGTTTACCCGGCTCCCATGTTTTGGTACCTTACATTCCGCTATATCGGCTAAGGTAGCACTAGGAGAACTACTGTGATTGTGCCTCGGTTCTGATGGGCTAAGCACCTTAGTAGAGAAAGCTAAAACTGACTGTCATGATAAGGCGAGAGACTGGTCGCTGTTCGAGAGGTTTTCGAGTCCTTAAAGACTTATGCTGCTTAGAGCGAGGATTCGGTCCTATCCGGCTTAAGGCGTGTATCGCGCCCCAGATTCGGCCTTCCGAATACTAGGGGCTTCGCCGAAATTTAAAATTATAGAATTCTATGGCTAAGTGAGAGTGATAACGCATTATAGTCCGATTGCCTTGTTCGTTGTGCTGAGCACCTCCCTCGAAGGACCCAAAAATGGGAACAAGAGTGCTCAGGTTTATCCCGAACACCCCAGCACTCGTGGCATGGGGGCAGAAGCCGATGACTAGCCATCTCTCAGATTTGATAAACAACCGAACATAAGGTAATATTTTAAATTCAAACAAGCGTTGCATAGCGCATATGAACAAGTTTTCATGAATACAGGATTACATGAGCGGGTTCACTCAAATATTATATCTTTCGTACACTCGTCCGCTACGATACGGGCACCCTTCAGGACACACTCATAGTACATCTCGGGGTGGCGATGCTCCTTGCCCTTCGGCAGCCCTTCCTTGATCAGCTTCACGGCGTCTAGCTTGGCCCATTGCACCTTCACACGGGCGACAGCCCGGCGTGCACCTTCGATGCAGACGGACCGCTTGACGACTTCCAGCCATGGGCAGGCATCCACAAGCCTCCTCACCAGGCCGAAGTAGCTGTTCAGAAGGGCGTCGCCAGGCCACAGCCGGACTATAAAGCCCTTCATGGCCTGTTCGGCCGCCTTGTGTAGCTCGACCAGCTGCTTTAGCTGGTCGCTCATAGGCACCGGGTGTTCGTTCCCAGTATATTGGGCCCAGAACAACTTCTCCGTTGAGCTTCCCTCCTCGCCTGGTAGAACATTGCGGCGTCCGACACGCTGCGGGGCAAATCTGCGAATGCTCCTGGAGAGCTCCGGATTCGGGTAAGTAACAAGTAATTTACTTTCACATGCTTGCTTTACATATAGAATGCCTTACCTGCCGCTATCTTCATCGCATCAATCTCCTGGAGGGCCTTTTGGGCTTCGGCCTTGGCATTCTTTGTGCTCTCGAGGGCCGCGGCAAGCTCGGACTCTCACGTCTTCAAGTCAAGCTCCAACGCCTCGTGCTTCGTCCCGAGAGCGTGGAGCTCTTGCTGCACCTCGCCCACCCGTGCCTCATGCCTTTCCCGCTCGGTGCGCTCCTTGGCCGCTTTGCTTTCGGCCTCGGATAGCGCTTGCTTCAGGGTCGCCACCTCGGTCGTGGCCCCTGACAAATTTACGATGATCCTGTCATTTTGCAATCGCATTCTTTTTATACATATCCATAGACTAGGTACTACTTACCTTTGTTCTCCTCGAGCAGCCTCTTGGCAAGGCCGAGCTCGTCCTTGGACCCTTTAAGGTCCTGCTTCAGTGCGGCGACCTCCGCAGTCAGTGCGGCAGATGCCAGCAGCGAAGCCATCATACGCATATTGACATACTTATATTAGACTCCTGCGATATTGTTTGATCCTCTGTTCGGCTTTTCTTTGTGAACACCGAATAGAGCATCAGGGGCTACTGTCTATGTGGTAATATTTTTCCCCATATTTCAAAAACTTACCTCAAAGCCTGTTAGAAGGCTGGCACAGTCTTCAGTCAGTCCGCTCCTGGCGGACTGAACCTTCTGGACCACCGCACTCATAATAGTGCGGTGCTCTTCGTCAATGGAAGCGCTGCGAAGCGCTCCCAGTAGATTGTCCGGTGCCTCTGGATGGGCAGAGGTCACCGGCACAGGCGTCTTGGCCCTCTTGGAAGGAGGTCACCTGCCCGAGTCCGGAACCACTGAAGGTTCCGGCGCGGTGTTCGGCTGAGGGCCGAACTCGGAGCCCTCGGGGGCTTTGCTCCTCCTGCTCTCGGAGTTCGGAAGGCCGCTTTGAGGCACCTCTGGGACTGTCTCCCCTCGACCCAGTGCCTCTTGAGACAACACCTCGGCGTTGTCCATAGGGCAATGGGAGGTGGCGGTCGGAAGTGGATCGCTATCCATATCCGACGAGCCCAGGGAGCCGTCCGACGAGGATACATCGATACGGGTTCGGGGCGGCCTGCACAATCATAATTCGGCGTTAGGAGAAGCAGTGCAACAAAGGAATGCTATGAGTTACTCTGGTATCCAAATACTTATGACTTCGCCAGGGGCTTGGCCCTGAGCAGCCACTTGTCTTCGCCTTCGGCGGCGGTGGTGGAGTAGTCCGGAAGGAGAGTCCTTCCCTTCTTGGACCCTTCGGCCCCCCAGTAGGGGCGGCCTTCCTTTTCTTGTCTCCCCCGACTAGAGGGGGAGCATCTTCATCTTCCTCCTCGTCTTCGGGGGAGGAGTGCGTCGCGGAGTTATCGGGCGATGAGTCCGATAACACCTGGCGTCGGGAGCTCTTTCGGGTTCCCTTGGCCTTCTTGGTCATCTCCGGCACCTTGTAAGGAGCCGGAGTCAGCATCTCCATCAGGAGAGCGTCCGCAGTGTCTTTGGGCAGAGGGGCCGGACAGTTAATCTGCCCCGACGTCTCCACCCAGTCCTGTCAAAGGCATGGAGATCAGACCCCGCACATGGTTAAGCTAGGGGAAATAGATATCCTACCAGATGTATGGAACTCACCGAATGCGCTCGGCGCTTCGCGCTTAACCCGCGGTCCTCGGTGAGAGAGGCAGGGACCTCTGCGCCCTTGAACAGCACCTTCCAGATGTCCTTGAGCGCCGTGTCGAAGAGCTCACTCAGAGTCTGGTGTTGGGCCGGGTCGAACTCCCACAAGTTGAAGTCCCGCTGTTGGCACGGGAGGATCCGGCGGACGAGCATGACCTGGACTATGTTGACAAGCTTGAGCTTCTTGCTTGCCATGTTCAGGATACATTTCTGGAGTCCGTCCAGCTCCACCGATGAACCCCATGACAAGCCCTTCTCTTTCCAGGAAGTGAGCCGTGTGGGGAATCTGGATCGAAACTTGGGGGCAGCCACCCATTTGGTGTCGCCCGGCTTAGTAATGTAGAACCACGTCGATTGCCACCCCTTTATGGTCTCCATGAAGGAGCCTTCAAGCCATATAATGTTGGGCATCTTGCCCACCATGGCTCCGCCGCATTCTGCTTGTTGGCCACCCACCACCTTCGGCTTGATATTGAAGGTCTTTAACCACAGGCCGAAGTGGGGCCGGATGCGGAGGAAAGCTCACACACGACGATGAACGCCGAAATGTTGAGGATGAAGTTTGGGGCCAGATCATGAAAGTCCAGCCCGTAGTAGAACATGAGACCACAGACGAATGGATGGAGGGAAACCCCAGTCCGTGGAGGAAGTGGTGGAGGAAAACTACCCTCTCATGAGGTTCAGGGGTAGGAACGATCTGCCCCGCAGCAGGCAGCCGATGCGCTATATTCGCGGCCAAGTATCCGGCTCCGCACAGCTTCTTGATGTGTCCCTCCGTAACGGAGGAAGCCATCCATTTGCCTCCCGCTCCGGACATGATTGGAGAAGGTTGAGGGGAAGGATGTGGGCTCGGGCGTTGGAGCTCGAGTGCGCAAGAGTGGATGAGCAAGGAGGAGGAAGGCGTGGGTAGAAAAAAGGTTAAACCTTGTCCCTTTATAAGGGCGGCCGAAACAATGCGCCCCCACTAGCTTGGTAAAACTCGCTTATCCCCCAAGCACTGTAATCGATGGCGCGTTTGGGTTACCCACGCCCGTATTGATGAGAATCCCGTAATAAGGGGAACACGATCTCTGCTTTGACAAGACGTGTCAAGAAACTGCCTCGCGTTGTGTGCGGGGCTAGTTAAAGGAAACGGTTCGAATAATTACCGGGCCATGGCATAATCTCATGTTGCCAAAACGTGTCAGCAGATTAGATTTGTGGAAATATTATTCTCTCTACGGTGGTATGTGGAACTTATTTTGCAGGGTCGGACACTATCCTTGTATTCAAATTCTTCTGTGATGTATTCGGAGGAGGAACCCGCCTTGCAATGTCGAAGACAATACTGCGCGCCAGACTCATCGTCATTGAAGCCTGGTTCAGGGGCTACTGAGGGAGTCCTAGATTAGGGGGTCTCCGAACAGCTGGACTATATCCTTTTGCCGGACTATTAGACTATGAAGATACAAAATTGAAGACTTAGTCTCGTGTCCGGATGGGACTCTACTTGGCGTGGAAGGCAAGCTAGGCAGTACGGATATGGATATCTCCTCCTTTGTAACCGACCTTGTGTAACCCTAACCCTCTCCAGTGTCTATATAAACTGGAGGGTTTTAGTCCGTAGGACAACATATAATCATACCATAGGCTAGCTTCTAGGGTTTAGCCTCTCCGATCTCGTGGTAGATCAACTCTTGTAATACTCATATCATCAAGAATAAATCAAGCAGGACGTAGGGTTTTACCTCCATCAAGAGGTCCCGAACCTGGGTAAAACATCGTGTCCCCTGCCTCCTGTTACCATCCGCCTTAGACGCAAGTTCGGGACCCCCTACCCGAGATCCGCCGGTTTTGACACCGACAGGTGCCTTTTCTCGTTCGAGCCATTTCTTGCCTTCTAGATCTCGTTTGGTTTGGGGCTCATGTCCACCGCCTCTCCCTCGCAAGCTCCTCGCGAGCTGCACCGCATGGATCGCACACTCGTCAAGCATGCGCCAGCACTACGGCAGGTGCTCACCTCTTATGGGGCCCCTCAAACGGGGCGATAAGCTTCGCAGGATTCTTGGAAACTCGTCGCCGCACAACCCAGCCCGAAGTTGGCGCTGACTAAGGTAAACCACGATGGAAAACTCGCCCCTGGCTCCACGAGTTCACGAGGGCACATACCCACATCGCATAGGAAAGTAAAAACTACAATTTGCTTACATGATGGGCTCGCCCTCTCAAAATGCTCTTACGAGTCTTCCAAGGGCCACGCCTGAGTTTTGCGTGCAGGATGAAACGACAGGAGAACATGGGATCAGCCTGAAACATCACTCGCTACATCACCCACGGACGCGTCGCTCGCATCGTCGTCGTCGTCTTCATCGGTGTCGTCGCCGCCGTCGGCGACGCCCCCATCACCGTCGTTAACCACGTCGCCTTCGTCTGTGATGACCACCACCGCATCATCCTCCGAGGTGAAGGCCCTAACCAACGCGTCCACATGGTCCTCTACCCAACGCGTCAGGTTGCCCCGGACGGCCGTGGGTACGGGGGCAATGGCGGCGTCGAAGTCAAAGTTGGGGTCGGCATTCAGAAGGTGGCTGAAGACACAGGGAGAAAGCGCGCTCAAGCAGACCATGACCCCTTTCCTCCACAAGCTGGCGAGCCCTGGCAGATCGAGCCTCCAGGCGCGTCGCCACCTCGGTAAAGAAGGTCAGGTGGCTGGCATAGTCATTCGAGTGAGGGGACGGAGCATTCTCGTCGCAGATATAATCCAGGGCGGTGTTGGCCCTGTTCCGGAGGCCTTGAAGCATAGGAGCATGCTCGTGCTCCAGCGTCCGGCGCAGGAGCACTTCCTCCCTATTTCGCTGAGCGACGGCCTCGGCGTCGTCAACTCGTTTCCGGAGGGAAAGCAGCTCGGCGCGGGCGGAGGCCAAGTCTGCATGCGTCGTGACCAGGGCGGCGGCTGTGGCCTCCGCACGCCTCTCGGCCTCATCCAACCTAGGCCTGAGGATGGCGGCCCTGCCCGCATACTCCAAACCCGTGAGCTTCAGCTTCAAGTCGTACCTGCCCTCCAGATCTGCGCGAACCTCGGCCACCCGGCGATTGATCTCCACCTCGACTCCGGCCTCGCGGGCCCCGATGGCGTCTTTTGCTTGAGCAACTTGAGGCTCCCTTGTCTCCAGTTGCTCGAGCTCGAGGCTGCGCTCCACGGCTTCCAGGGCCAACGCCTCCTCGCGCTTCCGGACCTCCTCTTCCTCCACCGGCGTCCCACTAAGCGATGCAAGAGCGGCCCCGCGCGCCTCCACCTGCTGCTCAAGGGACGCGCTCGAGGCCTGGAGCCCCCACGCGCGCTCCTCTGCAGCCTCGCGACGGTGACCATCCTCGCGAGCCTCTTCCAAGGCTCGCGAGCGGGCTTCATGGGCGATCTTGAGGGACGCCTCGGCCTTTTCATTCTCGAGGTCGCGCTGATAGAGACCAAGTTTGATGGCCACCCTCAGCTTGCACCGCTCCTCCACCAGCCGGAGGCCTTCAGCCTCAAGGCGCGAGTCAACACCAGCGAGCTCTTCACCGAGTCGGCTCATCGCACCCATCGCCTCCTGGAAGAGCTCATGACGAACTACGCTCCGCCCGCGCTCAAGCTCAAACGCTCGAACCGCCACGTCCTCCACCTTGGGGGCCGCGGGCGGAGCATCAAGTGGCGCGCCACCTCCCGGCTGGGGGCTGGGAGCTGACGCCGTGCCTGACGTCAGCCCGCCCTCGCGAGGAGCTCGAGCTGATCGGGGCTCGCCGCTTGAAGAGGAACCGGAGATCAAACTCAACCAGCTGATGTCCACGAGCAAAGGAGGAGCCCTGGGCACGCCCGTCAGGCTCCGCGCCAGACCATGGGGGAGGGGCGGTGCTACCTCTTTAGCACTGCGTTGGTTTTCCCTTGAAGAGGAAAGGGTGATGCAGCAAAGTAGCGTAAGTATTTCCCTCAGTTTTTGAGAACCAAGGTATCAATCCAGTAGGAGGCTACGCGCGAGTCCCTTGCACCTGCACCAAACAAATAAATCCTCGCAACCAACGCGATAAGGGGTTGTCAATCCCTACACGGTCACTTACGAGAGTGAGATCTGATAGATATGATAAGATAATATTTTTGGTATTTTTATGATAAAGATGCAAAGTCAAATAAAAGCAAAGTAAATAACTAAGTATTGGAAGATTAATATGATGAAGATAGACCCGAGGGCCATAGGTTTCACTAGTGGCTTCTCTCAAGAGCATAAGTATTTTACGGTGGGTGAACAAATTACTGTTGAGCACTTGACAGAATTGAGCATAGTTATGAGAATATCTAGGTATGATCATGTATATAGGCATCACGTCCAAGACAAGTAGACCGACTCCTGCCTGCATCTACTACTATTACTCCACACATCGACCGCTATCCAGCATGCATCTAGAGTATTAAGTTCATAAGAACAGAGTAACACCTTAAGCAAGATGACATGATGTAGAGGGATAAACTCATGCAATATGATGAAAACCCCATCTTGTTATCCTCGATGGCAACAATACAATATGTGCCTTGCTGCCCCTACTGTCACTAGGAAAGGACACCGCAAAATTGGACCCAAAGCTAAGCACTTCTCCCATTCCAAGAAAGATCAATCTAGTAGGCCAAACCAAACTAATAATTCGAAGAGACTTGCAAAGATAACCAATCATACATAAAATAATTCAGAGAAGATTCAAATATTGTTCATAGATAAACTTGATCATAAACCCAAAAATTCATCGGTCTCAACAAACACACCGCAAAAATAAGATTACATCAAATAGATCTCCACAAGAGAGGGGGAGAACTTTGTATTGAGATACAAAAAGAGAGAAGAAGCCATCTAGCTAATAACTATGGACCCAAAGGTCTGAGGTAAACTACTCACACTTCATCGGAGAGGCTATGATGTTGGTGTAGAAGCCCTCCGTGATCGATGCCCCCTCCGGCGGAGCTCCGGAACATGCCCCAAGATGGGATCTCGTGGATACCGAAAGTTATGACGGTGGAATTAGGGTTTTGGCTCCGATTTTGATCGTTTGGGGGTAAGTAGGTATATATAGGAGGAAGAAGTACATCAGTGGAGCAAAAGGGGGCCCACGAGGGTGGAGGGGCCGCCTGGGGGGGTAGGCGCGCCCCCTACCTCGTGGCCTCCTTGTTGGTTGCTTGATGTAGGGTCCAAGTCTCCTGGATCTTGTTTGTTCCACAAATCACGTTCCCGAAGGTTTCATTCCGTTTGGACTCCGTTTGATATTCCTTTTCTTCGAAACCCTAAAATAGGCACAAAAAACAGCAATTCTGGGCTGGGCCTCCGGTTAGTAGGTTAGTCCCAAAAATAATATAAAAGTGGATAATAAAGTCCAATAATGTCCAAAACAGAAGATAATCTAGCATGGAGCAATCAAAAATTATAGATACGTTGGAGACGTATCAAGCATCCCCAAGCTTAATTCCTGCTCGTCCTCGAGTAGGTAAATGATAAAAACAGAATTTTTGATGTGGAATGCTACTTGGCATAATTTCAATGTAATTCTTCTTAATTGTGGCATGAATATTCATATCCTAAAGATTCAAGATAAAAGTTTAATATTGACCATAGAAATAATAATACTTCAAGCATACTAACTAAGCAATTATGTCTTCTCAAAATAACATGGCCAAGAAAGTTCATCCCTACAAAATCATATAGTTTAGTCATGCTCCATTTTCGTCACACAAGAATGCTCTCATCGTGCACAACCCCGATGACAAGCCAAGCAATTGTTTCATACTTAGTAATCTCAAACTTTATAAACCTTCATGCAATACATGAGCGTGAGCCATGGATATAGCACTATGGGGGTGGAATAGAGTATAATGATGGGGGTTATGTGGAGAAGACAAAAAAGGAGAAAGTCTCACATCAACGAGGCTAATCAATGGGCTATGGAGATGTCCATCGATTGATGTTAATGCAAGGAGTAGGGATTGCCATGCAACGGATGCACTAGAGCTATAAATGTATGAAAGCTCAACAAAAGAAACTCGTGGGTGTGCATCCAACTTGCTTGCTCACGAAGACCTAGGGCACTTTAGGAGGCCCATTGTTGGAATATACAAGCCAAGTTCTATAATGAAAAATTCCCACTAGTATATGAAAGTGACAAAACAAGAGACTCTCTATCATGAAGATCGTGGTGCTACTTTGAAGCACAAGTGTGGAAAAAAAGATAGTAGCATTGTCCCTTTTCATTTCTCTTTTTTGGGGGGGGGGGGGCTTCCCCTTTTTTGCATTTCTTCTTTTTTAGGGGGACAATCCTCTATTAAATGAAGATCATCACACTTCTATTTATTTACAACTCGATACTAGAACAAGGTATGACTCTATATGAATTCCTCCGACGGTGTACCAGGATATGCAATGAATCAAGTGTGACATGTATGAAAGAATTATGAACGGTGGCTTTGCCACAAATACGATGTCAACTACATGATCATGCAAAGCAATATGACAATGATGAACGTGTCATGATAAACAGGATGGTGGAAAGTTGCATGGCAATATATCTCAGAATGGCTATGGAAATGCCATAATAGGTAGGTATGGTGGCTGTTTTGAGGAAGATATAAGGAGGTTTATGTGTGAAAGAGCGTATCATATCACGGGGTTTGGATGCACCGGCGAAGTTTGCACCAACTCTCAATGTGAGAAAGGGCAATGCACGGTACCGAAGAGGCTAGCAATGATGGAAGGGTGAGAGTGTGTATAATCCATGGACTCAACATTAGTCATAAAGAACTCACATACTTATTGCAAAAATCTACAAGTCATCAAAAACCAAGCACTACATGCATGCTCCTAGGGGGATAGATTGGTAGGAAAAGACCATCGCTCGTCCCCGACCGCCACTCATAAGGAAGATAATCAAACAACACATCATGTTTCAAATTTGTTACATAATGTTTACCATACGTGCATGCTATGGGACTTGCAAACTTCAACACAAGTATTTCTCAATTTCACAACTACTCAACTAGCATAACTTTAATATCACTAGCTCCATATCTCAAAACAATCATCAAGCATCAAACTTCTCTTAGTATTCAAAACACTCATAAGAAAGTTTTTACTAATCTTGAATACCTAGCATATTAGGATTATTTAAGCAAATTACCATGCTATTTAAGACTCTCAAAATAATCTAAGTGAAGCATGAGAGATCAATAGTTTCTATAAAACAAATCCACCACCGTGCCCTAAAAGATATAAGTGAAGTACTAGAGCAAAACTATATAACTCAAAAAATATAAGTGAAGCACATAGAATATTCTAATAATTTCCGAATCATGTGTGTCTCTCTCAAAATATGTGTACAGCAAAGATGATTTTGGTAAACTAAAAAGCAAATACTCAAATCATACAAGACGCTCCAAGCAAAACACATATCATGTGGTGAATAAAAATATAGCTCCAAGTAAAGTTATCGATGGAAGTAGACGAAAGAGGGGATGCCTTCCGAGGCATCCCCAAGCTTTGGCTTTTTGGTGTACTTAGATTATCTTGGGGGTGCCATGGTAATCCCAAAGCTTAGGCTCTTGTCACTCCTTGTTCCATAATCCATCAAATCCTTACCCAAAACTTGAAAATTTCACAACACAAAACTTAAAGTAGAAAATCTCATGAGCTCCGTTAGAGAAAGAAAACAAAAGACCACTTCAAGGTACTGTAATGAACTCATTCTTTATTTATATTGGTGTTAAACCTACTGTATTCAAACTTCTCTATGGTTTATAAACTATTTTACTAGCCATAGATTCATCAAAATAAGCAAACAACACACGAAAAACAGAATCTGTCAAAAACAGAACAGTCTGTAGTAATCTGTAGCTAGCGCAAGATCTGCAACCCCAAAAATTCTAAAATAAATTGATGGACGTGATGAATTTATCTATTAATCATATTCAAAAATAATTAACTAAATATCACTTTCAAAATAAAAATGGCAGCAGTTCTCGTGAGCGCTAAAGTTTCTCTTTTTTTACAGCAAGATTAACAAGACTTTCCCCAAGTCTTCCCAACGGTTCTATTTGGCAAAAACACTAATTAAACACAAAAAACACAACCAAAACAGAGTCTAGATAAATTATTTATTGAATAACAGCAAGGAAAAGTATTGGGTTGTCTCCCAACAAGCGCCTTTCTTTAAAGCCTTATAGCTAGGCATAATATTTCAATGATGCTCACATGAAAGACAAGAATTGAAGCACAAAGAGAGCATCATAAAACACGTGACAAACGCATCTAAGTCTAACATCCTTTCTATGCATAGGCATCTTATAGGCAAACAAATTATCAAGGCAAGCAAAAACTATCATTTGCAAGGATGTGGAAAGAAACAATAGCAATCTCAACATAACGAGAGGTAATTTAGTAACATGAAAATTTCTACCACCATATTTTCCTCTCTCATAATAATTACATGTAGGATCATAAGAAAATTTAACAAAATAGCTATCACATAAAATATTTTCAACATGATCCGCATGCATGTAAAGTTGACACTGTTCCAAAATAGTGGGATTAACATTAACTAAAGTCATGACCTTTCCAAACCCACTTTTATCAAAAACTTCATAAGATTGAACATTCTCCAAATTTGTGGGATCTAAAGTTGACACTCTTCCAAACCCACTTTCAATAATATTGCGAACACTATTATCAATCTCATATTCATCATGAGGCTTAAATAAATTTTCAAGATCAAAAGGAGAATCACCCCAATCATGATCATTACAACAAGTAGTAGACATAGCAAAACTAGCATCCCCAAGCTTAGGGTTTTGCATATCATTAGCACAATTGACACCAAGAGAATTTATAGTAAAATCATTGCAATCATGATTTTTATTCAAAGATCTATCATGAATCACTCCATAAAGTACTTCATCACAATTTTCAGATTCATGAATTTCAAGCAAAACTTCATAAAGGTAATCTAGTGCACGAAACTCACTAGCAATTGGTTCATCATAATTGGATCTCTTAAAAAGATTAGCAAGCGGATGAGGATCCATAGATCTTAGGTTCTCTGTTTAGTAATAAATAAACAACTATTCCAACCATACGAGCAAATAAGAAACGGGCAAAAGGAGGCAAATAGAGAAAAAGAGGGAGGATAGAGAGAGAGGGCGAATAAAACGGTAAGGGTGAAGTGGGGGAGAGGAAAACGAGAGGCAAATGGCAAATAATGTAATGCGGGGGATAAGGATTTGCGATGGGTACTTGGTATGTTGACTTTTGCGTAGACCTCCCCGGCAACGGCGCCAGAAATCCTTCTTGCTACCTCTTGAGCACTGCGTTGGTTTTCCCTTGAAGAGGAAAGGGTGATGCAGCAAAGTAGTGTAAGTATTTCCCTCAGTTTTTGAGAACCAAGGTATCAATCCAGTAGGAGGCTACGCGCGAGTCCCTTGCACCTGCACAAAACAAATAAATCCTCGCAACCAACGCGATAAGGGGTTGTCAATCCCTACACGGTCACTTACGAGAGTGAGATCTGATAGATATGATAAGATAATATTTTTGGTATTTTTATGATAAAGATGCAAAGTAAAATAAAATAAAAGTAAATAACTAAGTATTGGAAGATTAATATGATGAAGATAGACCCGGGGACCATAGGTTTCACTAGTGGCTTCTCTCAAGAGCATAAGTATTTTACGGTGCGTGAACAAATTACTATTGAGCAATTGACAGAATTGAGCATAGTTATGAGAATATCTAGGTATGATCATGTATATAGGCATCACGTCCAAGACAAGTAGACCGACTCCTGCCTGCATCTAGTACTATTACTCCACACATCGACCGCTATCCAGCATGCATCTAAAGTATTAAGTTCATAAGAACAGAGTAACGCCTTAAGCAAGATGACATGATGTAGAGGGATAAACTCATGCAATATGATGAAAAACCCATCTTGTTATCCTCGATGGCAACAATACAATACGTGTCTTGCTGCCCCTACTGTCACTAGGAAAGGACACCACAAGATTGAACCCAAAGCTAAGCACTTCTCCCATTGCAAGAAAGATCAATCTAGTAGGCCAAACCAAACTGATAATTCGAAGAGACTTGCAAAGATAACCAATCATACATAAAATAATTCAGAGAAGATTCAAATATTGTTCATAGATAAACTTGATCATAAACCCACAATTCATTGGTCTCAACAAACACACCGCAAAAAGAAGATTACATCGAATAGATCTCCACAAGAGAGGGGGAGAACTTTGTATTGAGATCCAAAAAGAGAAAAGAAGCCATCTAGCTAATAACTATGGACCTGAAGGTCTGAGGTAAACTACTCACACTTCATCGGAGAGGCTATGGTGTTGATGTAGAAGCCCTTCGTGATCGATGCCCCCTCCGGCGGAGCTCCGGAACAGGCCCCAAGATGGGATCTCGTGGATACAGAAAGTTACGGCGGTGGAATTAGGGTTTTGGCTCCGTTTTTTATCATTTGGGGGTACGTAGGTATATATAGGAGGAAGAAGTACGTCGGTGGAGCAACAGGGGGCCCACGAGGGTGGAGGGCGCGCCTGGGGGGAGGCGCGCCCCCCTACCTCGTGGCCTCCCTGTTGGTTGCTTGACATAGGGTCCAAGTCTTCTAGATCTTGTTCGTTCCACAAATCACGTTCCCGAAGGTTTCATTCCGTTTGGACTCCGTTTGATATTCCTTTTCTTCAAAACCCTAAAATAGGCAAAAAAAACAGCAATTCTGGGCAGGGCTTCCTGTTAGTAGATTAGTCCCAAAAATAATATAAAAGTGGATAATAAAGCCCAATAATGTCCAAAACAGAAGATAATATAGCATGGAGCACTCAAAAATTATAAATACGTTGGAGACATATCAGGCGGCCAAGCCGAGGACTCAGCGCGCCATGAAGGCGGGGACGCTCCCCCAACCGACCCTGCGGCAGGGGCGGCAGGTAGGCCAGGAACGCTCAAGGCCGATGGGGGAGTTGATGAAGGAGGAGGCAGCCTCTCGGAAGACGCAACAGCTTCAATGGAAGGAGCCCTGAAGGACAGACGTCAGAATAAGAAGACCACACGCAAGAAGCCACGGCAATAAGATGCTTACGCGTCAATGGCGATGTACTTCTGTCGCTTCAACGGCCCGAAGATACTGCTGCCGCTGGGGGACCCCTTCCTCTTGCGGAGCTCCTTGAAGTCCACACAAAGACGACCGAAGCGTTGGACGTGACGGCCGGTGCGCGGCGGAGCCGAAGAAGAACTGAGAGGGATGGCTTCAGGGGAGCCCGGTCGTGGCGAACAGCCCGGCGCCTTCTCACTGCAACCTCCCGAGGCTCCTGGAGCCTCAGCCTCGGGAGCCACTTGCTGCATCTCCTCAGCAACCGACGCTTTAGGAGGAGGGTCACAGGCCCCCAAGGACAACACCCCCGGATCACCACCCGGCATGTGCTCCTCAGCACTCGAGCCGCCGGCCCCCATCGCAACTCGCCCTCCTGCGTCGCCACCTGGGGCGAGCTCGGCACCGACGGTGAGGAAGGGAACCACGATGACGGGGTTCTCGCGGGGCCCACCAAGCCGATTGGGCGCAGCCCCCATGCGTCAAAGGAGGGCATGCTCGTGGCAAATGCGGCTTTGTTCTCGCAGTGGTACAATAGGCAGCTGTTCCTGGGCATCTCATCCGGCAGAGGGACACCCGATAGGACCATGAGCACTATTTGCCGCGTCGCAAGAGGAAGCCCCTCCTCCTGAAACCTCATGTTGTCCTGGCTGTGGAGCAAGTCCCACATCGGGCGGGAGTGGCGCTGAAGTGGAGCGACTCGATGCCTGACGAACTCCATCACCACCATGGGCGCAGTCACGCCAAGGTCCTTCAACCACCTCAACCTGGCCCAGACGGGGGCAAGGCGGGGGCTCGTGAGCTTCTGATGGCCCCAGCCGGAGTTTGGAATAGCGGGCCCCACCAGAACTTGGAGTAGAGGGTTGAGCACGCCGGCGTCAACAAACACCCATCGCGTACGGAACTCGCTCGTGGATGAAGGAAGCTCGAAGTCGATCCCCACGCCCGTCGTCGTAGCCACGGCCTGGAAACCCACGCACCCCGAGCTCTGCCGGGGACCGGTGAGATGCAACGAGAAGAAGTGGCGGAGGAGTGCCACGGAAGGAGTGATTCCCACCATGGCCTCGCACAAGAAGGCAAAGATGGCAAGAAGGGTCACAGATTGAGGGTCGAGATGGAGCTTGTGGATCTGATAATGCTCGAGCACCGCGTTGAAGAAGGCGGAGAAGGGAGGAATCAGGCCAGCCCAGAGGGCCTCAATGAAGATCGGAACCTCGATGACTGCCCGAGCCATGTGAGAGCGAGACGCGGGCCAAGCCACCGTCTCTCCCCACTCGTTGAAACTGGAGGCAAGCATGGGTGCACCTTGTCCATGCCCTTGTCGTTGAGCACCCGAGGCCGGCCGAGCGCCGGCCCGAAGGACGGAGGCGCAGTTGGCGGAGATAGAGGTCTCTTCCCCTTTTCGGCTTGTTTCGGCGCCATGGCGGTGAAGCAGGCGGAGCACAAGTCAGATTGGGAGGGCAGAGCAAGGCCTCGAGGAAGCAGGGAGATTGGAAGAGTCGGGCGTGGCGAAGGAAGAATAACTGTGTAAGAGGCGGGGGCCGCATAGCCAGGCGGTTTCAAAGGCAGCGTGGGGAAGCGGAGACGCCCACGTCCAATCAACCACCACGCGTCAACCGAGGCCGCGGGCTTTTGGGGGCCCGCGGTGCTCCGTACTTGACCTTTGGCTTCGCCACGAAGCCAAGCCCGAGCGCACCATGGGCCCGGGGCTACTGTCGGCGTTCTGGGAACGGAGGTCCCGCAGAAGTGGCGGCTCGCGGCGTCCGGCTCGGAGGCGGCGAGGCAGCAGTGTCCGAATCCATCTCCCCATCCCTGTCCTTGTCCTGGTCGTTGAACAATCCATTTTTATCAGGTTTCTTGCTGGCCGTATATGCGTGTGTAACACTAGTAGTAGCACTACTACTCATCAATAGTAGCTGGAGGCTTTATCAGACTAGTTTACGGATTCGCTTCGGGGTGACCCTTGTGTCAATCCATCTCGGACACAGATTTAGCTGATCTCTGTGACGGTGTCCAACAGAATTTTCTGTTGATCTTGGTCGGATCAGCTGCAACCCTAACTCGTCGGGATGTGACATCTCATGAGCCGAATAACGCTCGTACGTGTAACAGTAGCGCTGCACTCTTTGATGACATGAACATGAACTCCTGCCTGGCTCAGTGGCGTGCGGCAAAAGCAGCAGAAATCGAATTTCGACGGATCACCAGCCGCGGTGCCGTACAACCTACAACCCTAATCCTGTCGATCTTAATCTCATATCTGCTTTTCCAACTGCTTGTCACCTTGCGCAAACGGATTCAAGTAATGGCCATAGTGGAGCATAGATCAACCATTATTTGCCGCGCATGTTGTCATTGAAACTTTTTTCGATCTGGACCGAGGAACTTGAAGTTGATATAGATATTTTTGTGCCGGTTCTTCTTCAGCCGGTCAGTCGCGAGCTTCTCGGTCCCTGAGAAAGATCCCTCCAAAAACTCAACACTATCGTGCGCATGCTTCACAGCGGGCGTCAACTATCATGGTTTTGTGTACGTCGGCGTGTCCGTGCGTTTTTGCCGAGTGCGAGACGAGGTCTGCCGCACATGTGATTTATCAAAGACGTCACTACCCAAGACCGACAAGGAGTTGGTCTGCTATACTTACGCGTACAAATCGCCCAGGCTGCAGCCTTTTTTAGCCGAGACCGACAGGTGTTCTCGTGTTTTTTCTCTGCGGGATCGTCTATCCGAACCAGCCACTGTACGCCACTACCAGAAGCTTGGCCACGTCTCCCTGTCCACCTGTGGCTTCAAGCCCCGAGGGAATCGATGCCGCTGCTACTTTTTCCTGTGATGGAAACTAGTTAAATCCAAAGAAACGAAGTGCTACTTGCACTAGTAAAGACAAAGGTTGGAGCTGACTGATGTTTAATCCGGCCGCACAGATCCAAGGAATAAAGAAACAATTACTGTATGGCGGGGCTCCTGAGGATTGATGGAAAATTAATTTCGTTTGGGAATCAAGAAGTACGTACCAAATACTAGCACGTCAATTAGTATTACTAATCCGGTCAGATCTGAGCACAAGTTCAAAAGGCAAGGTTAAATTTGTGTGGCTTCACGTGGAGCATCACCCGTGAAACTCCGTCTTCGCCTCCACTATTATTACCATCAAAGTAAATCAGGCATAGCACCATCTGTGTGGCAGCTGTTTTCTGGTCAGTTGACGCCGATGGTTTTTTTTTAGAACAAAGATGCCAGGGGCATCCGGCTTTAAATTAATAAAGCCCTCAACATAGACAGCGTAGCACAGCCACATAACCCACACTTTGCAACAGACCAAAAGCGCAAAAGTCCAGGAGAGCAAACTAAACCGGAGACGGAAATAAGTACGATACAGGGCGCGACCGGCCTAGCGAAACGAGCACGCAGACTCGGCTGAAAGTAGAGCCAAAAGGGGCTGCCCATCCCTATGAGCCAGCAGACGACGCGGACGACGGGGCGCGGGACTCGGCGTAGACAGAGCGGAGGCGGTTAATCGCATGTCGATGAAGATCAGAGTCCTGTTGCCTTCCCAGCGGTGTCCATTGCTGCAAGAACACGATGGATTTGAAGATAACGTCAGCAGGGTGCGAGGGAAAAACACCCTCAATGGTAAGCTTGTTACGAATATGCCAGATAGCCCATAACATGGCCGCCGCACACGTCCACATGACCCGTCGCGACGAGCCATGAAGCGAAGACAAGGAAGACACCAGCGCGGCACGGGAGCGGGGGTCCCAATCCACCCCCGCGGCGTCGCGAACCGCACTCCAAGCGAAACGCGACAGGGGGCACCGGAAGAAGGTGTGATCCGCATCTTCCGGCACCCCACACAAAGCGCATGGGCCAGAGGCGGGGCCATTGCGCTTGGCAAGGTTGATCGAGGTAGGAAGGCGGTCTTGGCAAAGTTGCCATAAAAAGACTTTGATCTTTAGAGGGATTTTAGCCTTCCATAGCCCCATGGCAGCCGAAGGAACCTGGCCGCGGGTAAGCTCTCTGTATAAGGACTTGACAGAAAATTTGCCAGAGCAAGAAAGCCTCCAAGAGACCATGTCCGCAGAGTCAGACAGGGGAACATCCGCAATCAACGCCCGAAGGCGATCCCACTCCGCCATCTCCGGCCCCGTTAGTTCTCTCCGAAAATTGATGTTGGGTGGAGATGAGCTAAGGGCTGAAGCAACCAATTGGTTAGGCTCAACAGCAATGGAGTAGAGTTGGCGAAATTCGGACCAAAGGGGTTGTTGGCCAATCCAAAGGTCAAGCCAAAACCGCGTGGAGCGTCCGTTGTTAACCCCGAACTTCGCACCCCTGGCGAAGAAGGGTTTAAGGGCTTGAATGGAGTTCTAGAAGGGGGACCCACAAGGGGCCGCCTCAAAGAAACTCCCATTCAGGAAGTATTTCGCACGGAGAAGGTCGATCCAGAGGCCAGTCTCACCCTGAGACATCTTCCAGATCCATTTGCACATGAGTGCAATGTTCATCAGCTTGGAGTTGATGATCCCAAGGCCCCCCTGGGCTTTAGGTCTGCAAACGGCCTGCCATTTAACCATATGGTATTTCCGTTTAGGACCCGCTCCTTCCCAAAAGAAGCGGGACCGCGGGGTATCCAACTTAATGTGTACCCCGTCCGCCAGCATGAACAAACCCATGGCAAACATAGGTAAGGATGAGAGGCTGGAGTTGGTTAAGATAAGTCTAGCCCCTGAAGACATAAATCTCCCTCTCCACGGACACACCCTATCCGCTACCTTGGAGGTGAGAGGTTCCCAATCAGCGATCGAACACTTCTTCGCCGCGATCGGGAGGCCGAGGTATGTGAACGGAAATTGGCCAAGTTTGCAATTGAGCAAGTTGGCAACCCGCTGGCTCTCAGCCATGTCCATCCCTATGGACATTACTTCACATTTGTGAAAGTTGATTTTTAGCCCCGACATGAGTTCGAAACACAGCAGAATGGCTTTGACCGTTGCAATACTGTGAGTGTCGGGCTCGAAAAGGAGGAGTGTGTCGTCCGCGTATTGCAGGTGAGACACCCCCCCTGGGATCAGGTTGCCCACCACTCCCCTGATGTGGTCAGCCATACGGGCTTTGTCTAGCATGGCGCCCAAGGCGTCGGCCACAAAATTAAACAGCAATGGCGAGGCTGGGTCCCCTTGCCGCAGCCCACGCTTGTTGCGAAAGAAGTTCCCTACTTCTCTGTTCACCGTAATCGCCGTTTGGCCTCCCGAGACCAATTGCATCATACGGTGAACCCAAACCGACGAGAATCCCCGGTCCAGGAGAACCTGTCGGAGAAACTCCCAGTTCACGCGGTCGTAAGCCTTTTCGAAGTCCAGTTTCAGTAGGATCGCGGGCTGACGAGCACGTTTAAGGGAGTGCACAATCTCATTTAAGGCCAGCGGCCCTTCCAAGATGTTGCGCCCCCGAATAAAGGCCGACTGGTTCCTACTAATAATACGGTGAGCTACCGGAGTCAGGCGGGTCGAGCAAGCTTTCGCACAAATTTTAAATGGAACATTAATCAACGCAATAGGACGAAAGAGCCTAATATGATCCGCACCCGGAACTTTGGGGATCAGAGAGAGAACCCCAAAGTTTAGGCGAGAGATATCTACCATTCCCCGCATAAAACCATTGCAAACGTCAAAAATAGGCCCTTTGAGCACTTGCCAGAACCGTTTGAATCGCCACCGGCCACCCATCCGGCCCGGGAGCGGTGTCCGATTTCATGCCCAGCATCGCCTTGTCAATCTCTTCCGGGGTGAAGGCCAGACCCAGGCCCTCATTTTCCGCATCCGTGACCCGCAGCGCAGGGTCCCACACGTCCGCCCTAAGCCGGGCACGGGATTCCTCCCTGGAACCCATGAGATGGATGTAAAAATCGTAAATGTGCCGTACGATATCCTGTTGCCGCAAAATGAGCCCCTGCTCAGATTGCAAGCGCAGGATTGCACATTTGCGACGACGGCCATTTGCATAGGCGTGAAAATACTTGGTATTCGCGTCACCCTTGAGCGTCCACTTGATTCCTCCACGTCTACGCCAGTACTCCTCCTCAGCCCGGAGGAGGGACTCAACCTGGGCCTCAAGCGCGTAGCGCTGAGCCCATTCTTGCTCCGAGAAGGTCTGCACGTCCGCCACAGCGTCCATCTGAGCAAGGTCAGCAGTCAAACGCGAGCGAAGCAACTTATCGTCGCGCCCCTGGTTAGCCCCCCACCCTTTAAGGGCCGCACGCAGGCCCGTGCCTGCAGCAATCCAGAACTCCATCGGCCCGCGTACGCGCCCAATCCGGGCGACGCAATTCTCCCAATTCGATAGGAAGATTTGCTCAAAGTCCGGAGACTCTAACCACGCGGTTTCAAAGAAGAAACGAGGACTGCACTTTAGCCTTTTCTCCCCCGAGGAGAGAATGAGGGGGACGTGGTCCGACCCTATCCTTGTTTCGGCGTGCAAGGAGCAAAGAGGAAACAGCGCCTCCCACTCCGGGGACATAAAAACCATGTCCAAAACCGACCGCACCGGTGTAAGTTGTTTGTTGGTCCAGCTATAGCGTGCCCCCACTTGAGCCACTTCCCTAAGGGCCATAGCTGCAATTGCACTATTAAACATGGACACCCTTGTCCAATTAATAATACCATTGTTTTTATCCGCTCCCGAACGGATTAAGTTGAAATCCCCTCCCACAAGCAGAGGAAGGTTTCGCGTGCCCAAAGACGCAACCTTTGCCTGGAGTTCTCCCAAGAACTCGAGCGAGCGCGAGTGATCGGCCGGGCCGTAAACCACAATCACCTCCCACTCGCGGAGAGTTGCACGGTGGCGCACGTGGGCCGACAGAAAGAAGCGGCCAGCATCCCATGCCACCACCTCCAGGAAAACTAGGTTGATGCCTAGCAACATGCCTCCCGAGTGCCCGACCGCCGGCACCCAATGCCAAACAAAACGCTCCAGCGGGTCAACAGTTAGCAGGTCCTGATGATTGAAATCGGTCTTGATGGTTTCCTGCAGGCCAACTACGTCGATCGCCTCGTTTCGAATGAACTCTTTTAGCTGGGTCCGCCTCCCAGCGTGGCTGAAGCCCCGGATATTCCAAAATATGTAACGCATTAGATAATGCGATTGCGGAGGCGGATACCGCGAGCGGTCACCGCTTTGGCCACGCGCCGTGTCTTGGCAAGACGATGGTTGGAGGGGGACGATGCAGCCCCTGCTGCTCTGTCCTCCTGATCGGGCCGCGCAACAGTCACCAGAGAAGCCCCTGCTTCTTCTGCGACTGGTGCAACGCGGGCCAACGCTGCCTGGGCGAGCGCGGCCTGCGCGATTTCCTTAGCACGGATAAGAGAAAGAACTTCGCGCACTTCCCCCTCGTCAGACATCCTAACACCACTATCCGCTAAGATACCCCCCAAGCACTCATCAGAATAATCGTCGAAGATCGTAAAGCGGGGCACGGGATTACCTTCAGTTTCCAGGTTCTTCTGGGCCTGTAGGAGTTGGGCGCGTTGGAGGGCAGGCAGGTTGCCCTTGGCACCCTTCGGGCGGGAGCTCGCCCGCTCCTGCGTCGCCGTGGACGTCACCACCGCCTTGGAGCGCTTGGCCGTAGAAACGGGCGCCACCTTTGCCACCTCCACTCGAAGCGCATCAGAAGCGGGAGGGGAGATGACCGACGGAGAACCACCCACCGGACCCCCTGGAGAGGCCAGCGCCATCACCACCGGCCACTGCGGGGCAGGCGTGCTCCCACAGCCCGAGGGTGGGCTCGCCGGCGCCACGAAGGGAGTCTTGCGGCCCGCCGGCTTCTTGTGGAGCCGCGTCCCACCGACCCCGAGGCCTGACGGCGCCTTGGGAGAGAGCTCCGCGGTAGCCCGAGGCTCATCCACCACCGTAGCCACCGGGGAGATGAGCATCGAGCGGCCCTCCGAAGCGCAGGACAAGTTGGAGCCGTACTGGTTGAAGCCCAACTCGTTGTTGCCCACCACCACCTGTCGTTCCTCCTGGTCCATCGCTGCGCCCGCCGCCGGCGGCGCGTCCTGGGAGTCCTTGTCCTTGAGCCCAAGCTTGTCCCAAGTGGCGGTGTCGATGGAGTCATCCCCCATGCTCGTGTCGAGGTCCCTGTCCTTGTCGTTCGGACCCTTGTCCACGTTGGCTGGTGGCGGGGGAGGGGGAGCCGCGCCCTGCAACTCGCCCTCCTCGGCCTCCAGGCGAATGGTGAACCCCTCGCTGTTGAACCAAACTTGAACGTAGCCCTTGAGCTTGGCCGGCGCGCGACACGCGAAGCGCATCCGTACAGGGCCGAGCCCCGGCAGCGACGCTGGATCCACCTCCATGGGCCGCCCAATCATCACCGTCCCGGCCATAAGGCGGTCCACACGGCGGTGCTTGGGTGGCACACCCCACAACTTGACCCACACATCTGGCATAATCTCGGCCTTGGGTTCCTCCTGGCACTCTTCCTTGATGTCCGCCATGATGTCGTTGAGGGAGAGGTAGAGCTTTCCACTGCGGGTCGCCATCCGTAGCATGGCCTTGTTGGGGAAGACGACCGAGAACTGGTCGACGTCGATGGCCGACACCTGCCAATCCCACTCCCCTTTGAAGAGGTGAGGGAGCTCCGCCTCCAAGATGGGGATCGACAGCGTGCCCGGCGCCGCCGAGATGATCGCCGCGTCCGCCACCAACGGGGCCCAGACCTCCTCGCCCTCCGTCTCCACGAAAGGGAGGCAGAAGAAGCCCTCGCCCGGAATGGCGTTGCCCATGATCTGCAGCATCAGGGGCCGACCCCGCGTGGGGCAGTATGCCGACGCGTGCCCTTCCTTGTGGCAGACGACGCACAGGGGCTTGTATTGGCACGTGTTTTGGTAGTGCCCCACCCTGCCGCACTTGAAGCACTCCGGCCCGTCGGCCTCCTCCACTGGGATCGGGGCGTCAACCGAGCCCTTCGAAGCCACCGGCCCAGCCACCAGCTGCAGCGGCGCCATGCCCCCCTTGTGCTTCTGCTTCTTGGCCAACGGGTCTCCGCTCCGCTCGCCGCCCGGAAGGGGCTGAGACTCCTTCCTCTTGAGCTCTTTCTTCTGCTCCAGCCCCCGGCGCCGGTATTCCTCCTTCTCCTTCTTTTTGCGCTCGCACTCCTCTTGATGCTTCCGCTCCTACTCCACAATCCACCATGGAGGCGGCGGCCCCTAGCCCCCGTCTTCCACGGCCTTCGCCGACGCCTTGGAGAGTGCCTTCGCCCGAAGCACTTGCTCGCGCTGTCGATCCGCCGCCGGAATCGGGGGTGACATGGGTGGCTTGTCGCTGCGACGGGAGCCCATCTTCACCACAGCGGCGAACGAGCAAGAGAGAGGTGGGGAGGGGCAGAGCAGATAAGGCGACGAGCAAGGTGCCCGAAACGCCGCACCTGCGAGTGGGAGGCAGGAAACCCTAGCGTCAGATCTAGGGTTCCTTTTGGCACCCACAGCCACCTATTAGTAGGAGCAGGCGCCCGCGCGGCCACCTCCACGTTGGGCCCGGGCCGCTGCGCAGGCTCGCGATAGGTCGTCGGGCCAGGCTGGACAGGCCCAAGCACGGAGGGGAGACCCTGCACCCCCCACTCGAAGAAGCGGGCTGAGCCGCCAATGGGCCCCCCGACCCAATTCCTGGAAGGCTGGGCCACGCCTCCTGGCCCAGCGGGGAAACGGGCCCGTCCGTCCTCTCCCCGGAAACCCTAGCCACGATCCGTGGTTCCCCGACCCGGGCGGCCACGCCGTCGCCGCCGCCGACCCCTGTCAGCTCCGACGAACTCGCCGAGGCCAGAGGAGGCCCCGCCGGCGCAACCTCGCAGCGGCCCACCGCCGCCAGAGTGCACGAACGACCCTCAGGGCCCGCATCCACCCCCCGCGGCGGACGCCAGATCCACGGCGCCAGGCGGCGACCTCCATGCCCACCAGGAGCGAAGGCACGCTGGCGTCCGGCCACAAAGGAGCCCCCAAGCTCCTCCGCACGGGCGATAAAGTCACCCACCGAGCACCCCGCCCGGGGCCTCGGCGAACCACCACCACCATCACTTACCTCGCTACTTACCTCGTCATCGTCGTCAGAGTCGACCCCCTCCAGAGCCCAGAACCTGCTGCCGGAGAGGGGCGGGGCGAGGGGCCGCGCCCCCGCCGGCGCGTTCCGCCGCGCACACCCCTGGGCAAGGCGCACCACCGTCGAGCCATCTGCCTCCGCCGCGGGGCCGCTAGCAACGTCGCCCGCGGGATCCCCCCCCCCCCCCCCCCCCCCCCCCCCCCCCCCCCCCCCCCCCCCCCCCCCCCCCCCGGGCCCCCCCCCCCCCCCCGAATCGCCCCCCGAGTCGCCTCCCCTCCTAACCATCCTCTCGGACCGCATCCGGTTGCTTTTCCGACTGCTTGTCACCTTGCGCAAACGAATCCAAGTAATGGCCATAGCGGAGCATAGATCAACCATTATTTGCCGTGCACGCTGTCATTGAAACTTTTTCCGATCTGGACCGAGGAACTTGAAGTTGATATAGATATTTTTGTGCCGGTTCTTCTTCAGCCGGTCAGTCGCGAGCTTCTCGATCCCTGAGGAAGATCCCTCCAAGAACTCAACACCATCGTGCGCATGCCTCACAGTGGGCGTCAACTGTCGTGGTTTTGTGTACGTCGGCGTGCCCGTGCGTTTTTGCCGAGTTCGAGACGAGGTCGCGCCTAGTCTCCTGTACCGCCGTGTGCGATGCTGGTCCGCCACCAGTTGCTGCGTTTATTATTGGAGCCACCCGCTCATTGGTTCTGCTCCGCCACACCGTGCTGCTCCTCTCCTCGCTGTTGAGCCGCTCTACACGCGACCCTGCCTCCGGGTCACATCCAGTTCGAGCTACCGCGCCTTTGAGCCGCTCTCTCTGTAGCCTGCTGCCGCCCCACTGTACCGGCCAAGTCGCCACCATGGCCCGCCGATTTCTGAGTTCAAGCCAACCGCTGCCTTGTCACAGTCGCTGTCGCGGCCAGACCAAATTGCCAACAGCCATCGATCGCATCTGCAGCTATAGCAAGTCGCCGCTGCCATGGTCGAGTTGCTACCTATGCTGCCTCGCTGCCGGAGTGTGTCCCCGAGTTGTTGTTGTCGCACTCCGAGCTGGACTCTACCTCACCTTTGAGTCATCGCTCCGAACCGGTTTTTGAGTGCTCTTACTACAGCAGTTTGCTAAGGCAAGAATGATAGAAGCAGAGAAGGCAGAATGGCCAAGTCAAAAAAAAATCTACAGAGTACCTCTGGTTACTCGCTTCAAATATCAAGGAGCTATTACTATGTGTAAAATATGGTTGAAGCGTATGCATCTCTGCGGGGACACGTGCGTGTATATATAGGCTCAAGGCCAACAGAAGATTACATGGTTGAGATACGACAGTTAGGCTTGATCTCCATGTTACAATATACATCTGTACAGAGAATAGAATCAAGCCTAACTCAATCGTTGATTACAACTAACACAAAATAAACATACGCACTAATATCCCTACACACATATTTCAACATCCCCTCTCAATCACAACTTATCTAAGTTGAGATTGTGTCTGAAAGCTTCGAGCTGTTTCACAGACAATGTCTTGGTGAAGCCATCTGCAAGTTGTTCACCCGTGGGGATAAAACGAATATTGAGTAACTTATTAGCTACTCTCTCTCGAACAAAATGATAGTCCACTTCAATATGTTTTGTCCTTGCATGAAAGACTGGATTGGCTGACAAATATGTGGCTCCAAGATTATCACACCACAATGATGCAACCTTTGAATGTTCCACACCCAATTCCCTCAACAGAGTTTGCACCCAAATTATCTCAGCTGTTCCATTTGCCAGTGCCTTATATTCAGTCTCTGTACTAGACCTAGAGACTATATCATGTTTACGAGCACTCCAAGAAATAAGATTACAGCCAAAGAAGACTACAAAGCCACCTGTCGACCTTCTGTCATCTGGACAACCTGCCCGGTCAGCATCAGAAAAAGCACTTACAAGTGTGGAGTCTGATTTAACAAACTTGAGCCCAAGACTTGATGTATACATCAAATATCTAAGAATTCTCTTGACTGCAGTCCAGTGAGCAGAAGTAGGAGAGTGCAAAAACTGCATATTTTGTTAACGGAGAAAGCTATATCTGGCCTAGTTAATGTGACATACTGCAATGCACCAACTATGCTTCTATACCTGGTAGAATCCTCATACCCAAGTGGCTCTCCCTCTGTTAATGACAACTTCTCAGAAATAGATAAGGGTGTTGGAACAGGCTTACAATCCTTCATACCCACTGTCGGTGTCAAAACCGGCGGATCTCGGGTAGGGGGTCCCGAACTGTGCGTCTAAGGCGGATGGTAACAGGAGGCAGGGGACACGATGTTTTACCCAGGTTCGGGCCCTCTTGATGGAGGTAAAACCCTACGTCCTGCTTGATTTATTCTTGATGATATGAGTAGTACCAGAGTTGACCTACCATGAGATCGGAGAGGCTAAACCCTAGAAGCTAGCCTATGGTATGATTGTATGTTGTCCTACGGACTAAAACCCTCCGGTTTATATAGCCACCAGAGGGGGCTAGGGTTACACAAGGTCGGTTACAAAGGAGGAGATATACATATCCGTATTGCCTAGCTTGCCTTCCACGCCAAGTAGAGTCCCATCCGGACACGGGACGAAGTCTTCAATCTTGTATTTTCATAAACCAACAGTCCGGCCAAAGGATATAATCCGGCTGTCCGGATACCCCTTAATCCAGAACTCCCTCAGTAGCCCCCGAACCAGGCTTCAATGACGATGAATCCGGTGCGCAGTGTTGTCTTCGGCATTGCAAGGCGGGTTCTTCTCCAAATTTTGAACGTTTGTTAAGCAGTGCCCGGTCCCATAAATGTTGAATATCTTGGCTTTCGCACCCAATAAGGGCTATCTCCCACGCGTTGAATGAATGCGAGGCGCCAGGGCGTTTTTACATTCGCCCCCACCCCCCTCCAGCCAGATAAATAAATTGTCTATTAAAGGGATGGGGATTCTTAGATCCAATCCAATCCATCCTCCCCCAGCGAGAATCCATCGGAGTGTGCTTCGAAAAAATCCACTCCAGCATGGACGACCTCCGCAGCTCCTCCTCCCGCCCCTGTAGCCCTAAGCCCGGTGATTGGGAGAGGTGTTCAGTCCCACACAGTCGATTAGTCGAACTGCGGACCAAGGGATTTCTCCCTCCGGCGTATATGGTGCCCGTCCGGGCCGGGCTCGCCACCTACAATGGCAGGGAGCAAGCGGAGAGCTTCCCAAGCCCCTCTACGGGGGAGCGAGTATGCCTTGTCCCTTATTTATTGAGGGGACTCAGATTTCTGATTCATCCGTTCCTCCGCGGGCTCTTGGAGTTTTACGGCCTCCAACTGCATAATTTCACCCCTGCTTCCATTTTACACATCGCCGGCTATGTTGCCCTCTGCGAGTTATTCCTGGGCTGCGAGGCTCATTTCGAGCTGTGGAAAAGGTTATTTTGCCTCGTCCCTCACACACAGAAGGGGTCACTTTATCAAGTGGGCGGAGCCGAAATATGGCGCATCGCCGAAACCGGATACCTGTCCGGTACTCCAAAGAAGATGTCCGAAGACTGGCCTTCGGAATGGTTTTATATGGAGGACGTCCCCCTTCCGGATCCTGTTCGGCGGGGTCTTCCTGAGTTCAGCAATGCTCCTCTGAAGAAATGCCGAAGTTGGCGCCCACGGAGCCCCCAGGAGGAAGACAATGGAGAAGTCCATTACCTGATGAACCGGATTAAATCGCTGGCTCAATCGGGATTGACAGTAACCGAGGTTATGTCAATATGCATAATGCGGGGAGTGCAACCACTTCAATATCGAGGGCACCCCTTGTGGTGTTTTAACGGGGAAGATGACGCCACCCGTTGCGGGTGTAAGGGTCCGGACAACGCCGCCGCTTTAGCAAAAATTCTGTCCGAATTGTTCAAGGGAGAGGAAGAGGAGTTCATCCGCATCAAGCCACGGGATGGATTCTCCATGTACAACCCCCCAGGCTGGGTGAGTTATATCTCCTTACTCCCGTTCTTCCCGCATTCTTTGTCGTAGGTACTCACCTTGCCATTTTGCGGCAGGAACTGCGAAAAGCCATAAGGGAGGTCAGCAGCCCATCTCCACAACCAGAGGACCCTGACCGGGCTCTCGATGCCGGACTCGAAGAAGATCCGGTTATATTCGTGGAGCTGATAGACCGGCAGTTCTATCAATTAAGCTGTGATGACGCCATGGTGGCCATTACGGCCGAATATCCTGGACTGCTTCCTGCGTCGCATGTAAGAAAAACCAAAAATCCCAACTCCAAAAACTAGGATCCCCTTTTAGATACTTCACCTACCATATACATATGGTGTTTTTACAGGGAAGGCATTCGGGACGCCATGCTGAACCCGCAACAACTCGCCAACAAGAGGCACTGAGGCTGGGCAGGCCAAAAAGGAAGGCGGTTAGGACGGAGACGCCGGCACAGAGGTATGACAGAAACCCCGCTCCGTGGTTGTCGACTTTCTTGAAATGTAATGACGTCCATGTTTCTTTAACAGAAAAAACGCTCGCCGGAATATGTCCGACGAGGCTGCCGATCATGCTTCCACCAGTCGAGCTCCAGGACCGGACATAGAGGCGGAAGCTGACATGGGGAGGACGCCGGATAGTCCCCCTACAGAGGATGCTGATAGGCTATCCGCGACACATTCAGAAGTGGAGAGCGCCATGAATCATAGGCGTCACCGGGCCATACTTCGCGACACTTGCTTCTCACCAGAGGCATTTGATGCCTTCAATTCTGGAGAGGCGTACCTCCATGCTGCTCAAAGTGGTCTTGCCAGAGCCACGGACCAGTATGTAAAGGATGTACGAGTAAGAAAATATGACGATTATATGTATCAGTAGCCCCTGAGACTTGAAACAGTTAGTAGAAAGTATTTAAGGATCATCTTATTGTGCAGGTTCTTACAGAGAAGAATAGTCGACTATCACAGGAGCTGGAGGAATGCAAGACCTAACTTCGGGCCGCTGTTGCCGCATTGAAGGAACCTAAAAAGTCCCCAGCTGGTAACATTTCTTTCAAAGAATGATAGGTACCATATAGCGTGCGGCATGGCTGCAGAGCTAATAATAGATGTTGCAGATAAATCCGGAGAGAATCCGGAGGAGCAGCACGCCATACGACAGCTAAAGGCTGGCGAACGCGTGCTGACTGAGGTCAGGCGGGAGAAAAACAATCTCTAAGACGCCAATACCAAGCTGAGCGTGGAACTGAAAGATGTTCGATCCCAGCTGGCGGACTCCGAGAAGGAGAATAAGCGGCTTCGACGCGGCATATCAAACCCTTAATAAAGGGGACGACGAAGAAGCCGGCTAACAGAGTTATGTCTGCAGGTATGCTGACGGGTCGTCCCGCGGAGGAGATGCCCGGGTCTGCGGGTGATCTTCTATCCGAGCTCTCACAACTACACGAACAAGTTCGGCATGTGATGCAAGGTATTGCCAAGGCCTTGTGGCCATCCGTCTCCCTGCCAGAAGGCGTTGGAGAGCTTGTGGAGAAGCTCAAGGGAGCACGGCGACGCTTCCGATTATGGAAGATATATGCCTGCCATCAAGGTGCCAGGGAAGCCTGGGCCATGGTGAAGACGCGGTATACCAAGGCTGACCCAAATCACATGGCCGAGGTCGGACCTGTGGGGCCCGACGGGAAAGAGATCCCCGTTAGCTTAGCCTATGGGCAAGTAGAATTAGCCGCAAAGTATTCCCAACAGGATTGTAGGCTAGACCACCTGTTGGATGGTATAGAAGAGGAATTTAGTCAGTCTACATGACAATGTAATTAAAATGACATGTATAATGCCTTCTAGCCGGATTGTAGATCATTTGTCATGGCGGACCTTTTCGCTTCAACCTCGGGACCCGATAGTCCAGAGTGTATCCGAATACCCGCTCAGTTATATAAGAACCGGGGTATGCATGGAGACCAGGCGTAGGGGTCATTAGTGCTTGAACAGACAAGTGCCCAACTAGTTATGTTATATTACATGGGTAGTAAGAAACATCTTCCAAGGAGAATAGTTTCGTTAAGGGTTCCTTTCCCTGGGTACGCATGCCCTAAAATGCATGTCCGGACTGCGAGAGGAAACGCGGGAAAGAACATCTGGGGGCACATATGGAAAATAAATAAATCAAAATCATCTTTTGTTCACCGAACAAATATTCCCTTAAGAACGCTAGCTTTCGGCTTCACCCAGTCTGAGGTACACATCCGGCTGACCCGGCAGTAACAATCGCAGAGGTGCTCCCCTTATGCCCTAGCCAAATTAACGGGAACGTAGGGCATAAATACAAGAGCCAGGCAACCCAGCTTGGCCAAAACTTAAGTCATATTGATGCATATAATGGCGAAGAAAAGGTACATGTGGAAGAATAACACATGTGCTGGGCATGAAGCCCAGATGGATAATTAAGCTTTTGTGTAAGAAGCCCCCAGGTATAATGAGCGCGGTTAGCACATCTATAATGTGAAAACGAGGCACAAGCTGGCCCTTGAAGGCCGTGAGAAAGAATAAAATAAAGAAAGAGAAAAAAGACAGATAATATATATTCAAAAAATGGATAGAGGAAGGATACAAACATAGAGTCCGGTGCTAGGCGTAGAATCTTCGGAGCCTGGCTGCGTTCCATGGGTTCGGCTCAAGTCGATTATTCGATGCATCCCGCAGACGGTACGCTCCCCCGGTCAAAACTTGGTCAATAATGAAGGGACCTTCCCATTTGGGCTCGAGCTTGGACTTTTTCTTCTCCGGCGGGCGTAGAACTAATTCGCCAATGTTATAAGTTTTGGCCCGTACTTATCTGCTTTGGTATCTGCGAGCCTGTTGCTGATAGAATGTGGAACGGGCTTTTGCCACGTCGCGCTCCTCCTCCGGGGTGTCCAGACTGTCCTGCTGATCGAGCTCGGCTTCTATTTCTTCGTACATGCGCACTCGAGTGAGTCATGAATTATGTCGCAGGGCAGGACTGCCTCTGCGTCGTACACCATAAAGAAGGGTGTATATCCGGTACTACGATTCGGCGTGGTCCGCAGCCCCAGAGTACGGAGTCGAGCTCCTCTACCCAGTGCGTGTTAGACTCCGTTAAGGACCGCACTAATCTAGGTTTAATGCCGCTCATGATAAGACCATTTGCTCGCTCAACTTGGCCGTTGGTTTGTGGGTGATAGACGGAAGCATAATCGAGCTTGATGCCCATGTTGCTGCACTAGAGTTTTACCTCGTCGGCAGTGAAATTCGTGCCATTGTCAGTGATGATGCTGTGAGGGACACCATAACGGTGTACGACCCCGGATATGAAGTCTAACACCGGTCCGGATTCGGCTGTCTTAACAGGTTTGGCTTCTATCCATTTGGTGAATTTATCCACCATGACTAGTAAGTATTTTTTTTCTTACGGGTTCCCCCTTTAAGGGGTCCAACCATGTCAAACCCCCAGACCACGAAAGGCCAGGTAATGGGGATTGTTTGGAGGGCGGTGGGTGGCATATGGCTTTGGTTTGCAAAAAGCTGGCAACCGGCGCAGCGTTGGACCAAGTCATGTGCGTCTGCCCGGGCCGTCGGCTAATAAAAACCTGTACGGAAGGCCTTGCTTACAAGGGCCCGGGCTGCGGCGTGGTGGCCGCCAAGTCCGGCGTGAATTTCTGCCAAAAGCTTCCGCCCTTCCTCTTCGGAGATGCACCTTTGAAGGACTCCGGTAGTGCTTTTCTTATATAGCTCTCCCTCGTGGACCCTGTAGGCTTTAGATCGCCGCACTATGCAGCATGCCTCATTTTGGTCCTCGGGAAGTTCCTGCCTAGTTAGGTAGGTCAGGAATGGTTCTGTCCACGGGGCGATGACGGCCATTATTACGTGGGCTGAAGGTGTTATTTTGGTGGCAGAGCCTCCGATTATGTTAGAGTGTTCGGTATCGGGTGTTTTGGCCGGGTCCGGACTATTGTTACCGGTGTCCCCTCCCCATACCACATATGGCTTAAACAACCTCTCCAAAAAGATGTTGGGGGGAACCGCATCGCGCTTTGCGCCGATGAGGGCGAGGATATCCGCCGCCTGATTGTTTTCCCGAGCCACATGGTGAAATTCGAGCCCCTCGAGCCGAGATGACATCTTTAGGATGGCATTTCGATAGGCCACCATTTTCGGATCCTTGGCATCAAAGTCTCCATTTGTTTGGGATATTGCGAGGTTTGAATCCCCGCGCACCTCCAGGCGTTGAATGCACATAGAGACTGCCATCCGAAGACCATGCAACAGAGCTTCGTATTCGGCTGCGTTGTTGGAGTCTGTATACAATATATGTAGTACGTACTTAACGGTATCTCCGGTTGGGGACGTCAGGACGACGCCAGCCCCTAGACCAGCCAGCATTTTAGAACCGTCGAAGTGCATGATCCAATTGGAGTATGCGCCGTACTCTTTAGGGAGTTCGGCTTCCGTCCATTCGGTGATAAAGTCGGCCAATACTTGCGATTTAATGGCTCGCCAAGGTTTGTATGTTATGTCGAACAGGAGGAGCTCAATGGCCCATTTGGCAATCCGGCCCGTAGCGTCGCGGTTGTTTATAATATCGTTAAGTGGCACTTCTGAGGCTACTGTAATCAAACACTCTTGAAAGTAGTGTCGCAGCTTCCGGGATGCCATGAATACCACATAGGCTATCTTTTGATAATGTGGGTACCGTTATTTGCATGGAGTGAGGACAGTGGATACATAGTATACCGGCTTTTGAAGAGGGAATTTATGTCCATCATCTTCTCGTTCGACGACGAGCACTGCGCTTACAACTTGATGAGTTGCCGCAATGTATACAACAGCATTGGTTCGCCGATGTTTGGCGTGGCCAGGATTGGGTTGGTTGCCAGTATGGCTTTTATTTCTTCCAATCCGGCTGTGGCAGCGTCCGTCCACTCGAAGTGTTCGGTGCGCCGAAGGAGGCGATAAAGGGGTAATGCCTTTTCTCCTAAGCGGGAGATAAAGCGGCTTAGAGCCGCCACACATCCAGTTAGTTTCTGGATTTGTTTGAGGTCCGTTGTGATAGCCAACTGTGACAGAGCTTGGATTTTGGCCGGATTAGCTTCAATCCCTCTACTGGAGACAATGAAGCCCAGGAGCTTTCCTGCTGGTACGCCGAAAATGCATTTTTCCGGATTGAGCTTGATGTCGTATGTTCGGAGGTTGTCGAATGTGAGCCTCAAGTCGTCTATCAGAGAGTCGATGTGTTTGGTTTTAACGACCACATCATCTACATATGCCTCTACTGTTTTGCCGATCTGTTTCTCCAGACATGTCTAGATCATGCGCTGATATGTTGCGCTGGCGTTTTTGAGCCCAAAAGGCATTGTGTTGAAACAGAAGGGGTCGTATGGTGTTATAAATGCCGTTGCGGCTTGGTCAGACTCCGCCATCTTGATTTGGTGGTAGCCGGAGTATGCATCGAGGAAACACAATGACTCGTGTCCTGCGGTAGCATCAATAATTTGATCAATGCGGGGGAGGGGGAAGGGATCCTTTGGGCAAGCCTTGTTGAGGTCCTTGAAATCGACACATAGGCGCCAGGATTTGTCCTTCTTTGGTACCATCACCAGGTTTGCTAGCCAGTCCGGGTATTTTATTTCTCTAATGAATCCGGCCTCCAATAACTTGGCTAGTTCCTCTCCCATGGCATGTCTCTTAGGTTCAGAGAAACGCCGAAGAGCCTGCTTGACCTGCTTGAATCCCTTTAGGATATTGAGGCTGTGCTCGGCCAGCCTGCGTGGGATTCCTGGCATGTCTGAGGGGTGCCAGGCGAATATGTCCCAATTTTCACGCAGGAAATCTCGTAGTGCGGCGTCCACTGCGGGGTTTAACTGTGCCCCGATGGAGGCTGTTTTTGTAGGGTCCATTGGGTGGACATGGAATTTGACTATTTCATCCGCTGGTTTAAAAGAGGTGGACTTGGATCTCTTGTCAAGTATTACGTCGTCCCTGTCCACCCTGGAGCATAGCGCAGTTAATTCCTCAGCCGAAAGGGCTTCGGATAATGCTTCGAGGGCCAATGCGGTTGTTTTGTTTTCGGCGCGGAGTGCTGTGTCCGGATCACTAGCGAGAGTGATGATTCTGTTGGGCCCGGGCATTTTGAGCTTCATGTACCCATAATGGGGTATGGCTTGGAAGATCGTGAACGCCTCCGATCCTAGAAGGGCGTGATATCCACTACTGAACGGGGCCACTTGGAATGTAATTTCTTCGGACGTATAGTTCTCCGGCGTGCCGAATACCACATCTAGTGTGATTTTCCTAGCACAGCGTGCTTCCTGACTGGGGATGATTCCTCTGAAGGTTGTGCTGCTTTACTCAATGCGGTTCCAGTCTATTTCCATTTTTTGAAGAGTTTCCTCGTAGATGAGGTTTAATCCACTGCCGCCATCCATGAGTACTTTGGTGAGTCGAAAGCCATCCACAATTGGACTGAGGACCAGTGCAGCTGGTGCTCGAGCAGTTCGGAATTTAGGTTCGTCACTGGCATTAAAGGTAATAGCCGTGTCACTCCATGGATTCATTGCCGCTACGTGGCAGATTTCGGCGAGGCTGTGGAGTGTTCGCTTGCGCCTATTATTTGATGCGAAGGTTTCAAAAATTGTTAATACCGTATTGTTATCCACGGGATGGTGCTCTGTGGTATTTGGGATGAGAAGATCCTCACCACTTTTGGCCACCTGCCGGAGTATCCAACATGCTCTAAGGCTGTGCGTTGGTATGGTATCCGGTGTGCTATGAATTTTGCAGGGTCCGTTAAGCCATCCCTCCAATACGGTTCCATGCCCTGTAGAGGGTTTTTGCTTCTTTGTAATTAACTCGGGTGTCTTATGATAGTGCACCCTTTTACCTCGGACTGGGTGTATATTCGGAGCCGGATTATCCCAAAATTTCGTTTTGGTTTTCCAGGCACTTTCCATCGCACAATACTTTCGTACTATGGACGCCAAGTCGGCGAAGCGTGATATGTCACGGTGACTTATGGCGTTAAGGATTCCCTTGTCCATGTAGTTATTGCAGAAAAGTGAGACTGCGTCTTCCTCGTGACAGTCCTGAACCTTGTTCATCACAAGGAGGAATCTGGCCCAATAATGATGTACTGTTTCATGGGGCTCTTGCCTAATGTGGGAAAGATCGTTTATGTCTGGGTGGGTGGGTGGTTTTGAGTCCGAAACCCTACCTGATCTGAGACCCAGGGGCCGAGGAGTTTCCGATCTTGGAAGTTCAGATTCCGGGATGTTGCCCGGTGAGTCTGGCCCACTGCCTGACTCTAGGTTCAGGGTTTGGGTGATGTCCTCCCGTAAACGGGTATCTGGATCAGAGAGCTCAGCAATTCGGACATAGTTAGTCCTCAAGATAGAGGAAGAATCGCCGCATTGTTCCTCCACCACTGCAACATGATGGGTGACCGGTGGAGAGTTAATCTCCCTTTGATCGGGTTTAAGCCCAATCCGATCATAGTCCATAGCGACTCCCAATGTGGCGATACGATCCAAGAGCTCGTTTAGGGAAGAGAGCTCCATTGGATCCATCTGCTCAGCGAATTCCGAGCCGACGTGGAGGTTGTTTTCGATGACCCGAGAAGTCATCATCGGTGCAGCAGCCAAACAGGCGGTCATGACGAAACTGCCTAGCCGGAGAGTTTGGCTGACAGCCAGGGCTCCCCCGGCGGTAATGTTGTTTTTAACAACGAGATGAGGCATCCTTCCTTACGGCGACATCACAGAGGAACTCTCAATGAAAGCACCAATGTTGGTGTCAAAACCGGCGGATCTCGGGTAGGGGGTCCCAAACTGTGCGTCTAAGGCGGATGGTAACAGAAGGCAGGGGACACGATGTTTTACCCAGGTTCAGGCCCTCTTGATGGAGGTAAAACCCTATGTCCTACTTGATTATTCTTGATGATATGAGTAGTACTAGAGTTGATCTACCACGAGATCGGAGAGGCTAAACCCTAGAAGCTAGCCTATGGTATGATTGTATGTTGCCCTACAGACTAAAACCCTCTAGTTTATATAGCCACCGGAGGGGGCTAGGGTTACACAAGGTCGGTTACAAAGGAGGAGATATACATATCCGTATTGCCTAGCTTGCCTTCCACGCCAAGTAGAGTCCCATCCGGACACGAGACAAAGTCTTCAATCTTGTATTTTCATAATCCAACAGTCCGGCCAAAGGATATAATCCAGCTGTCCGGATACCCCCTAATCCAGGACTCCCTCACCCACCCTTGTGAGAATTTCTTATATATATTTTTCTTGAGTCAATAGTATACCACTCTTTACCTTCTTAACCTCTATGCCAAGGAAATAGTAAAGTTGACCCAAGTCCTTCAAGGCAAAATCTTTCCGAAGATCCTAAAGAAGTGCTTCAACAGCTTTTGGTGAGGAACTAGTTACAATTATGTCATCAACATAAATAAGCATGAACATGACTACACCATTTTTTTGAAGAAAAATAGTGATGTATCAGCCTTTGAAGGAACAAAACCAAGTGTTTGGAATTTTGTTGACAATCTAGAATACCATGCACGTGGAGCTTGTTTCAGTCCATACAAAGCCTTATCCAATCTGCACACATACCCAAGTTTATTAGGATCCTCATATCCTGGGGGTTGTCTCATGAACACCTTCTCTTCCAGAACACCATGAAGGAACGCGTTCTTTACATCTAGCTGTCGCATGCACCCGTTTCTCAAAACAACAATGGACAAAATTAATCTGATGGTAGTCGCTTTGACCACGGGACTAAAAGTGTCCTCGTAGTCAATTCCATACCTCTGTTTAAAACCTTTGGCAACCAAACGTGCCTTATATCTGTCAATGGAACCATCAGACTTTTGCTTAATTTTCTAAATCCATCTGCAATCTATCAAATTACTTCCCCTCTCAAACGGTACAAGATGCCAAGTCTTGTTTCTCATGAGAGCCGAGTATTCTTCAATCATGGCCTCCGTCCACCGTTGATCCCCTAATGCTTCTCTCACATTTTGTGGTTCACCTGTGTTGCAGAAGTTTAACCATCAAACAGTACCATCAGTGCATATTTTTGGCTGAGAAATACCAGTTTGTAAACGTGTACGAGCCCTCGAAATAACAGGTGGTGGTGGAGGCTGTGGAGGCGTAGCCACAGGTGATCCCGCAGCCACAGAGGATCCACCAAGAGTACTGTCCACTGCGTCAGGGGAGAGATCAACGCCTCCTCCCCCGTTCGTCCATGCAGCCCGTTGGCGATCGGCCGGGCCTGTCGCCTCTACACTAGCCCGTGGGTTGGGGCCACGCGGTGAGGGAGAACCGGCTCCCACGCCCGCTCCATGCGTCTGTCGCACTGATCCCGGGATGGATCGGTCGGGCGCTTGGGAGTGTGTCGAAGACCCTGCATGGGAACCCGCACCTGACAGGGCGGGAGAGTCCTCCTCGTGACCAGGATCTATTGCGTCACCACTTGTGGAGTCCTGCGTATATTCTGCTTCCTGTACACTTGGAAACTCCAAATTTTGATCAGAAAAAGTCACATGGTCATTTTGCAAATTGCCCCATGATCAAATACAGGAGGATTAAGGAGTGTGGGAGGAAGCAAATTGATTTCCGCACGGAGTTGAGCGTCAGCGTTCTCGTGAAGTTCAGAAAATGGAAAGATGGACTCGTCAAACACAACATCAGGAGATATATAGACACGTCCACTGGAGATGTCTAGACACTTATAGCCTTTATGGAGAGGACTATATCCAAGAAACGCACACCGGGTAGAGCGAAACTGCAGTTTATGTTTGTTGAAGGGGCGTAGGTCAGGCCATACCGCGCGCCCAAAAACACGAAGAAAAGAATAATCTGGGGTGATATTGAAAAGGCGCTCTAGTGGTGTTTGAGATTGAATGACTTTACTAGGGAGACGATTAATGAGATAAACGACAGTAGTGAAAGCTTCATCCCAGAATTTTAATGGCATGGATGCATGAGCGAGTAAGGCGAGGCCAATTTCAACAATGTGTCTATGTTTTCTTTCGGTGGAGCCATTTTGTTGGTGGGCATGAGGACACGAAACATGGTGGGAAATACCAATGCACTCAAAGAATGAATTTAGTTTGCGATATTAGCCACCCCAATCGGTTTGCATGGCAAGGATATTCCTATCAAACAAGCGCTCAACATGTTGCTGAAAATCATGAAACTTATGAAACACTTCAGATCTATTTCTGATCAAGTATATCCAAGTAAACTTGCTGAAATCATCAATGAAACTAACATAATATGTGAACCTGCCTACAGAAGTAACAGCAGGACCCCAAACATCCGAAAAGACTAGCTCTAAAGGAGCACTAGAGACACTAGTAGACCGAGGATACGGTAACTGATGGCTTTTTGCCTTTTGACATGCATCACAAACAGACTCATGCCTTTTATTTGACACAGGAATACAATTATTTTTGACTACTTGATCAACTATGACAAAAGATGGATGCCCTAGACGTCCATGCCACCGAGAAGACGATGCTTTTTGCACACCAAGGACATGCTTCCCACGAACGGATGGTGCATGAGGTAGAGGATAGAGGCCACACCTCTACTCTGTGCACGCAGCAGAATTTTCCTCGTTCCCTATTGTTTGATAGAAAAGAACTCAGGGTAAACTTCCAAGTATGCATGATTGTCATGAGCAAGTTTTTGAGCAGCAATCAAATTCTTTGCAGATTTGGGAACATGTAAAATATCTCGAAGATGAATAGGTTGATCATGGGTATGAATATGCGCATGACCAATGTGAGCAATTTCCATACCTGACCCACTCGCCGTGTGGACTTAATCTATGCCGCTGTAGCATTCGTGGGTAGCGAGCTTGTCTAGCTCACTCGTGACGTGGTTGGTTGCTGCAGTGTCGATGTACCAGTTCGTATTAACTCCGTACGAAGTGGCTGCGGAGTTTGTTTTCTTCTCCTTCCTCTTGAAGTTCTTCTCGAACCTCTTCCAGCAGTGATATGCATCATGGCCGGCCTTGCCACAGATTTGGCATATGACCACGTCGGGGCGGGTATGGTTGTTGTAGCCCCCGTCGCCGTCGTTGTAGTAGCCGCCGCCGCCGTTGTGGTAGCCTCCACCACCGTGACCACCACCGCCATGGCTGCCACTGCCGCCTTCGCCTTGGCGCTGGTTGGGGTAGCCACCATAGCCACCACACCCGTCATCAGAGGAGCACCCGCCTCCTCCACCGCGACCGTTGCCGCTGCTGTTGCTGCGACCCTGAGGATAGCCGCCGCCACGTCCACCCTTGGCGACGAGATTGACCGACAGCTGCTGACTCACCTGGTTCTGTGCCTCTAGACGTGACTCGGCCACCAGGAGCCCGGAAAAGAGTTCGGCGAGGGTGATCGCCTGCTCGTTCACCTTGGTAGAGAGCGCCGAGACGAAGGGGTTGTAGTCTGCATCAAGCCCCGAGAGAATCTGCGAGACCAGATCGTCGTCGTCCATCTTCTTCCCCGCGGCAGCAAGCTGGTCAGCGATTCCCTTCATCTAGGTCAAGTACGCAGTGGCAGAGAGATCTCCCTTGCGTGAGTTTGTGAGTTGTGTGCGGAGCTGGATGACGCGGGTGCGCGACTGCGAGGCGAACATCGCCTGGATCGCCGCCCACGGCTTGCTGCTCTCCGTATGATCCATCACCTGCAGCAACACCTCTCGGGAAAGAGACCCGCGCAGAAAGCCCAAAACCTGCTGGTCTTGAGCCACCCACGCTGCATAGGCTGGGTTACATACCTTCTCGACAGTCTTGTCCGCCTTTTCCTCCTCAATTTCCTCCGGTGGTGCTGCCCGCGATCCGTCAAGGAAACCCATGAGAAGGGCACCTCGGACCGGTGGCAGGACCTAAGCTTTCCAGGGATAGATAGTTCTCCCTAGTTAGCTTCTCAGCGATCTGAACATGGGCGAAGGAGATGGCTGCCGGAGCGGAGGAACCTGCCATGGCTAGATGTGTTTGTGGAAGAGATAGAGGCTCTGATTACCATGTAAAATATGGTTGAAGCGTATGCATCTCTGCAGGGATGCGTGTGTGTATATATAGGCTCAAGGCCAACAAAAGATTACATGGTTGAGATACGGGAGTTAGGCTTGATCTCCACGTTACAATATACAGCTATACAGAGAATAGAATCAAGCCTAACTCAACCTTTGATTACAACTAACACAAAATAAACGCACGCGCTAATATCCCTACACACATATTCAACACTATGTTGCTGCTCTTAGTACATGGCATGAATCTGGCAATTGGTACGTGAACACTGTACTACACGCCGGTTGTACAGCCAACAAAAATATCAGGTGCTATTCGCCATATCTATTTTCAGTACATGTTAAATTATTTGAGAACAACTACTCGGCTCTGTGGTATTTTTTTCGCGGGACCATTATTCATTACAAAGGTGTCGCAAAGGGGCATGCACCAACATTATTTTTGCACTAGCGCTTGTCCGTGTCGTACTTCTCGACGGATATATGCGCAAGTCGCCACCCCCGCTACATCAACACACACGACTGATTCATTGCCCGCACCCGCGGCCGAGCCATTTGCAACGCTGCGGGCGACTTTCTCGTCCACGCCGGCTTACAATGCCGTTGCCGACTCACCGTCCACACTGGCTTACAAACGCCACGGCCAACTTGCTCGTCCGTACCGAATTATAATGCTGCAGCCGACTCGCCCGCCTGCAACAGATGATTCAGTGGTTAGGGCACACAAGTTAACGCCACTACAGTTTATCTTCAACAACCAGCTAGGATGAACCACTGGCTAAACTATTGACGCAAATCATACGGGGCCATTTACAGCCCGCCACAGTCGACCTCAAGTTTCCGTGGATTCACATTGCGTTATCAACGCCAAGGATATACAATGAGTGTTGCGAAGATCATTAACTTGCCACCTTGCTTCCAGCTTCAACATATGACAGCGGTTCGCTGTTCAGCTATATGTCGGTTTATATCAGGGCCAAGTATGAAGAATCTCAAGCCAACTCCTCGAGTTGTCTTAAGACTCGGGGGCTATGATGACAGGACTCCGCAAATGTTGCCAGTTTCAGCAAAATTCAAGAAACTCTGGGTCATTGGAGGGAAAAATAACCCGGCCCTGGAGGCTACTACCCTGTTGGTGAGAATTTGAAGGCCGTCGGAAAATTTTCGGTTTAAAAAATTGATGACAATCATAGAGTTCCGGCTCAATAGAAGAATTCTGGGTTATCAGGAAGGATTCCGGTTAAAAATCTGGTTCAAGGGAAATATGTCTCTCATAAAGCTTTAAACCTCTCAATATCCGGTTTGAAATTCCGGTTCAAAAAGAATTCATCTCTTGCAAGTTCAAGTTCTCAGAAAAATTAAAGGTTGCCAAAGAGAACTTGCTGCCATGATGCGCAGTTCAAACATGGGTATCCTGCCTTATGGCTTATCTTATTATGGCCACATGGGGGCTTATGCTTTATAAAGCAAAGTTATAATTACCCTTTGATCCGGCTTATAGGCACAACTCGAACATAGGTGCCCCTTGAGCACAGCTCACAATATTGCTTGGGGGCTCTTTTGTTCTAAAGAACAAAGATTTTTATAACCCTTGTAATAGGCTTAAAAGCCAGGCTTGGAAGCCAGGTGTATTCACCTAAAACCCCGGGTTATCCTGCTTTTTTAAGTAAGCCACTCCGCCGAGGTAATCCTGGAATGACCCGCCGAATGTTTGACAAGTCAATCTTATGCAGATCCTGAACTTGTCAAAGTTAAAACGACGATTGGTTATGTGAGGTCCATCTTATAAGGTTTGTAAAACGGTTTAACTCAGTGGCCTGACAGCCCATGAAAAGCCTCATTTTTCGGCCTGACAACCCATGAAAAGCCTCGTTTTCATTGGTTTTTATTCGACAAATTTTCTTTTTTGAGGTTTATTTAATGAGGCTTATAAGGTTTTATGATTATAATTCACCGGTGTTTATTAACCCGGCCTGGCTTTTGACTATAAGTCGCTAGTATGAGATGAGATACTATCCGGTGTTTATTAACCCGGCCTGGTTTTTGACTATAAGTCGACCAGTATATGATAAGAAAATATCCGGTGTTTATTAACCCAGCCTGGCTTTGGACTATAAGTCGCCAGTGTATGATGAGAAATTATCTAATGTTTATTAACCCGGCCTGACTGTGGATTATAAATCGCCAGTGTATGATGATCGTATATACTTGGAAGCGATGTGCTCTAAGTTTTAGGATATTACCCCTTGCTGCATATGGCGTGATAAGCCGGCGGCGTGACTAAAGTGGACAGGGCGTTGTGCTCTATATCTTCAGGGTTATTACCCTTACTGGCATTATAAGCCAGCAATGTTCATAAGTATCAAAGGTATGATATTCATTTTTGTTATCTGAGGTTTGATAACCCACCCTGTTTTTAAACTTCAAAGTTGCTAGTATGCTAGTCTTTTTCATAATGCATAAGACTATATTATATTTGGGTTGTTACCCGCCCTGGCTTTTGACGTTAAGTCGCCAGGGCATATGTTGTTTAAACTCTATGCGGGATTTGCAGAGCTATGACTTATATAAATGATTAAGCTCAAGCCCATCATCAAAAGGGTTATCAATTATTGATTTTCGCAAAGGCTATAAGCCGCCTGGTTACAAACATCCCGGATTACAATGGATGCACATTAAGTCGCTATCGGCCAAGAGCCACTGAGTATTTAAACTCCGGATTTACTTGTCAACCGATATGGTATTCAAATCTTTAATAGCCAAACTTGGCTGGTTTGCCATGATGCTATTGAATGATTTAGGTTTTCATACCGGATTATATTATTCAAATCTTGAATAGCCAACATGGCTAGATTTTTATTATGGTTATCAATAACCAGTATTATGGTGGAGGTTTTCAAAGTCACTTCAGTGCAATGGCTATTATTTTGTCAATGGATATGATTTATTCTACAATGGAAGGAATAGTCCCGAGTCACCTCAGGCTTACGACCCGGCACTTGGGGGCTACATTATTCAAGTTGAGATTACATCAAATATGCAAGTCTCATGTCGCTGCAAGCATGCACCATGACACTTGGGAGCTAATGCAAAGTCAGTTTTACTGGCCTTATTGAAGACCCTACTCATCACATCATAATGAGCCGGCCCTTGGGGGCTACCAATTGATCCTGTCAACAATTCAAGGTACACAAGTCTTATTCCATTATATTGAAGGGTCCACTGCTCAGTTGGTAAAGCACAAAGCTCTTAACCTTGTGGAAGTGGGTTCAAGCCCCATGATGAGGGTTACATCATCTGATGTTATTTTCAAAGAAGTATATATAAAGTCCCAGCTTAATATTATCTTACTGAGCCGGCCCTTGGGGGCTACACATTGTTGTTCAAGTCTACATGATCATATTTATAAAGTCCCTGCTCATTATTGCATAATGACCCGGCCCTTGGGGGCTACACTGGTTGAAGTTTTTATGAGTATAAGGCAATTACAAGTCCCAGGTTGTTGCAAGCATGACAACCCGACACTTGGGGGCTACATATATGGAGTATTCAGTCTTTACTAGTGACTAAGATGAACAACATGGATTTCTTCAAAGTGATTGTATTTATATTGAAGCAAGTCTTAAGTCATCACTTTGTTTCTGCTCAAGACTTGGGGGCTACAGGTAATATGGATATAAGGGAGAAAATCTTCAAATTCTCAGTTTTGAGTAAACCAGATTGACCCCGCGTCACCAATAACTATGACCCGGCGTCGGCAACAATTAAGACCCGGTGCTATCAATATTTACAAATCGGATATTTTGGCAATGATAAACCGGCAAGTTCTACAAGCCGGCTGAAAATCAAATGAGTATTTCAAGACCAATATTTTTGTTAAGCATTGGGAGTTGAGTCAAATATTTTTCACAATATATTTCTGTGAGAAGCCAATGTCAGCAAATTGAATATGAAGCTGGTATATTGACACGGATGTCCAGAAGAAGGAAATGACAAGGATTTATGGATGATCAGGTGTCGGCTTACAAGAATTTTTAACCCGAAGCACAACCTATAAAATTTGTTCAGGTGTTTATATTGCTGATCAGTTTCACATGGATAAATCCAAATTAAACTTGGCGCTAATGTCGGGGATATACCCCGCGGTGTAACCCGGCTGGATGTATGACTCGGATGGATCTTGGTGACTCACTGGTTTAGGTCTTGGTAACATGACTTAGTAAATGACTGACAGTTTAAAGCAAGTCAAGAACTTCGGGTCAGTGGAGGGAAGATAACCTGGTCTCGGAGGCTGCTGTTATATTGATGAAAACTTAAAAGGCTGTCAGAAAATTTCCGGCTCAAAATGAAGTTTCCGGTTTAAAATCTGGTTCAAGGGAAATCTGTCTCCCACAAAGCTTTGAAGCTCTCAATATCCGGTTTAACATCCGGTTCAAGAAGAATTATCTCTCGCAAAGTTTGAGTTCTCAGAAAAAAATAAAGGTTGCCAAAGAGAACTTGCTGCCATGATATGCAGTTCAAACATGGGTATCCTGCCTTATGGGCTTATCTTATTGGTCACTTGGGGGCTTCCTGCTCATTGAAGCGAAGCTATGATTACCCTTTAATCCGGCTTATACGCCATTCTTACAAAACACTTGGGGCTTGCTACCCAGATTAAAGGGACCAAAGAGATTTTGTTGCAAAGCACAACTCAAACATAGGCGCCCATTGAGCACAGCTCAAAAATAATAAACATTTATCATGATATAAGGAAATATAAATAACAACTTTATTATTGCCTCTAGGGCATATTTCCTTCATCTTTTCCATAAGATATTTAATAGCAGCATGATCAGTGTGAACAGTTACTTTGGAATCAACAATATAAGGTCTGAACTTATCACATGCAAATACAACTACTAAAAATTCTTTTTCAATGGTAGCATAATTTCTTTGGGCAATGTCTAGAGTCTTACAAGCATACTGAATAACATTTAATTTCTTATCTACTCTTTGTCCTAGAATAGCACCAACAACATAATCACTAGCATCACACATGATTTCAAAGGGTAAATTCCAATCAGGTGGCTGAACAATAGGTGCAGAAATCAAGGCTTTCTTAAGTATTTCAAATGCTTCTACACAATCATCATCAAAGACAAAAGGAACATCTTTTTGTAAGAGATTGGTGAGAGGCCTAGAAGTTTTAGAGAAGTCTTTAATAAACCTCCTATAGAAGCTAGCATGACCAAGGAAACTTCTTATACCTTTGATATCTTTAGGACACGACATCTTTTCAATAGCATCTACTTTGGCTTTATCAACTTCAATACCTCTTTCAGAAATTTTATGCCCCAAGACAATACCTTCATTAACCATAAAGTGGCACTTCTCCCAATTCAATACAAGATTAGTTTCTTCACATCTCTACAAAACTTGGTCAAGGTTGCTTAAGCAATCATCAAAAGAAGTTCCGTAAACGGAGAAATCATCCATGAAAACCTCAACAATCTTCTCACAAAAATCAGAGAATATAGCAGTCATACATCTTTGAAAGGTAGCAGGTGCATTGCATAAACCAAAAGGCATACGTCTATAAGCAAAGGTACCGAAAGGGCAAGTAAAAGTGGTTTTCTCTTGATCATCTTTTGACACAGATATTTGAGAAAACCCAGAATAACCATCTAGAAAGCAAAAATGTGTATGCTTGGATAATCTTTCTAGCATTTGATCAATAAAAGGTAAAGGGTAATGATCTTTTCTAGTAGCTTTATTTAACTTGCAAAAATCAATTACCATTCTATAACATGTAACAATTCTTTGAGGAATCAATTTGTTCTTATCATTGGGAATAACAGTAATACCTCCCTTCTTAGGGACACAATGAACAAGACTTACCCATTGACTATCAGCAATGGGATAAATTATACCTGCCTCCGGAAGCTTTAGTATTTCATTTCCTACCACTTCTTTCATCTTAGGATTTAACCGTCGTTGATGATCAACAACTGGTTTAGCATCTTTATCCAATTTAATTTCGTGCTAACATAGAGTGGGACTAATGCCCTTAACATCATGAAGAGTATAGCCAATAGCGGCACGGTGCTTCTTTCAGAGTTTTCAATAATTTCTTTTCTTCATGCTCTGAAAGGTTAGCACTAATAATAACAGGATATATCTTCTTTTCATCAAGATAAGCATATTTCAGAGTATCAGGTAATTGTTTAAGCTCAAACACGGGATCACCCTTAGGTGGAGGAGGATCCCCAAGGATTTCAATAGGCAAATTGTGTTTCAAAATAGGTCCTTGATTAAATAATACTTCATCTATTTCCCTTCTTTCATTCATAAACATGTCATTTTCATGGTCTATCAAATATTGTTCTAAAGAATCATTAGGAGGCACGGCAATAGAAGCAAGACCAATAATTTCATCCTTACTAGGTAATTCTTTATCATGGGGTTGTCTACGGAATTTAGAGAAATTAAAATCATGAGACATATCCCCCAAGCCAACAGTGCTAATATCTTTCTCGCAGTCTATCTTGGCATTAACAGTATTCAAGAAGGGTCTACCAAATATAATGGGACAAAAATTATCTTATGGGGAAGCAAGAACAAGAAAATCAGTAGGATATTTTATCTTCCCACACAAAACTTCAACATCTCTAATAATCCCAATTGGTGATATAGTATCTCTATTAGCAAGCTTAATAGTAACATCAATATCTTCTATCTCAGCAGGTGTAATTAATATCATTCATAATTTCTTTATATAAGATATAAGAAATTGCACTCACACTAGCAGCCACATCACATAAGCCATGATAACAATGATCCCCTATTTTAACAGAAAAAACAGGCATGCTGACAACAGGTATATGTTTATCTTTCATATCGGGTTTAGCAATTCTAGCAGCTTCATCACAGAAATAAATAACATGTCAATCAATATTATCAACCAAGAGATCTTTAACCATTGGAATACTAGGTTCAACTTTAATTTGCTAAGGGGGGTTGGGTGTTCTAATATAACTTTTGTTCACCACAGTTGAAGCTTTAGCATGATCCTTTATTCTAACAGGGAATGGTGGTTTCTCAATATAAGCAGTAGGAACAATAGGATCAACATTATAAGTAATAGTTTCTTCTTCAACTTTAATAGGTTCTACTACTTTAACTTAAATGGGAGGATGATATTTATACCACTTCTCCATAGGGAGATCAACATGGGTGGCAAAAGATTCACAAAAAGAAGCTACTATATATCTCAGAGTCAAGTGCATATTTAGTGCTAAAATCACGAAAAGCATCAGTATCCATAAAAGATTTAACACAAACAAACTTAAGGTTTATACCTGACTCTTTACCTTCATCGGGTTCTCAATCTTCAGAGTTGCGTTTAATTCTTTCCAATAAATACCATTTGAATTCAATATCCTTCTTCATAAAAGAACAGTACAAGAAGTATCGAGCATGGATAGATCATTGTAAAAAAGCCGAGCATAAAAATTTTGAATAATAATTTCTCTTGAGAGCTCATGATTGGGGCATGAATATAACATTGAATTAAGTCTCCCCCAAGCTTGAGTGATACTTTATCCTTCATGAGGCCAAAAATTATATATATAATTCCGATCACAATGAACCAAATGCATAGGATAAAACTTCTGATGAAATTCCAATTTCAGTCGATTGTAGTTCCATGATCCAATATCATCCAGTAGCCTATATGTTGTCAATGCCTTTCCCTTCAAAGATGAAGGGAATACCTTCTTCTTGACAAAATCCTCGGGCATACCTGCAAGCTTAAATAATCCACAACTTTCATCCACATAGATTAGGTGCATATCAGGATGTAATGTTCCATCTCCTGCATAAGGATTAAACAGCAGTTTCTCTATCATACCTGAAGGAATTTCGTAATAAATATTTTCCGTAGGTGCAGTAAGTTGAGGAGAAAATCTTTGTTACTCTAGTCAAGGTGAAGATACCTCGAACAAGCCCCTCAAAGGATTATTTTCCATAGTAACAAGTGATAGTAAATTTCAGCACACTATATAAATATTTCATTACCAAATTCCACTTGCCAAAGGTGCTTCACTCCCCGGCAACGACACCAGAAAAGAGTCTTGATGACCCACAAGTATAGGGGATCTATCGTAGTCCTTTCGATAAGTAAGAGTGTAGAACCCAACAAGGAGCAGAAGGAAATGACAAGTGGTTTTCAGCAAGTTATTCTCTGCCAGCACTGAAATTATCGGTAACAGATAGTTTGGTGATAAGATGAATCATAACGGGTAACAAGTAATAAAAGTAAACGAGGTGCAGCAAGGTGGCCCAATCCTTCTTGTAGCAAAGGACAAGCCTAGACAAACTCTTATATAAAGCAAAGCGCTCCCGAGGACACATGGGAATTGTTGTCAAGTTAGTTTTCATCATGCTCATATGATTCACGTTCGTTACTTTGATAATTTGATATGTGGGTGGAATGGTGCTTGGGTGTTTCCCTTCCTTGGAAAAGCCTCCCACTTATGATTAACCCCTCTCGCAAGCATCCACAATGACGAAAGAAGAATTAAGGTAAACATAACCATAGCATGAAACATATGGATCCAAATCATCCCCTTACGAAGCAACGCATAAACTAGGGTTTAAGCTTCTGTCACTCTAGCAACCCATCATCTACTTATTACTTCCCAATGCCTTCCTCTAGGCCCTAATAATGGTGAAGTGTCATGTAGTCGACGTTCACATAACACCACTAGAGGAGAGATAACATACATCTCATCAAAATATCGAACGAATACCAAATTCACATGATTACTTATAATAAGACTTCTCCCATGTCCTCAGGAACAAACATAACTAATCTCAAAGCATATTTATAATCAAGATTAGAGGAGTATTAATTATCATTAAGGATCTGAAAATATAATCTTCCATCGGATAAACCAACCAGCATTAACTACAAGGAGTAATCAACACTACTATCAACCCACGGGTACCAATCTGAGGTTTTGGGACCAAGATTGAATACAAGAGATGAACTAGGGTTTAAGAGGAGATGGTGCTAGTGAAGATGTTGATGGAGATTGACCCCTTCTCGATGAGAGGATCGTTGGTGATGACGGTGGCTTCGATTTCCCCCTCCCGGAGGGATGTTTCCTCGGCAGAACAGCTCTGCTGGAGCCCTAGATTGGTCCTGCCCAGGTTTCGCCTCGAGACGGGGGCGCTTCGCCCCGAAAGCTTCCTTCTGATTTTTTTTCCAGGTCAAAACACACCATATAGCCAAAGATGGGCACCAGAGGCCCGTCAGGGGGCCACAAGGACGGGGGCGCGCCCTCCACCCTTGTGGCTGGCTGGTGGCCCCCCTCTGGTACTTTCTTCACCCGATATTTTTTATATATTCCAAAAACATGCTCCGTTAAGTTTCAGGACTTTTGGAGTTGTGCAGAATAGGTCTCTAATGTTTGCTCCTTTTCGAGCCTAGAATTCTAGCTTCTGTCATTCTCCCTCTTCATGTAAACCTTATAAAATAAGAGAGAATAGGCATAAGTATTGTGATATAATGTGTAATAACAACCCATAATGCAATAAATATCAATATAAAAGCATGATGCAAAGTGGACGTATCAATTATCTGTTTCATCATTCTCAATATCATTAACTCTAGCAATTTGTTCATCAAGAAATTCACCCAATGGCACAGTATTATCAAGCAAAGTAGTAGTATCATCATAAGCATCATGCATAGCAGAAGTAGCATCATCAATAACATGCGACATATCAGAATCAATAGCAGGTGTAGATGTCGCAAGCTTACTCAAACGGAAGGTGAATCAAGTGTAGAGCTAGATGGCAGTTCCTTACCTCCCCTCGTCGTAGAGGGGAAAATCTTGGTTCTAGTATCTTTCAGAGTCCTCATAGTGATCAAAAGATATAAATCCCAAGTGACTCGGAGAATAGAGCTATGCTCCTCGGCAATGGTGCCAAAAAAGGTCTTGATAACCCACAAGTATAGGGGATCGCAATAGTTTTTGAGGGTAGAGTATTCAACCCAAATTTATTGATTCGACACAAGGGGAGCCAAATAATATTCACGAGTATTAGCAGTTGAGTTGTCAATTCAACCACACCTGAAAGACTTAATATCTACAGGGAAAAAATTAGTAGTAAAGAAGTATGGAAGTAACGGTAACGGTGGCAAAAGTAACAGCAGTAGTTTTGTAGTGATTGTAATAGTGGCAACAGCAAAGTAACTTAGCAAGGATCAATATGTGAAAAGCTCGTATGCAATGGATCAATGATGGATAATTATGTCGGATGGCATTCATCACGCAACAGTTATAACCTAGGGTGACACAGAACTAGCTCCAATTCATCAATATAATGTAGGCATGTATTCCATATATAGTCATACGTGCTTATGGAAAAGAACTTGCATGACATATTTTGTCCTACCCTCCCGTGGTAGCGGGGTCCTAATGGAAACTAAGAGATATTAAGGCCTCCTTTTAATAGATAACCGAAACAACGCATTAGAACTTAGTGAATACATGAACTCCTCAAACTACGGTAATCACTAGAAAGAATCCCAATTATTGCCACCATGGGGTATGCGGATCATAACTCGTAATAGGTGTCTACAACTTGCAAGATAGGATCAAGAACACAAATATATTCATGAAAACATAATAGGTTCAGATCTGAAATCATGGCACTCGGGCCCTAGTGAAAAGCATTAAGCATAGAAAAGTCATATTAACATCAATCTCAGAACATAGTGGATACTAGGGATCAAACCCTAACAAAACTAACTCGATTACATGCTAAATCTCAGCCAATCCATCACCGTCTAGTAAGCCTATGATGGAATTACTCACTCCCAGCGGCGAGCATCATGAAATTGGTGATGGAGGAAGGTTGGTGATGATGATGGCGATGAATCCCCCTCTCCGAAGCCCCAAACGGACTCCAAGATCAGCCTTCAAGATGAAGAACAGGAGGCGGCGGCAGCTCCATGTCGTAAAACATGATGAATCCTTCTCTTTGATTTTTCTCTCCGTGAATAGGTACTTATAGAGTTGGAATTAGGGTCACAGGAGCTCTAGGGGGCCCACAAGCCTAGGGGCGCGCCCTAGGGGGTAGGCATGCCCCCAGGGCTTGTGGCCTCTGAGTGGCCCCACTCTGGTTGATTCTTGCGCCAATATTTTTTATATATTCCAAAAATATTCTCCATAAATTTTCAAGTCAATCCGAGAACTTTTATTTCTGCACAAAAATAACACCATGGCAATTATGCTGAAAACAGCGTCAGTCCGGGTTAGTTCGATTCAAATCATGCAAATTAGAGTCCAAAACAAGGGCAAAAGAGTTTGGAAAAGTAGATATGATGGAGACGTATCATGCGTAAAGTGATCTATGGTCTCAACAAGCCCCAATAGCGCGGGTTTTGAAGTTCAACACAGTGGTTATGTTATCCAGGCAGGGTTTTCTTAGAGTGACCATGATTCGGCCATGGTCGTACCAATTTATCCTCGAGGATGTGATATTCTGTTTGTTGCATGTTGATGATATCAAACTGGCTGGTGATTACTCCGTTACCATATCGTTGATCAAGTGTCGCCTTCATCAATTATTTGCTATGAAGGCGCTGACGCGCCCTAAGCCTTTTCTTGGCTTGGAGGTCACAAATTCTCCTCATGGATATTTGGTATCTCAGATCAAATAACATCATGACATGATCACTCGAGCTCAACTCAATGATGAGAAGACTGTTGACACTCCCTTCGAGCTTTACGTTAAACTCCGTCCGACTGATGGCCCACCATTATCTGATCCGACATAGTACAAGTAGTAGGTTAGCAGTTTGCTTTTTCCTATGTTCCCACTTCCTGTAACAAAAAATTTAGAATCCAAATTTGTGGGAATTTCAACTTTATGAATTTTACCATCCTCACTTTTTTTATAACAAACTCAGACATGATAGCAACTTCAAGCAAGCAAACAAGCAAAAATGCAAACGAATTTTTTTTGTGTTTTTGTGAAAACGTTTTAGAAGTGAGGGAGATGAAAACGAGCGGCAAAAGGTAAATGAAAGTAAATGGTAGGAGATGAAAGTTTATGTGATGGTACTTGATAGGTTTTGGTGATGTCTCCCCGGCAATGGCGCTAGAAATTCTTCCTGCTACTTGTGAGCTGTGTTGGGATTTCCTCGAAGAGGAGAAGATGATGCAGTATAGTAGAGATAATTATTTCCCTCAGTTAAGAACCAAGGTTATCAATCCAGTAGGAGAACCACGCAAGACCACATGAAAAACACCTACACACAAAAGAACAAATACTTGCACCCAATGTGATCAAGGGGGTTGTCAATCCCCTCGGCGCTTAGTTGCAAGGATCAAGTCTGATAATGGTAGATAAATAAACAAAAACACAAAATAAAATAACGGTAAATAAATTGCAGCAAGGTATTTTTGGATTTTAATATATGATAAAGATAGACCCGGGGGCCATAGTTTTCACTAGAGGCTTCTCTCTCGAACAAAAAGCATACTGTGGGTAAACAAATTACTGTTGGGGAATTGATAGAAAAGCGCATAGTTATGACGATATCCAAGGCAATGATCATGTATACAGGCATCATGTCCGAGACAAGTAGACTGAGTCCTGCCTGCATCTATTACTACTACTCCACACATCGACCGCTATCCAGCATGCACCTAGAGTATTAAGTTCATAAAGAACGGAGTAATGCCTTAAGCAAGATGACATGATGTAGACAAAGTAAACTCAAGCAATATGGATAAACCCCATCGTTTTATCCTTAATGGAAACAATACAAATATGTGTCTTGTCCCTTTCTGTCACTGGGATATAGAGCACCACAAGATTGAACCCATTACAAAGCACCCCTCCCATTGCAAGATAAATCAATCTAGTTGGCCAAACCAAACAGATAGATCAGAGAGAAATACAAAGCTATACTAATCATGGATAAAAGAGTTCAGAGAAGACTCAAATAATATTCATAGATAAACCGATCATAAAACCACAATTCATCGGATCCCAACAAACACACGGCAAAATAAGATTGCATCGAATAGAACTCCAAGGACATCAAGGAGAAGATTGTATTGAAGATCAAAGAGAGAGAAGAAGTCATATAGCTACTAATTATGGACCCGTAGGTCTGTGGTAAACTAATCATACATCATCAGAAGGGCAACAAGGTTGATGTAGAGGCCCTCTGTGATCGATCCCCCCTCCGGCAGAGTACCGAGAAAGGTCTCCAAATGGGATCTCCGAACAACAGAAACTTGCGGTGGCGGAAAAAGTCTTTTGGATGGCTCTCTGTTGGTTTCCTGATTTTAGAGAATTGATAGAGGTGGAATTAGGTCAGATGGAGCCACGAGGGGCCCACAAGGCACTAGGGCGCGCCCTACTGCCTTGTCATCTCCTTGTTGCATGCCTAGTATCCTCCAGAAGCTTTTAGAGTCCCTCTTTTCCAGAAAAAATCATCAAAAAGTTTCGTGGCATTTGGACTTCGTTTAGTATTGATTTCCTGGAAAACCAAAAACAGGCAAAAAAACAGCAACTGACACTTGGCACTGAGTTAATAGGTTAGTCCCAAAAATGATATATAACTGCATATAACATCCAAGATTGATACTATAATAGCATGGAACAATCAAAAATTACAAATACATTGGAGACGTATCAATCACCTTGAGGGGCCCGACCTCGCTGCATTGTTAGTTTGCAAACCTGCTTGGCTCAAAGCAATCTGCATTGGCTACCATGAAGACATGGGCACTAAGGAATTGTTGACACGCGTGGCACACGATCCAGCTAGCGAGCCATATTTTAATCTCTAGAATGGTATCGTGTGCTTCAAAGGATGAGTGTGGCTTGGGGCTGACATGGACACACAATAACATGCGATTCGCACACTGCACACCAACACAGCACGTGGGCCCACCGGCTTCCATGCAACATATAATTAAGTGAAAATGTCTATTTTCATGGAAGGGGATGAAATAACAAATCAAAGTGTTTGTAAGGCAGTGTTTGGTCTATCGGCAAGTGAAGATGGAGAGGATTTTCCAGCTGGATTACTACAACCACTTCCTATTCCACAATGACCCTAGGCAGTGGTATCACTGGACTTCATCGAAGGACTACCCAAATCATGTGGCTATAATGCCATACTTGTCATGGTGGATTAGTTTTCCAAGTATGCTCATTTCATACCATTGACCCACCTGTTTATAGCTCTGGACTTGGCAAAAGTATTAATGCAGGAGATCTTCAAGTTGAATGTGTTGCTGTTGGGGATCATTTCAGACAGGGATCACATCTTCACTAGTTAGGTATGGCAAGAATGATATCGTCTGTGCTGAACTGAACTGGAGATGAGCTCGTCCTATCATCCACAAATGGACGGTCAAACGGAGCACGTTAAGTAGTGCCTGGAGACTTACCTCCGATGTTTAGTGCATCCATGTGCAGGCAATTTGGCAAAGTGGCTAACACTCGCAAAATACTGGTATAACACATGTTTCCACTCAGCTTTGGGAAGGACACCTTTTGAAGTAATCTATGGGCATCTACCTCGGGAGTTTGGCATCGACCAAGTTGAAGAAAGTACGGTGCCAAATTTGGATGCTTGGTTGCGAGAACGAGAAGTTCTCCGTGAGCATCACAAAAAAGCTCAACAGGATGAAAAACAAGTTGATCGCCACCGTACTAAGAGATCCTTCCAGGTTGGTGACACGGTCTTCCTCAAAATGCAGCCATTTATTCGGAGGCCTGTGGCATGACGGTCATTCCAGAAACTAGCCTTCTGCTACTACGGGTCGTATACCATCCAAGCCAAAGTGGGGGTTGTGGCCTATCGCTTAATCTACTAGCGACCAACAAGATTCACCCATTGGTGCACATGTCTCTCTTTAAGTGGGTAATGGGAGCGGATGTTCCTATAAGTGAAGGAAATATGCCCTAGAGGCAATAAAAAAGTTGTTATTTATATTTCCTTATATCATTATAAATGTTTATTATTCATGCTAGAATTGTATTAACCAAAAACTTAGTACATGTGTGAATACATAGACAAACAGAGTGTCCCTAGTATGCCTCTACTTGACTAGCTCGTTAATCAAAGATGGTTAAGTTTCCTGACCATAGACATGTGTTGTCATTTGATGAACGGGATCACATCATTAGAGAATGATGTGATGGACAACACCCATCCGTTAGAATAATGTGATTGCTTTCTTCATGACTTATACATATTCCTTTGACTATGAGATTATGCAACTCCCGAATATCGGAGGAACACTTAGTGTGCTATCAAATGTCACAACATAACTGGGTGATTATAAAGATGCTCTACAGGTGTCTCTGATGGTGTTTGTTGAGTTGGCATAGATCGAGAATAGGATTTGTCACTCCGTGTATCGGAGAGGTGTCTCTAGGCCCTCTCGGTAATGCACATCACTATAAGCCTTGCAAGCAATGTGACTAATGAGTTAGTTACGGGATGATGCATTACGGAACGAGTAAAGAGACTTGTCAGTAATGAGATTGAACTAGGTATGATGATACCAATGGTCGAATCTTGGGCAAGTAACATACCGATGACAAAGGGAATGACGTATGTTGTTATGCGGTTTGACCGATAATGATCTTCCTAGAATATGTAGGAGCCAATATCAGCATCCAAGTTCCACTATTAGTTATTGACCGGAGATGTGTCTCAGTCATGTCTACATAGTTCTCGAACCCGCAGGGTCCGCACGCTTAACGTTTGATGACGATTTGTATAATGAGTTATGTGATTTGATGACCGAAGTTTATTCGGAGTCCCGGATGAGATCACGGACATGACGAGGAGTCTCGAAATGGTCGAGAGGTAAAGATTGATATACTGGACAAAGGTATTCGGACACCTGAAAGGTTTCGGGACGTTTCGGATATTTATCGGGGAACCGAGGGGTTATCGGAACCCCCCGAGGAAGTTATGGGCCCTAATGGGCCATGAGGGAGTAGGAGAGGGAAGGCCACAAGGTTCCCCCCCTAAGGGCAGTCCGAATTGGACTAGGGGGAGGGGGCGCGCCCCCCTTCCTTTCCCTCTCCCTCTCCTTCCCTCCTTCCCCTTCTTGGAATAGGAAAAGGGGGGCTAATCCTACTTGGACTAGGAGTCCAAGTAGGACTCCCCTCCATGGCGCGCCCCTCCTTGGCCGGCCTCCTCCTCCCCCCTCCTTTATATACGTGGGCAAGGGGGCACCCCAAAGCACAACAGACAATTTGTTAGCCATGTGTGGTGCCCCCTCCACAGTTCAACACCTCGGTTATATCGTCGTAGTGCTTAGGTGAAGCCCTGCGCCGGTAACTTCATCATCACCGTCGCCATGCCGTTGTGCTGACGGAACTCTCCCTTGTCCTCAACTGTATCAAGATCTCTGATGTCTACTACACAACCTTCTTCTTATAGACGTTGTTGGGCCTCCAAGTGCAGAGGTTTGTAGGACAGTAGCAAATTTCCCTCAAGTGGATGACCTAAGGTTTATCAATCCATAGGAGGCGTAGGATGAAGATGGTCTCTCTCAAGCAACCCTGCAACCAAATAACAAAGAGTCTCTTGTGTCCCCAACACACCCAATACAATGGTAAATTGTATAGGTGCGCTAGTTCAGTGAAGAGATGGTGATACAAGTGCAATATGGATAGTAGATAATGGTTTTTGTAATCTGAAAATATAAAAACAGCAAGGTAACTAATGATAAAAGTGAGCATAAACGGTATTGCAATGCTAGGAAACAAGGCCTAGGGTTCATACTTTCACTAGTGCAAGTTCTCTCAACAATAATAACATAATTGGATCATATAACTATCCCTCAACATGCAACAAAGAGTCACTCCAAAGTCACTAATAGCGGAGAACAAACGAAGAGATTATGGTAGGGTACGAAACCACCTCAAAGTTATTCTTTCTAATCAATCTATTCAAGAGTACGTAGTAAAATAACATGAAGCTATTCTTTCTGTTCAATCTATCATAGAGTTCATACTAGAATAACACCTTAAGACACAAATCAACCAAAACCCTAATGTCACCTAGATACTCCAATGTCACCTCAAGTATCCGTGTGTATGCTTATACGATATGCATCACACAATCTCAAATTCATCTATTCAACCAACACAAAGAACTTCAAAGAGTGCCCCAAAGTTTCTACCGGAGAGTCAAGACAAAAACGTGTGCCAACCCCTATGCATAGGTTCATGGGCAGAACCCGCAAGTTGATCACCAAAACATACATCAAGTGAATCAATAGAATACCCCATTGTCACCACGGGTATCCCACGCAAGACATACATCAAGTGTCCTCAAATCCTTAAAGACTCAATCCGATAAGATAACTTCAAAGGGAAAACTCAATCCATTACAAGAGAGTAGAGGGGGAGAAACATCATAAGATCCAACTATAATAGCAAAGCTCGCGATACATCAAGATCGTACCACCTCAAGAACACGAGAGAGAGAGAGAGATCAAACACATAGCTACTGGTACATACCCTCAACCCCGAGGGAGAACTACACCCTCCTCGTCATGGAGAATGCCGGGATGATGAAGATGGCCACCGGTGAGGGGTTCCCCCTCCGGCAGGGTGCCAGAACGGGTCTAGATTGGTTTTCGGTGGCTACAGAGGCTTCTGGCGGCAGAACTCCCGATCTATTGTGCTCCTCGAAGTTTTTAGGGTATATGGGTATATATAGGAGGAAGAAGTACGTCGGTGGATCTCCGGGCAATCCATGAGGCAGGGGGCGCGCCCAGGGGGAGTGGGCGCGCCCCCCACCCTCGTGGGCAGCCCGGGACTCTTCTAGTCCATCTCCAATACTCCGTGGGCTTCTTCTGGTCCAAAAATAAGTTCCGTGAAGTTTCAGGCCAATTGGACTCCGTTTGATTTTCCTTTTCTGTGATACTCTAAGACAAGAAAAAAAATAGAAACCGGCACTAGGCTCTAGGTTAATAGGTTAGTCCCACAAATCATATAAAATGGCATATAAATGCATATAAAACATCCAAGGTTGATAATATAATAGCATGAAACAATCAAAAATTATAGATACGTTGGAGACGTATCAGCATCTCCAAGCTTAATTCCTGCTCGTCCTCGAGTAGGTAAATGATAAAAACAAAATTTTTGATGTGGAATGCTACCTAACATATTTATCCATGTAGTTCTCTTTATTTTGGCAAGAATATTCAGATCCATAAGATTCAAGACAAAAGTTTGATATTGACATAAAAATAATAATACTTCAAGCATACTAACCAAGCAATCATGTCTTCTCAAAATAACATGGCCAAAGAAAGTTATCCCTACAAAATCATATAGTCTGGCTAAGCTCCATCTTCACCACACAAAATATTTAAATCATGCACAACCCCGATGACAAGCCAAGCAATTGTTTCATACTTTTGATGTTCTCAAACTTTTTCAATCTTCACGCAATACATGAGCATGAGCCATGGATATAGCACTATATGTGGAATATAAGGGTGGTTGTGGAGAAGACAAAAAGGGAGAAGATAGTCTCACATCAACTAGGCGTATCAACGGGCTATGGAGATGCCCATCGATAGATATCAATGTGAGTGAGTAGGGATTGCCATGCAACGGATGCACTAGAGCTATAAGTGTATGAAAGCTCAACAAAAGAAACTAGTGGGTGTGCATCCAACTTGCTTGCTCACGAAGACCTAGGGCATTTTGAGGAAGCCCATCATTGGAATATACAAGCCAAGTTCTATAATGAAAACTTCCCACTAGTATATGAAAGTAACAACATAAGAGACTCTCTATCATGAAGATCATGGTGCTACTCTGAAGCACAAGTGTGGTAAAAGGAACCAATATGAGAATCTAGGTTCCGCTATTGGTTATTGACCGGAGACGTGTCTTGGTCATGTCTACATAGTTCTCGAACCCGTAGGGTCCGCACGCTTAAAGTTCTATGACGATCGGTTTTATGGGTTTATATGTTTTGATGTACCGAAGGTAGTTCGGAGTCCCGGATGTGATCACGGACATGATGAGGAGTCTCGAAATGGTCGAGACATAAATATTTATATATTGGAAGCCTATATTTGGATATCGGAAGTGTTCCGGGTGAAATCGGGATTTTACCGGAGTACCGGGGGTTACCGGAACCCCCCCAGGGGTTTAATGGGCCATGATGGGCCTTAGTGCAAGAGAGGAGGGGCTGACAGGGCAGGCCGCACGCTCCCTCTCCCTCTAGTCCGAACTGGACAAGGAGGGGGGGCGGCGCCCCCCTTTCCTTCCTCTCTCCCTCCTCCTTCCCCCTTCTCCTATTCCAACTAGGAAAGGAGGGAGTCCTACTCCTGATGGGAGTAGGACTCCTCCTAGCGCGCCTCCTCCTGGCCGGCCGCCTCTCCCTCCTTGCTCATTTATATACGAGGGCAGGGGGCACCTCTAGACACACAAGTTGATCATTGAGATCTCTCCAGCCGTGTGCGGTGCCCCCCTCCACCATAATCCACCTCGGTCATACTGTAGCGGTGTTTAGGCGAAGCCCTGCTGTGGTAGCTTCATCAACATCGTCACCACACTGTCGTGCTGACGAAACTCTTCCCCGAGCTCTACTGGATCGTGAGTTCGCGGGACGTCACCGAGCTGAACGTGTGTTGAACACGGAGGTGCCGTACATTTGGTGCTGAGGATCGGTCGATCGTGAAGACGTATGACTACATGAACCGCGTTGTCATAACGCTTCCGCTTAACGGTCTACAAGGGTACATGGACGACACTCTCCCCTCTCATTGCTATGCATCACCATGATCTTGCGTGTGCGTAGGAATTTTTTTGAAATTACTACGTTCCCCAACAGTGGAATCCGAGCCAGGTTTTATGCGTTGATGTTATATGCACGAGTACAACACAAGTGAGTTGTGGGTGATACAAGTCATACTGCTTACCAGCATGTCATACTTTGGTTCAGCGGTATTGTTGGATGAAGCGGCCCGGACAGACATTACGCGTATGCTTACGCGAGACTGGTTCTACCGACGTGCTTTGTACACAGGTGGCTGGCGGGTGTCAGTTTTTCCAACTTTAGTTGAACCGAGTGTGGCTACGCCCGGTCCTTGAGAAGGTTAAAACAGCACCAACTTGACGAACTATCGTTGTGGTTTTCATGCATAGGTAAGAACGGTTCTTGCTCAGCCCGTAGCAGCCACGTAAAACTTGCAACAACAAAGTAGAGGACGTCTAACTTGTTTTTGCAGGGCATGTTGTGATGTGATATGGTCAAGACATGATGCTATATTTTTGTATGAGATGCTCATGTTTTGTAACAGAGTTATCGGCAACTGGCAGGAGCCATATGGTTGTGGCTTTATTGTATGCAATCCAATCGCCCTGTAATTGCTTTACTTTATCACTAAGCGGTAGCGATAGTCGTAGAAGCAATAGTTGGTGAGACGACAACGATGCTACGATGGAGATCAAGGTGTCGCGCCGGTGACGATGGTGATCATGACGGTGCTTCGGAGATGGAGATCACAAGCACAAGATGATGATGGCCATATCATATCACTTATATTGATTGCATGTGATGTTTATCCTTTATGCATCTTATTCTGCTATGTTTGACGGTAGCATTATAAGATGATCTCTCACTAAATTTTAAGATAAAAGTGTTCACCCTGAGTATGCACCGTTGCCAAAGTTCGTCGTGCCGAGACACCACGTGATGATTGGGTGTGATAAGCTCTACGTCCATCTACAACGGGTGCAAGCCAGTTTTGCACACGCAGAATACTCGGGTTAAACTTGACGAGCCTAGCATATGCTGATATGTCCTCGGAACACTGAGACCGAAAGGTTGAGCGTTCATCGTATAGTAGATATGATCAACATAGTGATGTTCACTGATGACCCACAAGTACAGCGGATCTATCGTAGTCCTTTCGATAAGTAAGAGTGTCGAACCCAACGAGGAGCAGAAGGAAATGATAAACGGTTTTCAGCAAGGTATTCTCTGCAAGTACTGAAATAAGTGGTAACAGATAGTTTTGTAATGAGATAATTTGTAACGAGCAACAAGTAACAAAAGTAAATAAAGTGCAGCAAGGTGGCCCAATCCTTTTTGTAGCAAAGGACAAGCCTGGACAAACTCTTATATAAGGAAAAGCACTCCCGAGGACACATGGGAATATCGTCAAGCTAGTTTTCATCACGTTCATATGATTCGCGTTCGGTACTTTGATAATTTGATATGTGGGTGGACCGGTGCTTGGGTGCTGCTCTTACTTGAACAAGCATCCCACTTATGATTAACCTCTATTGCAAGCATCCGCAACTACAACAAAAGTATTAAGGTAAACCTAACCATAGCATGAAACATATGGATCCAAATCAGCCCCTTACGAAGCAACGCATAAACTAGGGTTTAAGATTCTGTCACTCTAGCAACCCATCATCTACTTATTACTTCGCAATGCCTTCCTCTAGGCCCAAATAATGGTGAAGTGTTATGTAGTCGACGTTCACATAACACCACTAGAGGCTAGACAACATACATCTCATCAAAATATCGAACGAATACCAAATTCACATGACTACTAATAGCAAGATTTCTCCCTTGTCCTCAGGAACAAACGTAACTACTCACAAAGCATAAACATGTTCATAATCAGAGGGGTATTAATATGCATAAAGGATCTGAACATATGATCTTCCACCAATTAAACCAACTAGCATCAACTACAAGGAGTAATTAACACTACTAGCAACCTACTAGCACCAATCCCGGACTTGAAGACAAGAATCGGATACAAGAGATGAACTAGGGTTTTGAGATGAGATGGTGATGATGAAGATGTTGATGGAGATTGCCCTCTCCCGATGAGAGGAGCGTTCGTGATGACGATGGCGATGATTTCCCCCTCTGGGAGGGAAGTTTCCCCAGCAGCTCAGCTCTGCTGGAGCTCTAGATTGGATCCGCCAAGGATCCGCCTCGTGGCGGCGGAGTTTCGTCCCAAAAGGTTGCTTCTTATTTTTTCTCAACGAAAGACTTCATATAGGAGAAGATGGTCATCAGAGAGCCACCAGGGGGCCCACAAGGCAGGGGGCGCGCCCTAGGGGGCGCCCTCCACCCTCGTGAGAAGGGTGTGGGCCCCCAGGTCTTCATCTTTGGCGAGAATTTTTCATTATTTATTATAAGGTGTTCCGTGGAGTTTTAGGACTTTTGGAGTTGTGCAGAATAGGTCTCTAATATTTGCTCCTTTTCCAGTCCAGAATTCCAGCTGCCGGCATTCTCCCTCCTTATGTAAACCTTGTAAAATAAGAGAGAATAGCCATAAGTATTGTGACATAATGTGAAATAACAGCCCATAATGCAATAAATATCGATATAAAAGCATGATGCAAAATGGACGTATCAACTCCCCCAAGCTTAGACCTCGCTTGTCCTCAAGCGAAAAGCCGAAATCGAAAAATATGTCCACATGTTTAGAGATGAAGGTGTCGATAAAAATAAAATACGGACATGAGGGCATCATGATCATTCTTGTTGGAAATATTCCCTAGAGGCAATAATAAAAGGATTATTATTATATTTCCTTGTTCATGATAATTGTCTTTTATTCATGCTATAATTGTGTTATCCGGAAATCGTAATACATGTGTGAATACACAGACACCAACATGTCCCTAGTAAGCCTCTAGTTGACTAGCTCGTTGATCAACAGATAGTCATGGTTTCCTGACTATGGACATTGGATGTCATTGATAACGAGATCACATCATTAGGAGAATGATGTGATGGACAAGACCCAATCCTAAACATAGCACAAGATCGTATAGTTCGTTTGCTAGAGTTTTTCCAATGTCAAGTATCTTTTCCTTAGACCATGAGATCGTGTAACTCCCGGATACCGTAGGAGTGCTTTAGGTGTACCAAACGTCACAACGTAACTGGGTGACTATAAAGGTATACTACGGGTATCTCCGAAAGTGTCTGTTGTGTTAACACAGATCAAGACTGGGATTTGTCACTCCGTATGACGGAGAGGTATCTCTGGGCCCACTCGGTAATGCATCATCATAATGAGCTCAAAGTGACCAAGTGTCTGGTCACGGGATCATGCATTACGGTACGAGTAAAGTGACTTGCCGGTAACGAGATTGAACGAGGTATTGGGATACCGACGATCAAATCTCGGACAAGTAACGTACCGATTGACAAAGGGAATTGTATATGGGGTTGCCTGAATCCTCGACATCGTGGTTCATCCGATGAGATCATCGAGGAGCATGTGGGAGCCAACATGGGTATCCAGATCCTGCTGTTGGTTATTGACCGGAGAGCCGTCTCGGTCATGTCTACATGTCTCCCGAACCCGTAGGGTCTACACACTTAAGGTTCAGTGACGCTAGGGTTGTAGAGATATGTATATGCAGTAACCCGAAAGTTGTTCGGAGTCCCGGATGAGATCCCGGATGTCACGAGGAGTTCCGGAATGGTCCGGAGGTAAGGATTTGTATATGGGAAGTTGTCATACGGTCACTGGAAAGGTTCGGGGGCATATCGGTATTGTACCGGGGCCACCGGAGGGGTTCCGGGGGTCCATCGGGAGGGGCCAACTCTCCAGGAGGGCCTTATGGGCTGTATGAGGAAGGGATCCAGCCCAAAGTGGGCTGGGGCGCCACTCCCCCCTAGGGACCATGCGCCTAGGGTTGGGGGAAACCCTGAAGGGGGCGCCCCCCTTGCTTGGGGGGCAAGCCCCCTCCCCTTGGCCGCCGCCCCCCCTCTAGATCTCATCTAGAGGGGCCGGCCCCCCTTCTCCCTTCCCCTATAAATAGAGGGGCGAGGGGAGGGCTGCTGAACACATCCAAGGCGCAGCCCCTCCCCTCCCCGACACCTCTCCTCCTCCGTCATGAGCTTGGCAAAGCCCTGCCGGAGTACTGCTGCTCCACCACCACCACACCGTCGTGCTGCTGCTGGAGCCATCTTCATCAACCTCTCCTTTCCCCTTGCTGGATCAACAAGGAGGAGACGTCACGCAGACCGTACGTGTTTTGAACACGGAGGTGCCGTCCGTTCGGCGCTAGGATCTCCGGTGATTTGGATCACGTCGAGTACGACTCCCTCATCCCCGTTCTTTGAACGCTTCCGCTCACGATCTACAAAGGTATGTAGATGCATCCGATCACTCGTTGCTAGATGAACTCATAGATGGATCTTGGTGAAACCGTAGGAGAATTTTTGTTTTCTGCAATGTTCCCCAACAGTGGCATCATGAGCTAGGTCTATGCGTAGTTCTCTTTGCACGAGTAGAACACAATTTGTTGTGGGCGTAGATGTTGTCAACTTTCTTGCCGCTACTAGTCTTATTTTGCTTCAGCAGTATTGTGGGATGAAGCGGCCCGGACCAACCTTACACGTACGCTTACGTGAGACCGGTTCCACCGACTGACATGCACTAGTTGCATAAGGTGGCTGGCGGGTGTCTGTCTCTCCCACTTTAGTTGGAGCGGATTTGATGAAAAGGGTCCTTATGAAGGGTAAATAGAAGTTGACAAATCACGTTGTGGCTTTCACGTAGGTAAGAAAACGTTCTTGCTAGAACCCTATTGCAGCCACGTAAAAACTTGCAACAAAAATTAGAGGACGTCTAACTTGTTTTTGCAGCAAGTGTTTTGTGATGTGATATGGCCAAAGTTGTGATGAATGATGAATGATATATATGTGATGTATGATATGTTCATGCTATTGTAATAGGAATCACGACTTGCATGTCGATGAGTATGACAACCGGCAGGAGCCATAGGAGTTGTCTTTATTTTTTGTATGACATGCGTGTCATTGAGAAACGCCATGTAAATTACTTTACTTTATTGCTAAACGTGTTAGCCATAGTAGTAGAAGTAATAGTTGGCGAGCAACTTCATGGAGACACGATGATGGAGATCATGGTGTCATGCCGGTGACAAGATGATCATGGAGCCCCAAGATGGAGATCAAAGGAGCTATGTGATATTGGCCATATCATGTCACTATTATTATTTGATTGCATGTGATGTTTATCATGTTTTTGCATCTTGTTTACTTAGAACGATGGTAGTAAATAAGATGATTCCTCATAATAATTTCAAGAAAGTGTTCCTCCTAACTATGCACCGTTGCGACAGTTCGTTGTTTCGAAGCACCACGTGATGATCGGGTGTGATAGATTCCAACGTTCACATACAACGGGTGTAAGACAGATTTACACATGCAAACACTTAGGTTGACTTGACGAGCCTAGCATGTACAGACATGGCCTCGGAACACAGAAGACCGAAAGGTCGAGCATGAGTCGTATAGAAGATACGATCAACATGAAGATGTTCACCGATGTTGACTAGTCCGTCTCACATGATGATCGGACACGGCCTAGTTAACTCGGATCATGTTATACTTAGATGACTGGAGGGATGTCTATCTAAGTGTGAGTTCATTAAATAATTTGATTAGATGAACTTAATTATCATGAACTTAGTCTAAAATCTTTACAATATGTCTTGTAGATCAAATGGCCAATGTTGTCCTCAACTTCAAGGCATTCCTAGAGAAAACCAAGCTGAAAGATGATGGCAGCAACTATACGGACTGGGTCCGGAACCTGAGGATCATCCTCATAGCTGCCAAGAAAGATTATGTCCTAGAAGCTCCACTAGGTGACGCACCCGTCCCACAGAACCAAGACGTTATGAATGCTTGGCAGACACGTGCTGATGATTACTCCCTCGTTCAGTGCGGCATGCTTTACAGCTTAGAACCGGGGCTCCAAAAGCGTTTTGAGCGACACGGAGCATATGAGATGTTCGAAGAGCTGAAAATGGTTTTCCAAGCTCATGCCCGGGTCGAGAGATATGAAGTCTCTGACAAGTTCTTCAGTTGTAAGATGGAGGAAAATAGTTTTGTCAGTGAGCACATACTCACAATGTCTGGGTTACATAACCTCTTGACTCAGCTGGGAGTTAATCTCCCGGATGATGCGGTCATTGACAGAATCCTCCAGTCGCTTCCACCAAGCTACAAGAGCTTTGTGATGAACTTCAATATGCAGGGGATGGAAAAGACCATTCCTGAAGTATTTGCAATGCTGAAATCAGCAGAGGTAGAAGTCAAAAAGGAACATCGAGTGTTGATGGTGAATAAAACCACTAAGTTCAAGAAAGGCAAGGGTAAAAAGAACTTCAAGAAGGACGGCAAGGGAGTTGCCGCGCCCAGTAAGCAAGCTGCCGGGAAGAAGCCAAAGAATGGACCCAAGCCCGAGACTGAGTGCTTTTATTGCAAGGGAAGTGGTCACTGGAAGTGGAACTGCCCCAAATACTTAGCGGACAAGAAGGCCGGCAAAACGAAAGGTATATGTGATATACATGTAATTGATGTGTACCTTACCAGTACTCGTAGTAGCGCCTGGGTATTTGATACCGGTGCAGTTTCTCACATTTGTAACTCAAAGCAGGAGCTGCGGAATAAGCGGAGACTGGCGAAGGACGAGGTGACGATGCGCGTCGGGAATGGTTCCAAGGTCGATGTGATCGCCGTCGGCACGCTGCCTCTACATTTACCTACGGGATTAGTTTTGAACCTCAATAATTGTTATTTAGTGCCAAGTTTGAGCATGAACATTGTATCAGGATCTCGTTTAATACGAGATGGTTACTCATTTAAATCCAAGAATAATGGTTGTTCTATTTATATGAGAGATATGTTTTATGGTCATGCTCCGATGGTGAATGGTTTATTCTTAATGAATCTCGAGCGTAATGCTACACATATTCATAGTGTGAGTACCAAAAGATGTAAGGTTGATAATGATAGTCCCACATACTTGTGGCACTGCCGCCTTGGTCACATAGGTGTCAAACGCATGAAGAAGCTCCATGCAGATGGACTTTTAGAGTCTCTTGATTACGAATCATTTGACACGTGCAAACCATGCCTCATGGGAAAAATGACCAAGACTCCATTCTCAGGAACAATGGAGCGAGCAACCAACTTATTGGAAATCATACATACTGATGTGTGCGGTCCAATGAGTGTTGAGGCTCGTGGGGGCTATCGTTATGTTCTCACCCTCACTGATGACTTGAGTAGATATGGGTATGTCTACTTAATGAAACACAAGTCTAGAACCTTTGAAAAGTTCAAGGAATTTCAGAGTGAGGTTGAGAATCAACGTGACAGAAAAATCAAGTTTTTGCGATCAGATCATGGAGGAGAATACTTGAGTCACGAATTTGGCACACACTTAAGAAAATGTGGAATAGTTTCACAACTCACGCCGCCTGGAACACCTCAGCGTAATGGTGTGTCTGAACGTCGTAATCGCACTCTATTAGATATGGTGCGATCTATGATGTCTCTTACCGATTTACCGCTGTCATTTTGGGGCTATGCTTTAGAGACTACCGCATTCACTTTAAATACGGCTCCGTCGAAATCCGTTGAGACGACACCGTATGAATTATGGTTTGGGAAGAAACCTAAGCTGTCATTTCTAAAAGTTTGGGGATGCAATGCTTATGTCAAGAAACTTCAACCTGAAAAGCTCGAACCCAAGTCGGAAAAATGCGTCTTCATAGGATACCCTAAAGAAACTATTGGGTATACCTTCTACCTCAGATCCGAAGGCAAGATCTTTGTTGCCAAGAATGGATACTTTCTAGAGAAGGAGTTTCTCTCGAAAGAAGTAAGTGGGAGGAAAGTAGAGCTTGATGAAATACTGCCTCTTGAAGCAGAGAGTAGCACAGCTCAGGAAAATGTTCCTGTGGTGCCTGCACCAATTAGAGAGGAAGTTAATGATGATGATCAAGATACTTCTGATCAAGCTCCTACTGAACTTCGAAGGTCCACAAGGACACGTTCCGCACCAGAGTGGTACGGCAATCCTGTCTTGGAAATCATGTTGTTAGACAACGGTGAACCTTCGAACTATGAAGAAGCGATGGTGGGCCCGGATTCCGACAAATGGCTGGAAGCCATGAAATCCGAGATAGGATCCATGTATGAAAACGAAGTGTGGACTTTGATTGACTTGCCCGATGATCGGCGAGCCATAGAAAATAAATGGATCTTTAAGAAGAAGACAGACACGGATGGTAATGTGACCATCTATAAAGCTAGGCTTGTCGCTAAGGGTTATCGACAAGTTTAAGGGGTTGACTACGATGAGACTTTCTCTCCCGTAGCAAAGCTGAAGTCCGTCCGAATCATGTTAGCAATTGCCGCATACTATGATTATGAGATATGGCAAATGGACGTCAAAACGGCATTCCTTAACGGTTATCTTAAGGAAGAACTGTATATGATGCAGCCAAAAGGTTTTGTCGACCCTAAGAATGCTAACAAGGTATGCAAGCTCCAGCGATCCATTTATGGGCTGGTGCAAACATCTCAGAGTTGGAACATTCGCTTTGATGAGATGATCAAAGCGTTTGGGTTTATGCAGACTTATGGAGAAGCCTGCGTTTACAAGAAAGTGAGTGGGAGCTCTGTAGCATTTCTCATATTATATGTAGATGACATACTTTTGATGGGAAATGATATAGAACTTTTGGACAGCATTAAGGCCTACTTGAATAAGAGTTTTTCAATGAAGGACCTTGGGGAAGCTGCTTATATATTAGGCATCAAGATCTATAGAGATAGATCAAGACCCTCATAGGTCTTTCACAAAGCACATACCTTGATAAGATATTGAAAAAGTTCAATATGGATCAGTCTAAGAAGGGGTTCTTGCCTGTGTTGCAAGGTGTGAAAATGAGCTCAGCTCAATGTTCGACCACGGCAGAAGATATAGAAGAGATGAGTGTCATCCCCTATGCCTCAGCCATAGGGTCTATTATGTATGCCATGCTGTGTACCAGACCTGATGTAAACCTTGCCGTAAGTTTGGTAGGAAGATACCAAAGTAATCCCGGCAAGGAACACTGGACAGCGGTCAAGAATATCCTGAAGTACCTGAAAAGGACTAAGGACATGTTTCTCGTTTATGGAGGTGACGAAGAGCTCGTTGTAAAGGGTTACGTCGACGCTAGCTTTGACACAGATCTGGATGACTCTAAGTCACAAACCGAATACGTGTATATTTTGAATGGTGGGGCAGTAAGCTGGTGCAGTTGCAAGCAGAGCGTCGTGGCGGGATCTACATGTGAAGCGGAGTACATGGCAGCCTCGGAGGCAGTGCATGAAGCAATTTGGGTGAAGGAGTTCATCACCGACCTAGGATTCATACCCAATGCGTCGGGGCCGATCAAACTCTTCTGTGACAACACTGGAGCTATTGCACTTGCCAAGGAGCCCAGGTTTCACAAGAAGACCAGGCACATCAAGCGTCGCTTCAACTCCATTCGTGAAAATGTTCAAGATGGAGACATAGATATTTGTAAAGTACATACGAATCTGAATGTCGCAGATCCATTGACTAAACCTCTCCCTAGGGCAAAACATGATCAACACCAGAACTCTATGGGTGTTCGATTCATCACAATGTAACTAGATTATTGACTCTAGTGCAAGTGGGAGACTGTTGGAAGAATATGCCCTAGAGGCAATAATAAAAGCATTATTATTATATTTCCTTGTTCATGATAATTGTCTTTATTCATGCTATAATTGTGTTATCCGGAAATCGTAATACATGTGTGAATAATAGACACCAACATGTCCCTAGTAAGCCTCTAGTTGATTAGCTTGTTGATCAACAGATAGTCATGGTTTCCTGACTATGGACACATTGGATGTCATTGATAACGAGATCACATCATTAGGAGAATGATGTGATGGACAAGACCCAATCCTAAACATAGCACAAGATCGTATAGTTCGTTTGCTAGAGTCTTTCCAATGTCAAGTATCTTTTCCTTAGACCATGAGATCGTGTAACTCCCGGCTACCATAGGAGTGCTTTGGGTGTACCAAACGTCACAACGTAACTGGGTGACTATAAAGGTATACTACGGGTATCTCTGAAAGTGTCTGTTGGGTTGACACAGATCAAGACTGGGATTTGTCACTCCGTATGACGGAGAGGTATCTCTGGGCCCACTCGGTAATGCATCATCATAATGAGCTCAAAGTGACCAAGTTTCTGGTCACGGGATCATGCATTACGGTACGAGTAAAGTGACTTGCTGGTAACGAGATTGAACGAGGTATTGGGATACCGACGATCGAATCTCAGGCAAGTAACGTACCGATTGACAAAGGGAATTGTATACGGGGTTGCCTGAATCCTCGACATCGTGGTTCATCCGATGAGATCATCGAGGAGCATGTGGGAGCCAACATGGGTATCCAGATCCCGCTGCTGGTTATTGACCGGAGAGCCGTCTCGGTCATGTCTACATGTCTCCCGAACCCGTAGGGTCTACACACTTAAGGTTCGGTGACGCTAGGGTTGTAGAGATATGTATATGCAGTAACCCGAAAGTTGTTCAGAGTCCCGGATGAGATCCCGGATGTCACGAGGAGTTCCGGAGTGCTTCGGAGGTAAAGATTTGTATATGGGAAGTTGTCATACGGTCACCGGAAAGGTTCGGGGGCATATCGGTATTGTACCGGGGCCACCGGAGGGGTTCCGGGGGTCCACCGGGAGGGGCCACCTCTCCCGGAGGGCCTTATGGGCTGTATGAGGAAGGGATCCAGCCCAAAGTGGGCTGGGGCGCCACTCCCCCCTAGGGCCCATGCGCCTAGGGTTGGGGGAAACCCTGAAGGGGGGCGCCCCCCTTGCTTGGGGGGCAAGCCCCCTCCGCTTGGCCGCCGCCCCCCTCTAGATCTCATCTAGAGGGGCCAGCCCCCTTCTCCCTTCCCCTATAAATAGAGGGGCGAGGGGAGGGCTGCTGAACACATCCAAGGCGCAGCCCCTCCCCTCCCCAACACCTCTCCTCCTCCGTCACGAGCTTGGCGAAGCCCTGCCGGAGTACTGCTGCTCCACCACCACCACGCTGTCGTGCTGCTGCTGGAGCCATCTTCATCAACCTCTCCTTTCCCCTTGCTGGATCAAGAAGGAGGAGACGTCAAGCAGACCGTATGTGTGTTGAATGCGGAGGTGCTGTCCGTTCGGCGCTAGGATCTCCGGTGATTTGGATCACGTCGAGTATGACTCCCTCATCCCCGTTCTTTGAACGCTTCCGCTCGCGATCTACAAAGGTATGTAGATGCATCCGATCACTCGTTGCTAGATGAACTCATAGATGGATCTTGGTGAAACCGTAGGAAATTTTTTGTTTTCTGCAACGTTCCCCAACAATTCTTATAACAACAACTTATATATTTTTTGTCATATGATCTCTAATGCTAGAGTAATAATTCAATCACAATATCAGGTATGAATCGTAAACTTCATTGAAAACTAACAAACTACAATCTCGGTCATTGAAGCAATTGTAATTAATCATAACATAGGAAAGAGTCAATGTATAAGAGCTTTTCAGCAAGTCCACATACTCAACTATCATATAATATTTCACAATTGCTGACACTCACGCAATACTTATGGGTGTGGAGTTTTAATCGGACACAGAGAAAGATAGGGGCTTATAGTCTTGCCTCCCAACGTTTTGCCTCAAGGGTAATGTCAACGGTAATAGTTCATGAAAACTCACATCCAATTAGCCATATATACCAGGATCTTTCCAACATACTGTGCTTGCCAAAGGATAAAGTGTAAAAAAGGAAGGGTGAAAATCACCATGGCTCTTGCATAAGGTAGAAGATAATGATAAAAGATAGGCCCTTCGCAGAGCGAAGCAGAGGTTGCCATGCGCTTTTATGGTTGGATGCACAAAATCTTAATGCGAAAGAACGTCACTTTATATTGCCCCTTGTGATATGAACCTTTATTATGCAGTCCGTCGCTTTTATTACTTCCACATCACAAGATCGTATAAAGTTTATTTCTCCCACACCAATCAATCATACATATTTAGAGAGCAATTTTTATTGCTTTGCACCGATGAAAACTTACTTGAAGGATCTTATTCAATCCATAGGTAGATATGGTGGACTCTCATGGCAAAACTGGTTTAAGGGTATTTGGAAGCACAAGTAGTATCTCTACTTGGTGCAATGAATTTGGCTAGCATGAGGGGGAAAGGCAAGCTCATCATGTTGGAAGATCCAAGAGAATATAATTTATCTCAGATGTAAGAAAACATAACCCATTACGTTGTCTTCCTTGTCCAATGTCAACTCTTTAGCATGTCATATTTTAATGAGTGCTCACAATCATAAAAAATGTCCAAGATAGTATATATATATATATGTGAAGACCTCTCTTTCTTTATTACTTCCTATTAATTGCAACGATGACCAAAACTATGCTTGTCAACTCTCAACAACTTTTATTCATCATACTTTTTCTATGTGAGCTCATTACTCTCCATGAGATCCATATGATCTCTTTGTTTCCTTTTATTTCTTTCTCTTTTCTTTTATTCACTTAGGATCATGGCAAAACAATCAAGCCCTTGACTCAACACTAATCTTTATTATATAGCTCACAGACTCGATTACATAGAAGGATAATAAAGCAAAACTCACAACTAGATCATGCCACAAACTTTATTCTACTAGATCAAAATACTACTAATAAGATCAAACTAAGGAAAACGGTAAAGATAAAAGTGAAGGTGATACGATACCAGGGCACTCCCCCAAGCTTGGTAGTTGCCAAGTGGAGTGCCCATACCCAGGTGATTATGTCTCTCTTTTCGGGGATGGTGATGTGATGTTTTTGGCGATGATGCCCTTCAAAATACGATTCTCCTCCTCAAGCTTGTTGACTTGCTGCTTGAGATCCATTATTTCCTTTCGGAGTTTTCCTGTAACAGCCAAAGCTCCCCGCACCCAAGGGTGCTGCATAGCTGCGGGAGAACCAGTGACACTCTTTTTCATATTCTGATAAGAAAGAAATCTAACATTGGAAGGGATAACCGAGTTTGGAATAGCTGAGCTCTACAGTTCTCCCATTGTGAATCCAGCTTGGAAGCGAGAGGTGACTTCTTGATCATCCATGGCATCTACCCTCATTAGGCCAGCCTCCATCTCTTCCTCCGTTGCTGGCCCAAAGTGGTCAGGGTCGCTGTTTGCCCTTGGTTCCGGTGCCGGATTAGATACTCGGCTCTCCCCAACTGACTCTTGAAAAGACATCTTGCTCTAATCTGCAGCAGCAACAGCTCAAAACAAAAACAGAGGATTTTTGCATGATACGGGAGTCAAAACCCCCGGCAGATTATATAATGAATTTTTACCGACCAAAATACGTATTGTGCAAGAAAACGGAGTCCAGAAGGCACACGAGGTGCTCACGAGGTAGGGGGGCGCCCAGGGGGTAGGGCGCGCCATCCACCCTCGTGAGGCCCTTGTGTCCTTCCCGGACTACTACTTAATTTTCTATTTTTCTAAATATTCCAAAACGAAGAAATATTGCCTTAAAAATTGTTTTGGAGTCGGTTTACTTACCGTACCACATACCTATCCCTTTTCGGAGTCTGAAACATTCTGGAAAGTGTCCCTTATGTATTCCTCCGGGGTTCCGGTTTCAATAATATTGGTTTCAACATTTATGGGATTACCTGAGATATAGTGTTTGATTCTTTGACCGTTTACCACCTTCGGATTTGTGCCTTCGAAGTTGTTGATTTTTATGGCACCGGAACGATTGACCTCCTCGATAACATAGGGGCCTTCCCATTTAGAGAGAAGTTTCCCTGCAAAAAATCTTAAATGAGAGTTGTATAGCAATACATAATCACCTACATTAAACTCACGCTTTTGTATCCTTTTGTCATGCCATCTTTTAACCTTTTCTTTAAACAACTTGGCATTTTCATAAGCTTGGGTTCTCCATTCATCAAGTGAGCTAATATCAAATAACCTCTTTTCACCGGCAAGTTTGAAATCATAGTTGAGCTCTTTAATAGCCCAATATGCCTTATGTTCTAGTTCGAGAGGTAGGTGACATGCTTTACCATAAACCATTTTATACGGAGACATACCCATAGGATTTATATATGCAGTTCTATAGGCCCATAATGCATCATCAAGTTTCTTGGACCAATTCTTTCTAGACCTACTGACAGTCTTTTGCAAAATTAATTTGATCTCTCTATTACTCAATTCTACTTGACCACTAGACTATGGGTGATACGGAGATGCAATTCTATGATTGACGTCATATTTAGCAAGCATTTTGCGGAAAGCACCATGAATAAAATGTGAACCACCATCAGTCATTAAATATCTAGGGACTCCAAACCTCAGAAAAATAACTTCTTTAAGCATTTTAATAGAAGTGTTATGATCAGCACTACTAGTTGGAATAGCTTCTACCCACTTAGTAACGTAATCAACAGCAACTAAAATATGTGTATATCCATTAGAGGCAGGAAAAGGTCCCATATAATCAAAGCCCCAAACATCAAACGGTTCAATAACAAGTGAATAATTCATAGGCATTTCTTGATGTCTACTAATATTACCAATTCTTTGACATTCATCACAAGATAGGACAAACTTACGGGCATCCTTGAAGAGAGTAGGCTAATAAAAACCGGATTGCAATACCTTATGTGCAGTTCTATCTCCCGCGTGGTGTCCTCCATAAGTTTGGGAGTGGCACTTGCGTAGGATCTGTTCCAGTTCATGCTCAGGTACACAACGTCTAATAATACCACTACTCCTTTATAAAGATGTGGGTCATCCCAAAAGTAATGTCTCAAATCATAGAAGAACTTTTTCTTTTGTTGATATGTGAAGCTAGGTGATATAAATTTAGCAACTATGTAATTAGCATAATCAGCATACCAAGGGGTACTACGAGAAGTACTTATGACATTTAATTGTTCATTGGGAAAGCTATCATCAATAGGTAGTGGGTGATCAAGAACATTCTCTAACCTAGATAAGTTGTCTCCAATGGGGTTCTCAGCTCCTTTTCTATCAACAATATGCAAATCAAATTCTTGTAGCAAGAGAACCCATCTAATAAGTCTAGGTTTAGCATCTTTCTTTTCCATAAGATATTTAATAGCAGCATGATCAGTGTGGATAGTTACTTTAGAATCAACAATATAAGGTCTGAACTTATCACAAGCAAATACAACTGCTAAAAGTTCCTTTTCAGTAGTAGCATAATTTCTTTGAGCATTGTCTAGAGTCTTACTAGCATAATGGATAACATTTAATTTCTTATCAACTCTTTGCCCTAGAACAGCACCTACAGCATAATCACTAGCATCACACATAATTTCAAAGGGTAAATTCCAATCAGGTGGCTGAACAATAGGTGCAGAGAGTAATGCTTTCTTAAGTATTTCAAATGCTTCTACACAATCATCATCAAAGACAAATGGTATATCTTTTTGTAATAAATTAGTTAGAGGCCGAGAAATTTTCGAGAAGTCCTTGATGAACCTCCTATAAAATCCGGCGTGACCAAGGAAACTTCTTATACCTTTGATGTCCTTGGGACATGGCATCTTCTCAATAACATCAACCTTGGCTTTATCAACTTCAATACCTCTTTCAGAAACTTTATGCCCAAGACAATACCTTCATTAACCATAAAGTGGCACTTTTCCCAATTCAAGACAAGATTAGTTTCTTCACATCTCTGCAAAACTCGATCAAGATTGCTCAAGCAATCATCAAAAGAAGATCCATAGACGGAAAAGTCGTCCATGAAAACCTCACAAATCTTTTCACGAAAGTCAGAGAATATAGCCATCATGCATCTTTGAAAGGTAGCAGGTGCATTACATAAACCAAAAGGCATATGTCTATAAGCAAAAGTACCGAAAGGGCATGTAAAAGTAGTCTTTGATTGATCTTTAGCCGACACAGGTATTTGAGAGAAACAAGAATAACCATCTAGAAAGCAGTAATGTGTATGTTTGCATAATCTTTCTAGCATTTGATCGATAAAAGGTAAGGGGTAATGATCTTTCTTAGTAGCCTTATTTAATTTGCAGAAATCAATTACCATCCTATAATCTGTAATAATTCTTTGTGCAATCAATTCATCTTTATCATTGGGAACAACAGTAATACCTCCCTTCTTAGGGACACAATGAACAAGACTTGCCCATTGACTATCAGCAACGGGATAAATTATACCTGCCTCTAGAAGCTTTAGTATTTCTTTTCTTACCACTTCTTTCATTTTAGGATTCAGACATCGTTGAGGATCACGAACTGGTTTGGCATCTGCTTCCAAATTTATTTTATGTTGACATAGAGTGGGACTAATGCCCTTAAGATCATCAAGAGTATATCCAATAGCAGCATGGTGCTTCTTCAGTGTTTTCAATAATCTTTCTTCTTCATGCTCTGAAAGGTTAGCACTAATAATAACAGGATATATCTTCTTTTCATCAAGATAAGCATATTTAAGATTATTAGGCAACGGTTTAAGCTCAAACACAGGATTACCCTTAGGTGGAGGAGGATCCCCTAGGATTTCAATAGGCAAATTGTGTTTTAGCATAGGTTCTTGTTTAAAGAATACTTCATCTATTTCCCTTCTTTCATTCATAAACATATCATTCTCATGGTCTAACAAATATTGTTCTAAAGGATCATTAGGAGGTGCGGCAATAGAAGCAAGACCAATAATTTCATCCTTACTAGGTAATTCTTCTTCACGATGTTGTTTACTAAATTTAGAGAAATTAAACTCATGAGTCATATCATCCAAGCCAATAGTAACAACATTCTTTTCGCAGTCTATCCTATCATTAACTGTATTCAAGAAGGGTCTACCAAATATAATGGGACAAAAGCTATCTTGCGGAGAACTAAGAACAAGAAAATCAGCAGGATATTTAGTTTTCCCGCACAAGACTTCAACATCTCTAACAATTCCCATTGCTGAAATAGTATCTCTATTAGCAAGTTTAATTGTGACATCAATATCTTCTAACTCAGCAGGTGCAATTTCATGCTTGATTTCTTTATACAAGTCATAAGGTATAACACTAGCGCTAGCACCCATATCACATAACCAATGATAACAATGATCTCCCATTTTAACAGAAATAACAGGCACGCCTACCACAGGTCTATGTTTATCATTAGCACAAGGTTTAGCAATTCTTGCAGTTTCACCGCAGAACTGAATAACATGCCCATCAATATTATCAGACAAGAGCTCTTTAACAATAGCAATATTAGGTTCGACTTTAAGTTGCTCAGGAGGTGTATATGTTTTAATATTGCTTTTACGAACCCCAGTTGAAGCTTTATCATGATCCTTTATTCTAACAGGGAAAGGTGGTTTCTCAACATAAGAAGTAGGAACAATAGGATCATTATAAGTGACAGTCTTTTCTTCAACTTTAATAGGCGCAGCTACTTTTACTTCTATAGGAGGATGATATTTAAACCACTTCTCCTTAGGGAGATCAACATAAGTAGCAAAAGATTCACAGAAAGAAGCTACTATCTCAGAATCAAGTCCATATTTAGTGCTAAACTTACGGAAAATATCGGTATCCATAAAAGATTTAACACAATCAAACTTAGGTGTCATACCTGACTCCTTACCATTGTCGAGGTCCCAATCTTCAGAGTTGCGTTTAATTCTATCCAATAAATCCCATTTGAATTCAATAGTCTTCATCATAAAAGAGCCAGCACAAGAAGTATCAAGCATTGTGCGATTGTTATCAGAAAGCCGAGCATAAATTTTTTGAAGAATTGTTTCTCTTGGAAGCTCATGATTGGGGCATGAATATAACATTGATTTAAGCCTCCCCCAAGCTTGAGCGATGATTTCTCCTTCGCGAGGCCAAAAATTATATATATATAATTGCGATCACGATGAACAAGATGCATAGGGTAATACTTTTGATGAAATTCCAATTTCAATCTTCTATAGTCCCATGATCCCATATCATCACATAGCCTATACCATGTCAATGTGTCTCCCTTCAAAGATAAAGGGAAGACCTTCTTCTTAGCAACATCATCGGAAATACCTGCAAGCTTAAATAATCCACAAACTTCATCCACATATATTAGGTGTTCATCAGGATGCTTTGTTCCATCTCCTGTAAAAGGATTAGCTAGCAGTTTTTCTATTATACTCGAAGGACACTCATAAGGAATTTCATTTTCAATAGGTTCAGTAGGTTGAGGAGCAAATCTTTGCTCTACTGGTTGGGGTGAAGGTACCCCGAACAAGCCCCTCAGAGGATTACTATCCATAGTAACAAGTGACAGTAAATTTCAGCACACTATATAAATTTTTCCTTACCAAATTCCACCTACCAAAGGCGCTTCTCTCCCCGGCAACGGCGCCAGAAAAGAGTCTTGATGACCCACAAGTATAGGGGATCTATCGTAGTCCTTTTGATAAGTAAGAGTGTCGAACCCAATGAGGAGCAGAAGGAAATGATAAACGGTTTTCAGCAAGGTATTCTCTGCAAGTACTGAAATAAGTGGTAACAGATAGTTTTGTAATGAGATAGTTTGTAACAAGCAACAAGTAACAAAAGTAAATAAAGTGCAGCAAGGTGGACCAATCCTTTTTGTAGCAAAGGACAAGCCTAGACAAACTCTTATATAAGGAAAAGCACCCCCGAGGACACATGGGAATATCGTCAAGCTAGTTTTCATCACGTTCATATGATTCGCGTTCGGTACTTTGATAATTTGATATGTGGGTGGACCGGTGCTTGGGTGCTGCTCTTACTTGAACAAGCATCCCACTTATGATTAACCTCTATTGCAAGCATCCGCAACTACAACAAAAGTATTAAGGTAAACCTAACCATAGCATGAAACATATGGATCCAAATCAGCCCCTTACGAAGCAACGCATAAACTAGGGTTTAAGATTCTATCACTCTAGCAACCCATCATCTACTTATTACTTTGCAATGCCTTCCTCTAGGCCCAAATAATGGTGAAGTGTTATGTAGTCGACGTTCACATAACACCACTAGAGGCTAGACAACATACATCTCATCAAAATATCGAACGAATACCAAATTCACATGACTACTAATAGCAAGATTTCTCCCTTGTCCTCAGGAACAAACGTAACTACTCACAAAGCATAAACATGTTCATAATCAGAGGGGTATTAATATGCATAAAGGATCTGAACATATGATCTTCCACCAATTAAACCAACTAGCATCAACTACAAGGAGTAATTAACACTACTAGCAACCTACTAGCACCAATCCTGGACTTGAAGACAAGAATCGGATACAAGAGATGAACTACTCCATTCACCATTGAAAACTACTCCATTTCACGTGATGATCGAACATGGTTTAGTTGATATGGATCATGTGATCATTTAGATGACTAGAGGGATGTCTGTCTAAGTGGGTGGTAGCAACTACATGGACTGGGTCCGTAACTTGAGGATTATCCTCATTGCTGCATAGAAGAATTACGTCCTGGAAGAACCACTAGGTGCAAGACCCGCTGCAGGAGCAACTCCGGACGTTATGAACGTCTGGCAAAGCAAAGCTGATGACTACTCGATAGTTCAGTTTGCCATGCTTTACGGCTTAGAATCGGGACTTCAAAGACGTTTTGAACGTCATGGAGCATCTGAGATGTTCCAGGAGTTGAAATTAATATTTCAAGAAAATGCCCGAGTTGAGAGATATGAAGTCTCCAACAAGTTCTATAGCTGCAAAATGGAGGAGAATAGTTCTGTTAGTGAACACATACTCAGAATGTCTGGGTACCACAACCACTTGACTCGGTTGGGAGTTAATCTTCCTGATGATAGTGTCATTGACAGAGTTCTTAAATCACTACCACCAAGCTATAAAGGCTTCGTGATGAACTATAATATGCAAGGGATGGAAAAGACAATTCCCGAGCTCTTCGCGATGCTAAAGGCTGCGGAGGTAGCAATCAAGAAGGAGCATCAAGTGTTGATGGTGAACAAGACCACTAGTTTCAAGAAAGAGGGCAAAGGGAAAAAGGGGAACTTCAAGAAGCAGAACAAGCCAGTTGCTGCTCAAGGGGAGAAGCCCAAGTCTGGACCTAAGCCTGAAACCGAGTGCTTCTACTACAAAGGGACTGGTCAATGGAAGCGGAACTGCCCAAAATATTTGGCGGATAAGAAGAATGTCAAAGTGAAAGGTATATTTGATATACATGTTATTGATGTGTACCTTACTAATGCTCGTAGTAGTGCCTGGGTATTTGATACTGGTTCTGTTGCTCATATTTGCAACTCGAAACAGGGGCTACGGATTAAACGAAGATTGGCTAAGGACGAGGTGATGATGCGCGTGGGAAATGGTTCCAAAGTTGATGTGATCGCTGTCAACACGCTACCTCTACATCTACCGTCGGGATTAGTTTTAGACCTAAATGATTATTATTTGGTTCCAGCATTGAGCATGAACATTATATCTGGATCTTGTTTAATGCGAGATGGTTATTCATTTAAATCAGAGAATAATGGTTGTTCTATTTATATAAGTAATGTCTTTTATGGTCATGCACCCTTGATGAGTGGTCTATTTTTGTTGAATCTCGATTGTAGTGATACACATATTCATAATATTGAACCCAAAAGGTGCAAAGTTAATAATGATGGTGCAACTTATTTGTGGCACTGCCGTTTGGGTCATATTGGTGTAAAGCGCATGAAGAAACTCCATGCTGATGGGCTTTTGGAATCACTTGATGCTTGCGAACCATGCGTCATGGGTAAAATGACTAAGACTTCGTTCTCCGGAACAATGGAGCGAGCAACTAACTTATTGGAAATAATACATACTGATGTATGCGGTTCGATGAGTGTTGAGGCTCGCGGCGGGTATCGTTATTTTCTGACCTTCATAGATGATTTGAGTAGATATGGGTATATCTACTTGATGAAACATAAGTCTGAAACATTTGAAAAGTTCAAAGAATTTCACAGTGAAGTGGAAAATCATCGTAACAAGAAAATAAAATTTCTACTATCTGATCGTGGAGGTGAATATTTGAGTTATGAGTTTGGTCTTCATTTGAAACAATGTGGAATAGTTTCGCAAGTCACGCCACCTGGAACACCACAACGTAATGTGATACGTCCATTTTGCATCATGCTTTTATATCGATATTTATTGCATTATGGGTTGTTATTACACATTATGTCACAATACTTATGCCTATTCTCTCTTATTTTACAAGGTTTACATAAAGAGGGAGAATGTCGGCAGCTTGGATTCTGGGCTGGAAAAGGAGCAAATATTAGAGACCTATTCTGCATAGCTCCAAAAGTCCTGAAACTTCACAGAAGACGTTTTCAGAATATATAAAATATACTGAGCGCAAGAAGTTCACCAGGGGGGCCACACCCTGCCCACGAGGGTGGGGGGCGCGCCCTACCCCCCTGGGCGCGCCCCCTACCTCATCGGCCCCCTGGTGGCCCTCCGACGTCCATCTTCTGCTATATGAAGTCTTTCGATGAGGAAAAAATCATAAGCCATCTCCTCGAACGAAACTCTACCGCCACGAGGAGGAACCTTGGCGAAACCAATCTAGGGCTCCGGCAGAGCTGTTCTGCCGGGGAAACTTCCCTCCGGGAGGGGAAATCATCGCCATCTTCATCACCAACACTCCTCTCATCGGGAGAGGGCAATCTCCATCAACCTCTTCATCAACACCATCTCCTCTCAAAACCCTAGTTCATCTCTTGTATCCAATTCTTGTCTCCAAGTCCGGGATTGGTACTAGTAGGTTGCTAGTGGTGTTAATTACTCCTTGTAGTTGATGCTAGTTGGTTTATTTGGTGGAAGATCATATGTTTAGATCCTATATGCATATTAATACCTCTCTAATTATGAACATGATTATGCTTTGTGAGTAGTTACGTTTGTTCCTGAGGACATGGGAGAAGTCTTGCTATTAGTAGTCATGTGAATTTGGTATTCGTTCGATATTTTGATGAGATGTATGTTGTCTCTCCTCTAGTGGTGTTATATGAACGTCGACTACATAACACTTCACCATTATTTGGGCCTAGAGGAAGGCATTGGGAAGTAATAAGTAGATGATGGGTTGCTAGAGTGACAGAAGCTTAAACCCTAGTTTATGTGTTGCTTTGTAAGGGGCTGATTTGGATCCATATGTTTCATGCTATGGTTAGGTTTACCTTAATACTTTTGTTGTAGTTGCGGATGCTTGCAATAGAGGTTAATCATAAGTGGGATGCTTGTCCAAGTAAAGACGGTACCCAAGCACCAGTCCACCCACATACCAAATTATCAAGTACCGAACGTGAATCATACGAACGTGATGAAAACTAGCTTGACGGTATTCCCATGTGTCCTCGGGAGCACTTTACATCATATAAGAGTTTGCCCAGGCTTGTCCTTTGCTACAAAAAGGATTGGGCCACCTTGCTGCACTTTATTTACTTTTGTTGCTTGTTGCTCGTTACAAATCATCCTATCACAAAACTATCTGTCACCACTTATTTCAGTACTTGTACAGAATAGCTTGCTGGAAACCGCTTGTTATTTCTTTCTGCTCCTTGTTGGGTTCGACACTCTTACTTGTCGAAAGGACTACGATAGATCCCCTATACTTGTGGGTCATCAAGACTCTTTTCTGGCACCGTTGCCGGGGAGTGAAGCGCCTTTGGTAGGTGGAATTTGGTAAGGAAAAATTTATATAGTGTGCTGAAATTTACTGTCACTTGTTACTATGGAAAGTAATCCTCTGAGGGGCTTGTTCGGGGTATCTTCACCCCGACCAGTAGAGCAAAGAGTTGCTCCTCAACCTACTGAACCTACTGAAAATTAAAATGACTGCTTCGAAATTCCTTCGGGTATGATAGAAAAACTTCCAGCTAATCCTTTTGTAGGAGATGGAACAAAGCATCCTGATGAGCATCTAATATATGTGGATGAAGTTTGTGGATTATTTAAGCTTGCAGGTGTACCCGGAGATGTTGTTAAGAAGAAGATCTTCCCTTTATCTTTAAAGGGAGATGCATCGACATGGTATAGGCTATGTGATGATACGGGGTCATTGAACTACAAACGATTGAAATTGGAATTTCATCAGAAGTTTTATCCTATGCATCTTGTTCATCGTGATCGCAATTATATATATAATTTTTGGCCTCGCGAAGGAGAAAGCATCGCTCAAGCTTGGGGGAGGCTTAAATCAATTTTATATTCATGCCCCAATAATGAGCTCTCAAGAGAAATGATTATTCAAAAATTTTATGATAGGCTTTCTGATAGCAATCGCACCATGCTTGATACTTCTTGTGCTGGCTCTTTTATGATGAAGACTATTGAATTCAAATGGGATTTATTGGAAAGAATTAAACGCAACTCTGAAGATTGGGATCTCGACAAAGGTAAGGAGTCAGGTATGACACCTAAGTTTGATTGTGTTAAATCTTTTATGGATACCGATGTTTTCCGTAAATTTAGCACTAAATATGGACTTGACTCTGAAATAGTAGCTTCTTTCTGTGAATCTTTTGCTACTTATGTTGATCTCCCCAAGAAGAAGTGGTTTAAATATCATCTGTCCATAGAAGTAAAAGTAGCTGCACCTATTAAAGTTGAAGAAAAGACTATCACTTATAATGATCCTATTGTTCCTACTTCTTATATTGAGAAACCACCTTTCCCTGTCAGGATAAAGGATCATGCTAAAGCTTCAACTGTGGTTCGTAAAAGCAATATTAAAACTTATACACCTTCTGAGAAAATTAAAGTTGAACCTGATATTGCTATTGTTAAAGATCTCTTGGCTGATAATATTGATGGGCATGTTATTTATTTCTATGATGAAACTGCTAGAGTTGCTAAACCTTGTGCTGAAGATAAACCTAGACCTGTGGTAGGCATGCTTGTTTTTTCTGTTAAAATAGGAGATCATTGTTATCATGGTTTATGTGATATGGGTGCCAGTGCTAGTGCAATACCTATTGGCCTATATAGAGAAATTATGCATGATATTGCACCTGTTGAGTTAGAAGATATTGATGTCACAATTAAACTTGCCGATAGAGATACTATTTCACCAATGGGAATTGTTGGGGATGTTGAAGTCTTGTGTGGGAAAACTAAATATCGTGCTGATTTTCTTGTTCTTGGTTCCCCACAAGATAGCTTTTGTCCCATTATATTCGGTAGACCCTTCTTAAACACTGTTAATGCTAAGATAGATTGTAAAAAGGATGTTGTTACTATCGGTTTAGATGATATGTCTCACGAATTTAATTTCTCTAAATTTAGTAGACAACACCATGAAGAAGAATTACCTAGTAAGGATGAAATTATTGGTCTTTCTTCTATTGCCGTACATCCTAGTGATCCTTTAGAACAATATTTGCTAGACCATGAAAATGATATGTTTATGAATGAAAGAAGGGAAATAGATGAAGTATTCTTTAAACAGGAACCTATTCTGAAACACAATTTGCCTGTTGAAATCCTAGGGGATCCTCCTCCACCCAAGGGTGATCCCGTGTTTGAGCTTAAACCGTTGCCTGATACTCTTAAATATGCTTATCTTGATGAGAAAAGGATATATCCTGTTATTATTAGTGCTAACCTTTCAGAGCATGAGAAAGAGAGATTATTGAAAACTCTGAAGAAACACCGTGCTGCTATTGGGTATACTCTTGATGATCTTAAGGGCATTAGTCCCACTCTATGTCAACATAAAATAAATTTGGAAGAAGATGCTAAACCAGTTCGTGATCATCAATGACGGCTGAATCCTAAAATGAAGGAAGTGGTCAGAAAGGAAATACTAAAGCTCCTTGAGGCAGGTATAATTTATCCCGTTGCTGATAGTCAGTGGGTAAGTCTTGTCCATTGTGTCCCTAAGAAGGGAGGTATTACTATCGTTCCTAATGATAAAGATGAATTGATTCCTCAAAGAATTATTACAGGTTATAGGATGGTAATTGATTTTCGCAAATTAAATAAGGCCACTAAAAAGGATCATTATCCCTTACCTTTTATCGATCAAATGCTAGAAAGATTATCCAAACATACACATTTTTGCTTTCTAGATGGTTATTCTGGTTTCTCTCAAATACCTGTGTCAGCCAAGAATCAATCAAAGACTATTTTTACTTGCCCTTTTGGTACTTTTGCTTATAGATGTATGCCTTTTGGTTTTGCTACCTTTCAAAGATGCATGATGGCTATATTCTCTGACTTTTGTGAAAAGATTTGTGAGGTTTTCATGGACGATTTCTCCGTCTATGGATCTTCTTTTGATGATTTCTTGAGCAACCTTGATCGAGTTTTGTAGAGATGTGAAGAAACTAATCTTGTCTTGAATTGGGAAAAGTGCCACTTTATGGTTAATGAAGGTATTGTCTTGGGGCATAAAGTTTCTGAAAGAGGTATTGAAGTTGATAAAGCCAAGGTTGATGCTATTGAAAAGATGCCATGCCCCAAGGACATCAAAGGTATAAGAAGTTTCCTTGGTCACGCCAGATTTTATAGGAGGTTCGTTAAGGACTTCTCAAAAATTTCTCGGCCTCTGACTAATTTATTACAAAAAGATATACCATTTGTCTTTGATGATGATTGTCTAGAAGCATTTGAAATACTTAAGAAAGCATTGATCTCTACACCTATTGTTCAGCCACCTGATCAGAATTTACCCTTTGAAATTATGTGTGATGCTAGTGATTATGCTGTAGGTGTTGTTCTAGGGCAAAGAGTTGATAAGAAATTAAAGGTTATTCAATATGCTAGTAAAACCCTAGACAATGCTCAAAGAAATTATGCTACTACTAAAAAAGAATTCTTAGCAGTTGTATTTGCTTGTGATAAGTCCAGACCTTATGTTGTTGATTCTAAAGTAACTATTCACACTGATCATGCTGCTATTAAATATCTTATGGAAAAGAAAGATGCTAAACCTAGACTTATTAGATGGGTTCTCTTGCTACAAGAATTTGACTTACATATTGTTGATAGAAAGGGAGCTGAGAGCCCCGTTGCAGACAACTTGTCTAGGTTAGAAAATGTGCTTGATGACCCACTACCTATTGATGATAGCTTTCCTGATGAGCAATTAAATGTCATAAATGCTTCTCATACTGCTCCATGGTATGCTGATTATGCTAATTACATTGTTGCTAAGTTTATACCACCTAGTTTCACATACCAGCAAAAGAAAAAGTTCTGCTATGATTTGAGGCATTACTTTTAGGATGACCCACAGCTTTATAAAGAAGGAGTTGATGGTGTTATTAGACGTTGTGTACCTGAGCATGAACAGGAACATATCCTACGCAAGTGTCACTCCGAAGCTTATGGAGGACACCATGCTGGAGATAGAACTGCACATAAGGTATTGCAATTTGGTTTTTATTGGCCTACTCTCTTCAAGGATGCCTGTAAGTTTGTCTTAATTTGTGATGAATGTCAAAGAATTGGTAATATTAGTAGACGTCAAGAAATGCCTATGAACTATTCACTCGTTATTGAACCATTTGATGTTTGGGGCTTTGACTATATGGGACCTTTTCCTGCTTCTAATGGTTATACACATATTTTAGTTGCTATTGATTACGTTACTAAGTGGGTAGAAGCTATTCCAACTAGTAGTGCTGATCATAACACTTCTATTAAAATGCTTAAAGAAGTTATTTTTCCAAGATCTGGAGTCCCTAGATATTTAATGACTGTTGGTGGTTCACATTTTATTCATGGTGCTTTCCGTAAAATGCTTGCTAAGTATGACGTTAATCATAGAATCGCATCCCCTTATCACCCTCAGTCTAGTGGTCAAGTAGAATTGAGTAATAGAGAGATCAAATTAATTTTGCAAAAGACTGTTAATAGATCTAGAAAGAATTGGTCCAAGAAACTTGATGATGCATTATGGGCCTATAGAACTGCATATAAAAATCCTATGGGTATGTCTCCGTATAAAATGGTTTATGGAAAAGCATGTCACTTACCTCTCGAACTAGAACACAAGGCATATTGGGCTATTAAAGAGCTCAATTATGATTTTAAACTTGCCGGTGAGAAGAGGTTATTTGATATTAGCTCACTCGATGAATGGAGAACCCAAGCCTACGAAAATGCCAAGTTGTTTAAAGAAAAAGTTAAAAGATGGCATGATAAAAGGATACAAAAGCGTGAGTTTAATGTAGGTGATTATGTATTGCTATACAACTCTTGTTTAAGATTTTTTGCAGGAAAACTTCTCTCTAAATGGGAAGGTCCTTACGTTATCGAGGAGGTCTATCGTTTTCGAGGAGGTCTATCGTTCCGGTGCCATAAAAATCAACAACTTCGAAGGCACAAATCCGAAGGTGGTGAACGGTCAAAGAATCAAACATTATATCTCAGGTAATCCCATAAATGTTGAAACCAATGTTATTGAAACCGTAACCCCGGAGGAATACATAAGGGACACTTTCCGGAATGTTTCAGACTCCGAAAAGGAATAGGTATGTGGTACGGTAAGTAAACCGACTCCAAAACAGTTTTTAAGGCAATATTTCTCCGTTTTGGAATATTTAGAAAAATAGAAAAATAAGAAGCAGTCCGGGAAGGACACGAGGGCTCCACGAGGGTGGAGGGCGCGCCCCCTACCTCGTGGGCACCTCGTGTGCTCTCCGGACTCCGTTTTCTTACACGACACGTATTTTGTCGGTAAAAATTCATTATATAATCTCCCGGGGTTTTGACCACCGTATCACGCAAAAATCTCTTGTTCTTGTTTCGAGCTGTCTGCCAGGGTTGTCGAAGCTAAGCATCATGTCGTCTCCCTCCTCCTCCAACAATGAGGGCAACGATGCTTGGCTAATGAAGATAGAGCTGAAGAGAGAAGAACCCATGGAGATCAACAAGGATGAAGGGATCAAGAAGGCCACGGAGGACCAAGCTCCGGCAACAGAAGACATCCTTCAACTTGATCACAATCTTCTTACCCCAACTGAGATCGAAGCTTTCAAGATGATCGAGTTAGCTCGTATACAAAATAAGTATCTCACACATGAAAATATTTTGTTGAAGGAGCATATCATCGCACTCAAAGGCATTATCCGCAAGTTAGAAGACCTCCTACGCTCGATGTGCGACTATCCATCATCAACAACTCCACCTTCTTCACCAACAAAGGAGACATAATCACATGGGTATGGGCACTCCCCTTGGCAACTGCCAAGCTTGGGGGAGTGCCCCGGTATCGTATCACCATCACTTTTATCTTTACCGTTTTTCTTTATCTTTACCGTTTTTCTTAGTTCGATCCTTTTGGTAATATCTTGATCTAGTAGAATAAAGTTTATGGCATGATCTAGTTGTGAGTTTTGCTTTATAATTCCTCTATGTAATCGAGTTCGTGAGCTATATATAATAAAGATTAGTGTTTGAGTCAAGGGCTTGATTATTTAGCCATGATCCTAAGTGAATAAAAGAAAAGAAAAGGAATAAAAAAAGGAAACAAAGAGATCATATGGATCTTATGGAGAGTAATGAGCTCACATAGAAAAAGTATGATGAATAAAAGTTGTTGAGAGTTGAAAAGCATAGTTTTGGTCATCGTTGCAATTAATAGGAAGTAATAAAGAAAGAGAGGTCTTCACATATAAATATACTATCTTGGACATCTTTTATGATTGTGAGCACTCATTAAAATATGACATGCTAAAGAGTTGACATTTGACAAGGAAGACAACATAATGGGTTATGTTTACTTACATCTGAGATAAATTATATTGTCATGGATCATCCAACATAGTTGAGCTTGCCTTTCCTCCTCATGCTAGCCAAATTCATCGCACCAAGTAGAGATACTACTTGTGCTTCGAAATACCCTTAAACCAGTTTTGCCATGAGAGTCCACCATACCTACCTATGGATTGAGTAAGATCCTCCAAGTAAGTTATCATCGGTGCAAGCAATAAAAATTGCTCTTTAAAATGTATGACTTATTAGTGTGGGAGAAAATAATCTTTATACGATCGTGTGATATGGAATAAATAAAAGCGACATACTGCATAATAAAGGTCCATATCACAAGTGGCAATATAAAGTGACGTTCTTTCGCATTAAGATTTTGTGCATCCAACCATAAAAGCGCATGACAACCTCTGCTTCCCTCTACGAAGGGCCTATCTTTTACTTTTATCTCCTACCTTGCATAAGAGTCATGGTGATCTTCACCCTTCCTTTTTACATTTTATCCTTTGGCAAGCACAATATGTTGGAAAGATCCTGGTATATATTGCTAATTGGATGTGAGTTTTCATGAACTATTATTGTTGACATTACCCTTGAGGTAAAACATTGGGAGGCAAAACTATAAGCCCCTGTATTTCTCTGTGTCCGATTAAAACTCCATACCCATAAGTATTGCGTGAGTGTCAGCAATTGTGAAAGACTATATGGTAGTTGAGTATGTGGACTTGCTGAAAAGCTCTTATAAATTGACTCTTTCCTATGTTATGATAAATTGCAATTGCTCCAATGACTGAGATTATAGTTTGTTAGTTTTCAATGAAGTTTACGATTCATACTTGAAATTGTGATTGAATTATTACTCTAGCATAAGAAATCATATGACAAGAATTATATAAGTTGTTGTTCTAAGAATGATCATGATGCCCTCATGTCTGTATTTTATTTTTATCGACACCTCTATCTCTAAACATGTGGACATATTTTTCGATTTCGGCTTCGCTTGAGGACAAGCGAGGTCTAAGCTTGGGGGAGTTGATACGTCCATTTTGCATCATGCTTTTATATCAATATTTATTGCATTATGGGTTGTTATTACACATTATGTCACAATACTTATGCATATTCTCTCTTATTTTACAAGGTTTACATAAAGAGGGAGAATGTCGGCAGCTGGGATTTTGGGCTGGAAAAGGAGCAAATATTAGAGACCTATTCTGCACAGCTCCAAAAGTCCTGAAACTTCACGGAAGACGTTTTCATGATATATAAAAATACTAAGCGCAACAAGTTCACCAGGGGGGCCACACCCTACCCACGAGGGAGGGGGCGCGCCCTACCCCCCTGGGCGCGCCCCCTACCTCGTCGGCCCCCTGGTGGCCCTCCGATGTCCATCTTCTGCTATATTAAGTCTTTCGATGAGGAAAAAATCATAAGCCATCTCCTCGAACGAAACTCCGCCGCCACGAGGCGGAACCTTGGCGGAACCAATCTAGGGCTCCGGCAGAGCTGTTCTGCCGGGGAAACTTCCCTCCGGGAGGGGGAAATCATCGTCATCGTCATCACCAACGCTCCTCTCATCGGGAGAGGGCAATCTCCATCAACATCTTCATCAGCACCATCTCCTCTCAAAACCCTAGTTCATCTCTTGTATCCAATTCTTGTCTCCAAGTCCGGGATTGGTACTAGTAGGTTGCTAGTAGTGTTAATTACTCCTTGTAGTTGATGCTAGTTGGTTTATTTGGTGGAAGATCATATGTTCAGATCCTATATGCATATTAATACCCCTCTGATTATGAACATGATTATGCTTTGTGAGTAGTTACGTTTGTTCCTGAGGACATGGGAGAAGTCTTGCTATTAGTAGTCATGTGAATTTGGTATTCGTTCAATATTTTGATGAGATGTATGTTGTCTAGCCTCTAGTGGTGTTATGTGAACGTCGACTACATAACACTTCACCATTATTTGGGCCTAGAGGAAGGCATTGGGAAGTAATAAGTAGATGATGGGTTGCTAGAGTGACAGAAGCTTAAACCCTAGTTTATGCGTTGCTTCGTAAGGGGCTGAATTGGATCCATATGTTTCATGCTATGGTTAGGTTTACCTTAATACTTTTGTTGTAGTTGCGGATGCTTGCAATAGAGGTTAATCATAAGTGGGATGCTTGTCCAAGTAAGGACAGTACCCAAGCACCGGTCCACCCACATACCAAATTATCAAAGTACCGAACGTGAATCATACGAACGTGATGAAAACTAGCTTGACGATATTCCCATGTGTCCTCGGGAGCGCTTTACATCATATAAGAGTTTGTCCAGGCTTGTCCTTTGCTACAAAAAGGATTGGGCCACCTTGTTGCACTTTATTTACTTTTGTTACTTGTTGCTCGTTACAAATTATCCTATCACAAAACTATCTGTTACCACTTATTTCAGTACTTGCAGAGAATACCTTGCTGGAAACCGCTTATTATTTCCTTCTGATCCTCGTTGGGTTCGACACTCTTACTTATCGAAAGGACTACGATAGATCCCCTATACTTGTGGGTCATCATAATGATGTGTCCGAACATCGTAACCATACTTTATTAGATATGGTGTGATCTATGATGTCTCTTATTGATTTACCGCTATCATTTTGGGGTTATGCTTTAGAGGCGGTTGCATTCATGTTAAATAGGGCACCATCTAAATCCGTTGAGATGACACCATATGAACTGTGGTTTGGCAAGAAACCCAAGCTGTCGTTACTTAAAGTTTGGGGCTGCGATGCTTATGTGAAAAAGCTTCGACCTGATAAGCTCGAACCCAAATTGGAGAGATGTGTCTTCATAGGATACCCAAAGGAGACTGTTGGGTACACCTTCTATCACAGATTCGAAGGCAAGATATTCGTTGCTAATAATGGATCCTTTTTAGAGAAGGAGTTTCTCTCGAAAGAAGTGAGTGGGAGGAAAGTAGAACTTGATGAGGTAATTGTACCTTCTCCCGAATTGGAAAGTAGTTCATCACAGAAATCAGTTCCAGTGATTCCTACACCAATCAGTGAGGAAGCTAATGATGATGATCATGAAACTTCAGATCAAGTTACTATCGAACCTCGTAGGTCAACCAGAGTACGATCCGCACCAGAGTGGTACGGTAATCCAGTTCTGGAAGTCATGTTACTTGACCATGGCGAACCTACGAACTATGAGGAAGCGATGATGAGCCCAGATTCCGTGAAATGGCTTGAGGCCATGAAATCTGAGATGGGATCCATGTATGAGAACAAAGTATGGACTTTGGTTGACTTGCCGGATGATCGGCAAGCAATAGAGAATAAATGGATCTTTAAGAAGAAGACTGACGCTGACAGTAATGTTACTGTCTACAAAGCTCGACTTGTCGCGAAAGGTTTTTGACAAGTTCAAGGAGTTGACTACGATGAGACCTTCTCACCCGTAGCGATGCTTAAGTCTGTCCGAATCATGTTAGCAATTGCCGCATTTTATGAACATGAAATTTGGCAAATGGATGTCAAAACTGCATTCCTTAATGGATATCTTAAAGAAGAGTTATATATGATGCAACCAGAAGGTTTTGTCAATCCAAAAGGTGCTAACAAAGTGTGCAAGCTCCATCGATCCATTTATGGACCGGTGCATGCCTCTCAGAGCTGGAATATACGCTTTGATAATTTGATCAAAGCATATGGTTTTATACAGACTTTTGAAGAAGCATGTATTTACAAGAAAGTGAGTGGGAGCTATGTAGCATTTCAAATATTATATGTGGATGACATATTGTTGATTGGAAATAATATAGAATTTCTGGATAGCATAAAAGGATACTTGAATAAGAATTTTTCAATGAAAGACCTCGGTGAAGCTGCTTATATATTAAGCATCAAGGTCTATAGAGATAGATCAAGACACTTAATTGGACTTCAACAAAAGACATACCTTGATAAAGTTTTAAAGAAGTTCAAAATGGATCAGTCAAAGAAAGGGTTCTTGCTTGTGTTACAAGGTGTGAAGTTGAGTTGAGTCAGACTCAATGCCCGACCACTACAAAAGATAGAGAGAAAATGAAAGTCATTCTATATGCCTTAGCCATAGGTTCTATCATGTATGCAATGCTGTGTACTAGACTTGATGTGTGCCTTGCTATAAGTTTAGCAGGGAGGTATCAAAGTAATCCAGGAGTGGATCACTGGACAGCGGTCAAGAACATCCTGAAATACCTGAAAAGGACTAAGGATATGTTTCTCGTTTATGGAGGTGACAAAGAGCTTGTCGTAAATGGTTACGTCGATGCGAGCTTTGACACTGACCCAAATGACTCTAAGTCACAAACCGGATACGTATTTATATTGAATGGTGGAGCTGTTAGTTGGTGCAGTTCCAAGCAGAGCGTCATGGCGGGATCTACGTGTGAAGCAGAGTACATAGATGCTTCGAAAACAGCAAATGAAGGAGTCTGGATGAAGGAGTTCATATCCAATCTAGGTGTAATACCTAGTGCATCAGGTCCAATGAAAATCTTTTGTGACAATGCTGGAGCAATTGCCTTGGCGAAGGAATCCAGATTTCACAAGAGAACCAAACACATCAAGAGACACTTCAATTCCATCCGTGATCAAGTCAAGGAGGGAGACATAGAGATTTGCAAATACATATAGATCTAAATGTTGCAGACCCATTGACTAAGCCTCTCTCACGAGCAAAACATGATCAGCACCAAAACTCCATGGGTGTTAGAATCATTACTATGTAATCTAGATTATTGACTCTAGTGCAAGTGGGAGACTGATGGAAATATGCCCTAGAGGCAATAATAAAGTTGTTATTTATATTTCCTTATATTATGATAAATTTTTATTATTGATGCTAGAATTGTATTAACCGGAAACTTAGTACATGTGTGAATACATAGACAAACAAAGTGTCCCTAGTATGCCTCTACTTGACTAGCTCGTTAATCAAAGATGGTTAAGTTTCCTGACCATAGACATGTGTTGTCATTTGATGAACGGGATCACATCATTAGAGAATGATGTGATGGACAAGACCCATCCATTAGCTTAGCATTATGATCGTTTAGTTTTATTGCTATTGCTTTCTTCATGACTTATACATATTCCTCTGACTATGAGATTATGCAACTCCCGAATATCGGAGGAACACTTAGTGTGCTATCAAACGTCACAATGTAACTGGGTGATTATAAAGATGCTCTACAGGTGTCTCTGATGGTGTTTGTTGAGTTGGCATAGATCAAGATTAGGATTTGTCACTCCGTGTATCGGAGAGGTATCTCTACGCCCTCTCAGTAATGCAAATCACTATAAGCCTTGCAAGTAATGTGAATAATGAGTTAGTTACGGGATGATGCATTACGGAATGAGTAAAGAGACTTGCCGATAACGAGATTGAACTAGGTATGGTGATACCAACGATCAAATCTCGGGCAAGTAACATACCGATGGCAAAGGCAATGACGTATGTTGTTATGCGGTTTGACCGATAAAGATTTCGTAGAATATGTAGGAGCCAATATGAGCATCCAGGTTCCGCTATTGGTTATTGACCAAAGATGTGTCTCGGTCATGTCTACATAGTTCTCGAACCCGTAGGGTCCACACGCTTAACGTTCGATGATGGTTTGTATTATGAGTTATGTGATTTGATGACTGAAGTTTGTTCGGAGTCCCGGATGAGATCGCGGACATGATGAGGAGTCTCGAAATGGTCGAGAGGTAAAGATTGATATATTGGACGAAGGTATTTGGACACCGGAAAGGTTTCAGGGCGTTTCGGATATTTATCGGGGAACCGAGGGGTTACCGGAACCCCCCGGGGAAGTTATGGGCCATAAGGGAGTAGGAGAGGGAAGGCCACAAGGTGGCACCCCTCCCCCCAAGGGCAGTCCGAATTGGACTAGGGGGAGGGGGCGCGCCCCCCTTCCTTTCCCTCTCCCTCTCCTTCCCTCTTTCCCCTTCTTGGAATAGGAAAGGGGGGGGGGGGCGGATCCTACTTAGACTAGGAGTCCAAGTAGGACTCTCCCCCATGGCGCGTCCCTCCCTGGCCAGCCTCCTCCTCCCCCCTCCTTTATATATGTGAGCAAGGGGGCACCCCAAAGCACAATAGACAATCTCTTAGCCGTGTGCGGTGCCCCCTCCATAGTTCAACACCTCGGTCATATCGTCGTAGTGCTTAGGTGAAGCCCTGCGCCGGTAACTTCATCATCACCGTCGCAACACCGTCGTGCTAACGGAACTCTCCCTCGTCCTCAACTGGATCAAGAGCTCGAGGAACGTCATCATGCTGAACATGTACTGAACACGGAGGTGCCGTATGTTCGGTGCTTGGATCGGTTGGATCGTGAAGACGTTTGACTACATCAACCGCGTTACTAAACGCTTCCGCTTTCGGTCTACGAGGGTACATGGACACACTCTCCCTCTCATTGATATGCATCTCCTAGTTAGATCTTGCTTGATCGTAAGAAATTTTTTGAATTACTACGTTCCGCAACAATAAGTGCCGAATGGCCACCCTCTAACACCATTTTGCAGGCAGTGCACACACCCCGGCGCGTTCTGGACCGTTAACTGGTACGTCGGAAGGAACCCTTTAGCTCAATATGCTGGTTTGGTGGGGAGATCTTCCTCCATCTTCGTCGACAGGGGGGCGCCCGCCCCAGGCCCCCAAAATCCAGGGGCCCCCTGCCAGGGTATGCATGTTGTAAATAGGTAAGTGGCCCATAAGGCCTTCTACCTTCTCCCGGAGAAAAAGTAACCCACCGTACGCTTTTCTAAGAAAGAAAAGGCCCAACGTATGCACGCAGTTAGCGTTAGCGATCGGAATATCTCACGTAGTTTCCTTTGATTTGCCTAAAAATGTAGTTTTCCTTTGATCGCGAGACATTCCCATAAAAAACGCTCATGAGATCCCTAATTACAGACTCTCTTCCCCCCTGGTCGAGAACTCCTGATTCCCATCTCAGGCGGAAGCATAGGCGCAGCGATGAAGCACGCACAACATCATCGAGCGCCTCCGGTCTCCATTCTTCGCGCACCGAGCATAAACGTACATCACGTCATCGCCGAGTTTCAACGCCAACGAGATCTCGACTAATTCATGATATTAGGTATATCAAATAATCATTCGCTAATCCTTTAGATGTGGCTATTTGCTAATTAAGTAATTTACCTTCCATTAACACTATGCAGCCTTTGATACAATTTTTGTATTTTCAGCATTGTGTTATCATGTTGTCCAAAAAGTCATTTGGTAGCTATAAAAGAAAAAGGAAACAACCCGAGGTCTTTTTGGTAGAATCACAGAGAGGAGCTATTGCCCCCAAAAAAATATCAGGAGTATACTAGTGCATTGATGAACCATTATGATGAATTGCTGACACTCATGGCGTTTGAAGATATATTCAGATTTTTACTGAGAGTGGGCACACTGAAGCCATTAAATGATAATGAACTTCAATGTTGCACAAAATTTGCATAAACTTCGTCTCTCGATGGTTCATCTGATGTTGAGGTATATGATTTTATTTTGCAATTAAAGGTTATAAAATTCACTTTGTTGGATGGCGTAATGTCTGATATGAAGATTTTTGAGCTTGTGGTAGAGTATGATTATTATCCTAATGTTTCCATTGCTTATCACATCTTATTTACTGCGCATATGACTATGGCATCAGCTGGAAGAAGCTTTTCTAAGTTGAATTATTAAGTATTTGATTTCAGTAATGACTCAAGAGAGGTTGAATGATTTGGCAACGTTGTGCATAGTGAAGAAATTTTTGAATGAGTCTAACGTTAATCATAAGTGAATTTATATCGAGGAATGTTACAAGAATTTTTTTGAAGGTAATATGTATAAATAATTGATATGAATACATCATTTAGATGTATCTAAGTGTTTATTGGTTACATTTCATATATACATATTCACTATTGTATAGTGTTTAGATTAAGGCCCCGAGTTTTAGTTTTGCCTCGGGCCCCCGAAATTTCAGGTCCGGCCTTGTCGACATGGGAGGACCCTGACAAGATGTAACGACAGTTTCCACCAACACCGCCTTGGGGGCAAGGCGGTCCTCAAGGAGGGCAAAATGTCATGACTGACAAGGCGGCCCATGGCAATGACAAGGACTAGGAGAAGGTTGGCCCATCCGACAGAGAGAGCGAGCAACTAGGACGGAGAGAGTTGCCGACAGCTGGGACTCAGCCGTGTGTGGTGTATCATGGTTGGCCCGTGTGCCGACTGTGAGTGAGTTAAGAGAGGAGCCGCGACTCATGTGAGGCATCAAGAATTATTGTACACGGACGATTCGGAAGAGAGAAGCTAATCTCCTCCTTCCTCGGCACCCTATCCTTCCCCTTTATCTTTGCCAACTACCTTCTCCCTCCCAAGATCTAGATCAAACCCGTAACACATGGTAGACGTGTGCGCACATTGTAATGTACTACACAAAAAGGTTACATTCAAATGTGGACACCGGCCATTGCCCATCGGCGGTCTTTGCTCCCAATACGAGAAATTCGCATGAGCACCTAGGTGTGGGAGCACACAACTTGGTGCCCATATGAGTGCTTCACAATTCATAAACTCGTTTATGTAATTAGTCCTTATCTGATGTACATGGGTTCATGCATGGCATCTTTTCATAGCTTTTGGCAGCTCCACACATCTCACCTCTCATGCTTTTTTCTTTTAACTTTCAAATATGAATCCATTATATCTTTTGATCCAAAAGTCTATTTTGTGTGTTTGCATATTTGTATTCTTTGCATCGAGGGCTGTGAAAGAATACCACTTTTGAATACGTTTTTAAAAACTTCACCAGATATCAACTATTAATAGTCATATATTAAGTTCTTATCAAGTTTCATCAAGTTCTATGAAGGTCTTTTTTTAGGGTTTTAGGGTTTAGGGCTTAAAGCTTTGGCTTTAGGGCCTTATAACCAGCGCTACTGCTAAATGGGGGCCACCGGCTAGAGCCAACGCTACTATTAGGGCTCCTGGTGCACCTTGGGGCCCCCTTTAGCAGTAGCGCGGCTTGTGCTAACCTGCACTACTACTACCTTGTACGTGTAGCGCGGGGTGCATGCCCTCGCTACTGCTACTTAACAACAGTGTGGGGCACTTACCCATCGCTACCGTTAAGCATCTACCTATAATGTATTTCCTAATAGTGCACGATTCATAAACTCGTTTACGTGATTAGTCCTTACTAGCAAAAGTGCCCGTGCATTGTAATGGACGAACAACTAAAAGGCACAAAATTTATAGTCCTCGAAATTATCCAACCAAATTGTACCAATCTACCATCAGTTTTACAAATCAAATCAACAATATAGAATAACTCAATCAAGAGTCTAGAACACCATTTGCGACCCCAAGGGAAAAGAAATAGATTAGCGAAAGAAACACAAAGCAAGATGTCATCCATCGGAACTGCGATAAACTAGCAACAATCGCTGCATCCTCACAAACTTCACTCCATGGCACTTATGTGCTGCTGGCGTTTGCCGTCAAGGTCACCCCACCGCTCTGTCCACAACTTACGGAACGCATGTGCTTCTCTACGGAGCTGGCACTCTTTAAAAAAATCTATGATCACTTACAATCAAGTACCACATTTTTTCTGTTATTTCAATGCTTCTTAAGTACATCTTGCTATTCAACTTGCATACGCTCATCACCGAAAACCAAATCTCTAACGTGAATCATGAAATCAAATGATAAGAACTTTCTATTGAAGCATCCTTGTGTGAAATACCTAATCACGACAAAAAAACTCATCTAGTTTTCAAATTTGTAGACCAAAGATATATTTTTTGAGCTAAAATATAGTTGAAAATTAGTTCATTTAGCATCACATTAGATGTAGGATTGACTGCTTGCAAGAGAATTTTAGTTGCACAATCGTCATTGTACACATATGCACTCACCATTTCAATTGACACTCAGCTTATAGCCCCTAAGCCGAAACATTCTAATTGACACTCAGCTTATAGCCCATAAGCCGAAACATTCTAAGCCATGTACACTATGCTGAGTGTAACACTCGGCTTACAATTCGACGTGGTTAAAATGGCCTTTGCCGTGTATGTTTCATAGACGGCTTCATTTGTTTTTCCCGTAGTAGCATCTAAGACCTCCTTTCGCACGACATTCTTGTGCACATTCTTGGGGTCAAGCTCCCTCTTCCCTGTCCTAAACATCAGCATGCCAAACTTTCTCCTAGCGTCCTCAGCTGCACGATGAGCATTGGGTTTTCAATGAACATCACCTCGATCATGTTGTCGTCCCAACCTAAAAGAAATATCTCAATATCACACGTAATTCAGAGAGTGCCCTCTAGAGAAAACACACTTTTTTTGCGAAAGTCTCAAGGGGAATGCGTTTTGACTTTAGGCGATCCCACACCGTGAAGCGGTCGGAGATCATCTGCAACTACGTGTTCTGGTGTAGGGGCTTCATCATCAACATCGGTTATGTATCACATTTCTGCATCAACGTTCTACCGTTATTATCCGCCGCTGGCCCTGCCAAGATAGTCATCTGCGCATGGTAATGAGTGGGCCTTCCGGCGGTAGGGGCTTACCTGCATATTACATGGGTATAAGATGTAAATAAATTTATTGTTTAAAGATAATGTGAATGTTAAGTCCAATCAAAGTGCTTAACTTTCTGTTCAAATGGGTATATGTTGTCTTTTTAGTTTGCTAGTGATCGATGTGTGGACCGCCAGACAATATGTGCAAAATTTTCCTCTATGCAATCCAACCACTAATTTTGAGTTGTGCCGACATGCATGTACACTTGCATGTGCAAGTCCCCATAACCATGAACTATGAACCGAGCGAGGACGTACGTAATGGTGACGAATGGGCACAGAGTAAGAGGTACCCCGGCACGGTAGAGAGGCTCACAGCTTTCGCACGAACAACCCGTCATCCCCATCGGCGTTGAGTAGCACAAGCAACAAAAGTACAAAACCATGGCGAGGAAGCAACGAAGCAGTGACCTTGGCTAGGTTGGCGAGTAGGTCGCTGATTTTCTTTGAGTAGTGGCTAGAGATCGCATGAGGGAGATCGCCCTACGTTTTGTAGGGGAGCACGCGAGTGGGCTTGGCTGCATCTGCACCCTTCAGCTCCACCGCCTCCTTCAACTCTCTCGCCGTGCCCCGCGGCAAGGGTCGTGTCGCCCCGATCTCTGGGTCCAGGCCGTCAAGCGCCTGCACGGCTACCTCTAGGATGAGCATACATGCCCAGGTCAAGTCCGCGGGTTCTTCACCTCCTATCGGTCCATCAGAAACACGTCGGCGATTGCGTTCATGATGGACTTAGCCAAATCCATGCAACAACTGAGCGTCGGCGGCGTCTGCCTCTTGTGCCATGCAGCAACGAATCTGAAGTATGTCGCAGAGTCCATCCTGGCATAGAGCGTCCTCAGGCTCTCGGTGATGCTTGCGGCGTCCTAGACTCGTCACCGGAGCCCGCGGCAGCAAGGAAGTCGAGCTGCTCGAGATCGCGATATGGAAAGCTCGCGGCGGCAGAGCGAGTCAGCCCAGTTCAGCGCGGCCTGCAGTGTGCGGCGCTTGCGTTGATGGCTTCGAAGCGAAACGCGAGCCAGCGCTCTACCTCAGCCAAGCCGGCGCTGCCCGCCTCCATTGTCAGAAGGCCGCCACCGGTGAGGCCACGAGCCCACTGTGGAACGTGTGCGAACCATTAGATGGAGGAGAAAGCGAGGGAGATCTCATTGCCGTCCTTTGTGGGATTTTTGGTGGCGGCAATGTTCGGATCCTAGAGGCAGATCTGGGCGTTATTCTCGTCCAGTAACTCTGTCTACAACTCTTTTGCCTCCATGGGATCCAACCAATATTTATGGGAGGAATAAGAGGGAGAGGTGAGGCGACGTACAGTTGGACTCTAACCGAGAGTCTGCGTCCTAAAGGAGAGAGACGTACATAAAAGAAGGAAGCGACGGAGACATGTGGAGGAACGCACGGCCCGGCCGATGACCAAACATAGGAAACGAGGCGTAAGATTAGTACCACCTCGGATATAGAAAATAATACGGGCGAAGTGGACAGACGACGGACAGACGAAAAACGGACGAAATTACGGTGATAAAAAACAATAACCCCTTTATTAATAGGTATAAATATAGATAGATCTGATGTACATAGGTTCATGCATGGCATCTTTTCATAGCTTGTGACAGCTCCACACATCTCACGACTCATGCTTTCTTCTTTTAACTTTCAAATATGAATCTATTATATCTTTTGAACCAAAAGTTATTTTGTGCGTTTGCATCTTCGTATTCTTTGTAACGAGGGCTTTAAAAGAATACCACTTTTGAATACGTTTTCAAACACTTCACTAGATATCAACTATTAATAGTCAACTATTAAGGTTTTTATCAAGTTTCATCAAGTTTTACCAATGTCCTTTTATAAGGTTTCAGGGTTTAGGGTGCATGCTTTAATTTTTAGTATTTTGAAATTTGTTAAACTTATCATTTGTTTTATCAAGTTTTTATAGTTTTCCTAAAAAAACATGCGAGGTGGGATGGGTGAAGCTGCCAAACACTATAAAAAAGTTGTCATGTATGGACCCCATCTAATGAAGCAAAAACCAATCCAGTTTCCGAATCGCGAGGCAATCAGATAGTCCATAGTCCCCGTTCCTCGCCCCGTGCTGCAAATCCTTTCTCCCAAAATGCATACGAATACAAACAATTGTCACATGGATCACCATCCCAAATATTTCGCCATACCTTTTTACCGACATATCTCTACATGTTACCCCCTCCGTTCCTAAATATAAATCTCTTTAGACATTTTAAATAGACTACAACATACGAATGTATGTCGACATATTTTAGAGTATAGATTCGCTCATTTTACTTCATATGTAGTCACTTGTTGGAATCTCTAAAAAGACTTATATTTGGGAACAAAGAGAGTAGAAGAAGTCGAGACAAATAAAAATAACATATATGCACGCATAAATACCACAACACTCACGAGCTAGACGTGCACTACACGCTCTTCATCACTCTGCCCACCATCAATGTTCACGACTATAACACGCACGAAAGACAACTCCGATGAATTCCTTGCGCACAACCAGAATCACCTTTTTATGCCAAGAGGAGCGGAAAGTCGAGGCCACGAGCACTTACTAGTGGAGAGGGAAGCATTACGATCCAGTGATCCACGCCATTCCTGCCGCGAAACCAGAAAAAATCATCAAAAAACCCCAAGAACAAAATAGAAAAGAAATCATAGGGAAATTGAAAGTAGAATCTGAGACTGGCAGAGGTAAAGCTCCAGCCTCCAACCCAGATTCCTTTTTAATCATTGCATGCAAAATTTAATGCATCTTACTCCCTCCGTTCCTAAATGTAAGGTGGTGTTTGGTTAAGTCCTAGGACTTTTTCTAGTCCCAGGGACTAATAAAAAAGACTCTCCAGTAGAGTCTTTTTCTAGTCCCTGTAGAAAAAGTCCCTTCTGTTTGGTTTCTAGGGACTTTTTAGGGACTTCTTCTAGTCTCTGGGACTAAAAAGTCCCTGAACCAAACATCCTCTAAGTCTTTTTGAAAATTCCACTACAAACTACATACATACATACGGATGTATATGGACATATTTTAGAGTGTAGATGTACTCATTTTGCTTTGTATGTAGTCCATAATGGAATCTCTACAAAGACTTATATTTAGGAACGGAGGGAGTATAATCTAAACAGACGAGTGAAAGAAATAAAAGTAGGACTAACGAACAAAAAGGATAATGAGATAGAGTCAAGAAACTGGAATGAGGAAGAGTATTGTATTGTATGTATCATACCCCACACTTATGTTGTAGTACTCCTTAGGAATGCATTCTCAATGACTTGTGTTAAGATGAACTGCCCCGCTGCTCTCTCCTAGCACTCCTCTCCTAACGCCCCAACGCTTGCTCTCCTCTTCTATTGCTCTCTCCTAGCACTCCTGACTCCCCAAGGCGTGCTCTCCTCTTCTACTCCGTCGGCTCGTCCGACCAGAGTAGGAGGGAAGAGGGGCTCGGTGCCTAAGACGAAGATGAAATTGAATATATGTTGATTATTTTTATGATCCGGGAGAAATATCTATCTTTGTCTAAATCCCTTCTCTAGCCTTGTATTTCTTTTCTTTAAATCTATCTTTGTCTAAATCCTTTCTCTAGCCTTGTACTCCCGTAAACTAATATAAGAGCATTTGGATCATTAAAGTAGTGATCTGAACGCTCTTATATTTCTTTACGGAGGGAATATTTCTTTTCTTCAAATCTATCTTTGTCTAAATCCCTTCTCTAGCCTTGTATTTCTTTTCTTCAAGTTTCATTTTTACACAAAAGTTTCTGTTTAATTGAAAAAGGAAGAGACCGATCCCCATACCCCTCTCCCCTCTCCTTACTCTTTCTCACTTCTTCTCTCAGCAACCCCTCAAAAAAAAAACTTTCTCTCAGCAGGAGCCCGCCATGGACGCCTCTGCCTCGCACTTCCTGATCCTGATCTGGTTCTCCATGTCGAGATCCGCCCGTTACCGAAAAAGACTTTCGCCCCGCTTTATATATAAAGCACCGATCAACAAGCATCCAGTACAAACGCACACCATCATTACACACGCACACACCCAAGGCAGGATACAAAGACGCTGAGCGCAGCAACACCACTTCTAGCACTACCACCACGAAGAGATGAAGCTACATATGACGATCCATGAGCTCCAAGGCGGCGCCTTCAGGAAGGGTACGACACCGACGCGCCGCCACCGCCCGATCCAAGGATCAGAGTTTCCCCTGAGGCTGCATGATGGGCAATGAGAGCCGCGACGATGCCTTCAAGAAGGAAACGATCTTCGCCACCGCCGGTCCGTCCGAAGATAGAACAGGTTTTCACCTCGGCCAACACTCACCGCCACCCAACGCCACACCCCGGCTACCACACCGCCCACACGGCCATGGCGAGCAGGCATCACCAAGCAACGGGCTCTGCCCAAGAGCACCGCGCTACCACCACCAGGGCCGCCGCCCCGGCATCCAAGACCTTGACACCACCTTACCCGAGACCCGCCGCTACCCCAACCAAAGAGACGAGCTGAAAGGTCCCACCTTTCGCACCCCTTGGGCGACCCCATCGTCGAGACCCGATAGGCCGGCCAGAACTGGCATCCATCAGCCCGTCCTGCAGCCCCGAGCACGAGACGAACTCGATCCTGCAGCACCGTGAGGGGGACGAGGTCAGTCCTGCTGCACCGTGTGCGAGACGAGTTCGGTCTTGCCGCACCGGACGCAAGACGAGCGATGGACCGCGGCTGGGAGAGGGCCAACCCTTCGATGGAAGTAGTGCCCGGACGACGAGGAGATGGGGCGAAGGTCAAGACGGTCCGAACACGGACGAGCCGACGTTGGAGAAGCCGGCCGTCGCCGTAGTCAGAGCCGCCGAGCCACCATGAAGCCGCCACGACACCGAGAGGCCACCACCAACGCCGGACCTCCCGCGCCGCCGCCCACGGCCAGAGCAACGGGCACGCCCGGCCGCTGCCCACCCGCGTCGCCCGGCAAGCTCCAAGCATCGAAGCAGCCGGGCACGCACCACCGATGCCACACGCCGGAGCGCCAGCCACCACCACAGAGCATGCACATCCACGCCCTGGCCAACACCACCGGAAGCCCCACCACCCCACTGGAGAAGCACAGCCACCAGCAGCACCACCACCACCTTAGCAGGGCCCCCAGCCGTCCCCGCCGCCACCAACCCCCAACACCAACCAGATCTAGGCAGAGCCACCCAGATCCGCCGCTAGAGCAACCCGCCTCCTCGGATCCCCACAAGCCGCCGCTGGAGCGGGGAGGGAGGAGAGGGGGGCACTCCTGCGGGCCACCACGACGCCGAAGAGGGAGAGGGAGCCGGAGCAGAGGAGAGCCGCCGCCCGACGCCGACGGGTAGGAGGGGGCGGCCCGCGACGCCGGCCACCTGCGCGCCGGAGGAGACGCCCCGCCGCCGCCTGCGCCATGCGGCCTTTGGTCGGTGACGCCGCCGGTGGCGGCGAGGGAGGAGAGGCCGAGGCGAGGGGCTGGGGCGGCGGCGCTAGGGAAGCCGCCCGGAGTCGCCCGCGGGAGCGACTCGGGGGCAGACGCGAGTTTTTTTCCGGATGTTCTATTCTAAAAAGAAAAAAGAAAAAGGTGTTGGGGGTTGGTGGCGATGGGGACGGCTGGCGGCCCTGCTAAGGTGGTGGTGGTGCAGCTGGTGGCTGTGCTTCTTCGGTGGGGTGGTGGGGCTTTCGGTGGTGTTGGCCAGGGCGTGGATGCGCATGCTCTGTGGTGGTGGCTGGCGCTCCGGCGTGTGGCATCGGTGGTGCGTGCCCGGCTGCTCCGACGCTTGGAGCTTGCTGGGGGACGTGGGTGGGCAGCAGCCGGGCGTGGCCGTTGCTCTGGCCGTGGGCGGCGGCGCGGGAGGTCCGGCGTTGGTGGTGGCTTCTCGGTGTCGTGACGGCTTCATGGTGGCTCGGCGGCTCTGACTGCAGCGACGGCCGGCTTCTCCGGCCTCCACTCGCTCGCTCGCCAACCGCCGGAGGCCTAAGTCTCGCCGGCCCCAAATCCTCCTCCTCCTGTGGTTTTATGAGACCTTGAACATTATTTTCGCCACCATCCCCTTCTTTGATCGATTCGTGTATGCCTCATCCTCCTGACCCTCTGCTTACGAATTAGTTTGGTTGCTTGTTGAAAACATTAGTTTATACGTATATGAACTGGTTAGATTGGGTGTGAATTCACGATGTGGGATTATTCTTAGTCAAACAAGTACAGGAGGCGCAGCCAGGCGACGTATAATTCTGTGTGGAGAAACAATCGAATTGCTTTTACTCACTTATTTTTGGAATGTGGGTTTATTTTCATAAAAAGGCAAGGGGTTTTATGTAAAAACGTCACAATGGTGAACCCGACAGAAGTAATGGCCGGTTTACTAGTAGGTAAAGAAGTACATAGCGAAACGATACAAGGTAGTGAAAAAACCCTTTTACACGGCAGATCTTGGGATGACCGGATAACACAAATGCACACCACTACATTGTTGAGAAATAATATAGACAAATTTGAATACAACGCTCACGCCGAGGACACCTAAGCTTCACAATACCACCCTCAGGAGGAGGGTCTTCACTCTGAACCCTAGCATGGAGAGGAGAACCACCCTTTCGGCCTTTCCTGGCACATCTTATACGAGAGTAGTTATAAAGTGATCTTTTACCCGTGTGCATGCGCTGGACGATGCACAGAAGCATCGAGTTTACACTGGTACAACAAGGTGCGATACACACGGTTTTTAACCCTTTTCCGTGATGACATTTTGAACCGTTGCCAAGTGAGTGACTGCGATAGGGGGGTCCTTTCCACATGACCCAAAAATCGCTGGGGATAGGGAGCCATGATGCATACATTTGTCTCTATAAAAGTGTTTCTGATATCTCGAATATCCCAAACGCTTCATCCTTATAACTTGTTTGTGCTCGCATTGCTATCGCAGTCGGTATTCTGTGGTGTTACGTTTATGATGCGCGACCCATCACAAACAGTTCATGATTATAGAAGCAGAGAATCACACACATTTACTTTTCCTCGACTGTATGAGATTCGATGTAAGAGCGCATACATTTATCCCTATAAAACTATATGCGAAGCTTGAATACATCCCACACGATTCATCCGTCATACCCGCGACGGATGAAGACCTATCACACGCGTTTTTCTATGAACAAACATTTGCGATGCGCACAACAACATAATAAGAACGAATTGTGTGCGATGTTGTTGTTAACCGCACACGTTTTTTCTTGGCTGATCGTGTATGCAGTAGAGATTGATCGCACACGTAGTTGATCCGAGAAACGTGTCTGATCTTCACGTCTATCGCATACATTTCACTTTCGCAAACCGTGTGCAGTGTAATCCCTAATTAAAAAATCACATGCTTTGTATTTGAAAGTAGGCAATCACTTATTTCATATCCAACCATGTTTATTACAAATATAGGTTCAACCACGAATGCATAATTCGATGCACATGTACATATACTGAAGAACTACAGAAGCACCAAGTAAAGAATGATGAACCACAGTTGTACTAAAAACTGTAAGGAGAGAGGCGAAAGACATTTTGGTTGCTGGAGAAGGTGAAGCAGAATGCCCATATTGTGCCCTCCTCCATGCGTAATGCGCACACAACTCTAGGCCAACCCCTTGTGATGGCTGCCCGTCCATCCTTCACTGTCTTCATTATGACTTCTTCATGCTCATTATAGTCTGGATGAAATACTTTAACCTTCATTACGTGTCCACTAATCATGTACTTTGCGAGGTAATCTTGAGTGAACTGCTTCGGGAACCACTTCGAACGAAAAAGATTCAAACATTATGGTCTAACAACTCATTATGGGCAGTAAAAAGAGAAGGCTACAAAGTTTGCAGTTTCCATCCTACAGCTCACTGTTGTGTTGGATAGAAAATAAACATATAATTTGTTTGTCACCGTTCGTATCTTTTTGCTAATAATCCTTATCAGTTTCCTCACTTGATGCTTGTTCATGAATATCTCATTGCTCCATATGCAAAAAGGGTTGATGCGTGATGACCCACAAGTATAGGGGATCTATCGTAGTCCTTTCGATAAGTAAGAGTGTCGAACCCGACGAGGAGCAGAAGAAAATGACAAGCGGTTTTCAGCAAGGTATTTTCTGCAAGCACTGAAATTATCAGTAACAGATATTTGTGTGATAAGATAATTCATAACAGGTAACAAGTAACAAGTGTAACTAAGGTGCAGCAAGGTGGCCCAATCCTTTTTGTAGCAAAGGACAAGCCTGGACGAACTCTTATATAAAGCAAAGCGCTCCCGTGGACACATGAGAATTACAGTCAAGCTAGTTTTCATCATGCTCATATGATTCGTGTTCGTTACTTTGATAATTTGATATGTGGGTGGACCAGTGCTTGGGTGCTGTCCTTACTTGGACAAGCCTTCCACTTATGACTAACCACTCTCTCAAGCATCCGCAACTACGAAAGAAGAATTAATATAAATCTAACCATAGCGTGAAACATGTGGATCCGAATTAGCCCCTTACGAAGCAATGCATAAACTAGGGTTTAAGCTTCTGTCACTCTAGCAACCCATCATCTATTTATTACTTCCCAGTACCTTCTCCTAGGCCCAAATCATGGTGTCGACGTTCACATAACACCACTAGACGAAAGACAACATACATCTCATCAAAATATCGAATGAATACCAAATTCACATGATTACTTATAACAAGACTTCTCACATGTCCTCAGGAACAAATGTAACTACTCACAAAGCATATTCATGTTCATAATCAGAGGGGTATTAAATATCATTAAAGATATGAACATATGATCTTCCACCGAATAAACCAACTAGCATCAACTACAAGGAGTAATCAACACTACTAGCAACCCACATGTACCAATCTGAGGTTTTGAGACAAAGATTGGATACAAGAGATGAACTAGGGTTTGAGAGGAGATGATGCTGGAAGATGTTGATGGAGATTGACCCCCTCTCGATGAGAGGATCGTTGGTGATGACGATGATGACGATTTCCCCCTCTAGGAGGGAAGTTTCCCCGACAAAACAGCTCCGCCGGAGCCCTAGATTGCTTCTGCCCAAGTTCCGCCTCGAGATGGCGGCACTTCGTCCTGATAGCTTCCTTCTGATTTTTTCTAGGTCAAAAGACATCATATAGCAGAAGATGGGCACCGAAGGCCTGCCAGGGGGTCCACAAGCCACGGGGGCGCGCCCAGGGGGGTAGGGCACGCCCCCAGGCTTGTGGCCTCCTGGTGGGTCCCCTTTGGTATTTTCTTTGCGCAATATTTTTCATATATTTCAAAATAATTCTCCGTAAATTTTCAGGACTTTTGGAGTTGCGCAGAATAGGTCTCTCAGATTTGCTCCTTTTCCAGTCTAGAATTCTAGCTGCCAGCATTCTCCCTCTTCATGTAAACCTTGTAAAATAAGAGAGAAAAGGCATAAGTATTGTACCAAAATAAGTAATAACAACCCATAATGCAATAAACATCAATATAAAAGCATGATGCAAAATGGACGTATCAACTCCCCCAAGCTTAGACCTCGCTTGTCCTCAAGATAAAGCCAAAATCGATAATCATGTCCACATGTTTAGAGATAGAGGTGTCGAACAAAATAAAAAACAGACATGAGGGCATCATGATCATCTTTAGAACAACAATTTATATTGTCATATAATTTCTTATGCCAAAGTAACAATTCGTTCACAAGGTAAAGTATGAATTAGAAACTTTATTGAAAACCAACAAACTATGATCTCAGTCACTGAAGCAATTGCAATTTATCATAATATCGGAAAGAGTCAATGTAAGAGCTTTTGCATAGCAAGTCCACATACTCAACCATCTTTCAGTATTTTATAATTGCTAACACTCACGCGATACTTATGGGTTCAAAGCCTCAATCGGACACGTAGAAAGATAGGGGCTTATAGTTTCGCCTCCCAACCTTTTACCTCAAGGGTAATGTCAACAATAATAATTTATGATAACCTACATCCGAGTGGATATATATATATATATATATAGGGTGGGTCTATTATGATAACACCCCTTAAGAGTCTTATTCTCCACACCACTTTCTTATTCTGCTAACACCCCACCTCCCTCATGACAACACCTCCCCCTCCCTCCTTCGGCGCACCTTCCCCCGATCCATCAGCTACCCTGCCGGAGAGCCACGCCGACGTACCCGTCCGACGCGCCGCCCCACCCCCACGAGCTTCTTCCCCCACCCCACCCCCACCGACTTCTTCCCCTGCCGGCACCGCGGCCTCCTCCCCCATCTGGCCTCTTCACCCGCCGGCCCCGCGGCCTCCTCCCCGGCGTCGCCACGCACCTGGACGTGCGCCGCCCACCACCACCTACCGGGATCTGGCCGGCAGCCACGGGATCGATCCCGACCACCACGGCTCCCCACCACACCACCACCTCCCGCCCCGCACACCCCAAAATCCTGGCCACTGCCGCCTGCCTCCTCCTCCTCCTGCCCGGCGCGGCCCTCCTCCCCGGTGCCACATCCAGGGAGGAGGGGTGTGCTCCACATCTCAGCCTCCGACGCAACACTGCGGCTTCCTCCCTGACGCACGTCTGACTAGTGGTAGTGCTGCGCGTGTGCTTGTGCAGTCCACAGCTCGCAAGCACCCGCTCTGGCCGCCACGAGCCTTGGCAGAGCCATCAGCACCCGCTTGCCGGCCATCTGCGCGAGCACCTCAGGCATCAGAGGCGTGCTCGGACCCGCCACGCCTTTCTTCTCCAATGCCTTGTTGCAGTGCGGCCCGATGCGGCACGCATTCCAGCGCTCCATCACCTCCAGATCGGCTCACCGGCATGCACGGGATCGTGCTCAACTACATCACTACCACCTCCCTGTTGGAAATATGCCCTAGAGGCAATAATAAAATGGTTATTATTATATTTCCTTGTTCATGATAATTGTCTATTGTTCATGCTATAATTGTGTTATCCGAAAATCGTAATACATGTGTGAATACATAGACCACAACATGTCCCTGGTGAGCATCTAGTTGACTAGCTCGTTGATCAACATATAGTCATGGTTTCCTGACTATGGACATTAGATGTCATTGATAACGGGATCACATCATTAGGAGAATGATGTGATGGACAAGACCCAATCCTAAGCATAGCACAAGATCGTGTAGTTCGTCTGCTAGAGCTTTTCTAATGTCAAGTATCCTTTCCTTAGACCATGAGATTGTGCAACTCCCGGATACTATAGGAATACTTTGGGTGTGCCAAACGTCACAACGTAACTGGGTGACTATAAAGGTGCACTACGGGTATCTCCGAAAGTGTCTGTTGGGTTGGCACGAATCGAGATTGGGATTTGTCACTCCGCGTGACAGAGAGGTATCTCTGGGCCCACTCGGTAAGACATCATCGTAATGAGCTCAATGTGACTAAGGGTTGGTCACGGGATGATGTGTTGCGGAACGAGTAAAGTGACTTGCCGGTAACGAGATTGAACGAGGTATTGGGATATCGACGATCGAATCTCGGGCAAGTAACGTACCGATTGACAAAGGGAATTGAATACGGGATTGATTGAATCCCCGACATCGTGGTTCATCCGATGAGATCATCGTGGAACATGTGGGAGCCAACATGGGTATCCAGATCCCGCTGTTGGTTATTGGCCGGAGAGTTGTCTCGGTCATGTCTGCATGGTTCCCGAACCCGTAGGGTCTACACACTTAAGGTTCGGTGACGCTAGGGTTGTAGAGATATTAGTATGCAGTAACCCGAAAGTTGTTCGGAGTCCCAGATGAGATCTCGGACATCACGAGGAGTTCCGGAATGGTCCGGAGGTAAAGATTTGTATATAGGAAGTCCAGTTTCGGCCACCGGGAAAGTTTCGGGGGTCACCGGTATTGTACCGGGACCACTGGAAGGGTCCCGGGGGGGTCCACCGGGTGGGGCCACTTATCCTGGAGGGCCCCATGGGCTGAAGTGGGAAGGGAACCAGCCCCTGGTGGGCTGGTGCGCCCCCCTTGGGCCTCCCTTGCGCCTAGGGTTGGAAACCCTAAGGGGGTGGGGGCGCCTCCACTTGGCTTGGGGGCCAAGCCACCCCCTAGGCCGCCCCCCATTAGATGGGATCTCTAGGGGCCGGCACCCCCCTGTGACGCCCTCGATTCAATCGTACACTAATCATACACGCAAATGTGTACGATCAAGATCAAGGACTCGCGGGAAGATATCACAACACAACTCTAGACACAAATTAAAATAATACAAGCTTTATATTACAAGCCAGGGGCCTCGAGGGCTCGAATACATAAGCTCGAAAACACACGAGTCAGCGGAAGCAACAATATCTGAGTACAGACATGAGTTAAACAAGGTTGCCTTAAGAAGGCTAGGACAAAAGCAGCAACGATCGAAAAGGCAAGGCCTCCTGCCTGGGAGCCTCCTAACTACTCCTAGTCGTCTGCAGTCTTCACGTAGTAGTAGGCATCCTCCGGGTAGTAGTAGTCATCAATGGCGTCGTCTGGCTCTTGGGATCCGTCATCTGGTCGCAACAATCGGGTATGGGGGAAAAAGAAGTAGCAAAGCAACCGTGAGTACTCATCCAAAGTACTCGCAAGACTTACATCAGATCTAAACTAAGTATGCATCTGTATCAAAGGAATGGGTTGTATATGTGGACTGGGCTGCAGAAATGCCAGAATAGAGTGAAGACCTAGTCCTATCGAAGACTAGCATCTTCTGGAAACCACCATCTTGCAGCAACAGGAGGGAGTAGAGTAGCATAAAGTAAAGTAGTAGTAGTGTTATCAACCTCGGCCAGAGATCCTTTCTCGACTCCCTGCGAGAAAACAATCCCAGAGCCATACTATCCAAGTGTCAACACATTCCAATTCTCATCACCATCCAGTTCTCATCACAAGTATCCAGTTCTAGTTGTATCGATCGGGATACAACTCCAAGTGTCCGTTACCGTAGGACAGGCTATCGATAGATGTTTTCTTCCCTGCAGGGGTGCACCAACTTACCCACCATGCTCGATTAACTCCGGCCGGACACACTTTCCTGGGTCATGCCCGGCCTCGGCCAAACAATACGCCGCAACCCGACCTAGGCTTAATAGAGAGGTCAGCACGCCGGACTAAACCTATGCCCCAGGGGTCATGGGCCATCTCCTCGGGAACTCCTGCACGTTGCGTGGGGGGCCGGTGAGCAGACCTAGCTACCTCCTTCAACAAGGTAGGTGCTTACCAGTCCAACCCGGTGTGCGCCGCTCAGTCGCTGACGTCTATTAAGCTTCGGCTGATGTATACGATGCAGAACGCCCATACAATGCCCACGTGATGGTTAGTGCTATCAGGCCAGAGGCCCCTCGGATCAAATATCCAAACCGTAGTGGATTAGGAGCACGCGATAATGAGCAGAGACTCACGATCGATGTGACCCAGTCGCCCCATCTCGAGTACTTGCGACAAGGGCTAAGAATGCCCGGCCACGCCTCGTAAGTATCTCGCGGGCACCTTCTAGGTCAACCCGACTCCACATCACTCGCTATTAAGCTCGCGCGGGTACCCCTCAGGGTCGACCCGTCTTCAGTAACATGGTTCAGTGTAAAGTCATAGTAACCATAGTAACTGTGTGTCTAACACCAAAGGGAAAACTCGAGGAATCACCCCCGGTGAATTCCACTCGATGTTGTCATCAAGGTGAATGTAAGAGGATCCACCCTCGAGGTTCACGTTTGATGGGTTGCACGACAGAGCCGTAACGGAAGTGGTTAAGAAGGAAATCACCCTCGATGACCTCGACCGTATAGCTACACTATGGAGATCTCATCAGGAGTGATGTAAGAGGTCCCACCCTCGGCACTCGATGGTAACTCTGCAGAGTCGTACAACTAGGGGGGGGGGGGGTTATGTGCGGTGTCGGGGCCTGGATGTTGATCACGTTGATCGAGTCATCGAACATAAAGCGGGGCAACTAGGACAAGGTGGGGGTCACTGATGGATCACTAACCAACCTATACTAAGCAGTTTAGGATAAGCAGGTAAGGTATGAAAGCAGGTAACAACAACAGGCTATGCATCAGAGTAGGATCATACAGAAAACAGTAGCAGTTCTAATGCAAGCAAGAGAGGGAAAGAAATGGGCGATATCGGAATGCTCAAGGAGGGTTTGCTTGCCTGGTTGCTCTGGCAAGGAGGGGTCGTCGTCGATGTAGTCGATCACAGGGGCATCAGCAGCGGTCTCGGGGTCTACTGGAGAAGAAGGGGGGGGAGAAACAGTAAATACGGGGCAAACAAGCATCACTAAATATAACAAGGCAAAACACGGTGCCAGGGGTGACCTAACGCAGTACTAGGCGATACTGGCGAAGGGGGGAAACATCCGGGAAAGTATTCCCGGAGTTAGGCATTTTCGGACAAATGAAACGGAGGGGGACGTTTGCAGGTTTGCTATGCTAGGGACGTGTGGCGGACGAATGGGTTGCGTAACCGGGTTCATCTCGTCATTCTGAGCAACTTTCTTGTACAAGGTTTTTCGATCCGAGCTACGGTTAATCTTCTATGATTTTTCAAAGTTTTAAACATATTCTGGAATTATTTTTAATTATTTAAATTGAACATTATCCAGAACAGTGAAAGGTGATGTCAGCATGACATCACCCTGATGCCAGCAGGTCAAACCCAGCTGACCAGAGTCAAACCTGGCATGTGGGTCCAGCGGGACCCACCTGTCATCCTCTGTTTAGGTTAATTAGGGTTTAGCTAATCCAATTAGTGTTTAATTAAACTAACTAATTAATTAGGTTTATTAAATAGGATTAATTAACTTAATTAATTCACTAATTAATTAATGCAATTAATTATTAATTTTATTAATTCATTTTTATTTTCCTTTTCATTTTTTTAAAATGTTCTATGGGCTGGGCCCCTCTAGTTAGTGGCCCGAAGGGGCTAGCGGGCACGGGCGACAGGCGGAAGCGCCACCCGAATGGGTGCGTGCCCATGGGCGCAGACGCGCCGGCGACCCCGGGCGTGGTCTGGCGCGGGCGAGGCCGCGACAAGGGACGGCGGGGCCGAGCGGCAATGGCGAGCGGCGAGCATGAGCGGAGACGGCTGCGAGCGTGCAAGCCAGCAAGGCTGCAGCAGCGGGCGCCGGGCGGCGGAGGTGCTGCAGGGCACTGCGGTGAGCGCGCGGTGGCGCAGTTGGCGCGAGCAGCAGCAGGAGGCAAAGGAGCGAGCGGGGCATGCGCGGGCTCGATGCGGTGGGGAGTGCGCGGGAGTGTGGCGGATGCAGTGGCGAGCGCGGCCGAGCGCACTCGGGTGCGGGACGGCGAAGGGCGGCGGCATCCACGAGTGGGCGCTGAAGCGCGGTGGAGATGGGGGGAAGGGCGCGGCTCCGAGCGGCGCGACGAGGAGAGGGTCGCGACGGGCGCGGTGTGTGCGCGTGCGGTAGAGGAGGTCGGGGCGTCGCGAACGGCGCCGGCGACAGAGGGAATGGGGGAGAGGAGGGGTCCTCACGGCGGGGTGCAGGGGACTAGGCAACGGGGGTTGAGGAGGAGTCGGGGACGAGGTCGAGGACGGGGCAGACCGGCGATGGTGGCCGTCGGCGACAAGGGCGACGGGGTCGGGGCGCGCCTGGCGCGATCCAGATCCAGGAGACACCTGTAATGCTCCTTTATAATCACCCAATTACGTTGTGACATTTGGTAGCACCCAAAGTGTTCCTCCGGCAAACGGGAGTTGCATAATCTCATAGTCATAGGAACATGTATAAGTCATGAAGAAAGCAATAGCAACATACTAAACGATCGGGTGCTAAGCTAATGGAATGGGTCATGTCAATCAGATCATTCAACTAATGATGTGACCTCGTTAATCAAATAACAACTCATTGTTCATGGTTAGGAAACGTAACCATCTTTGATTAACGAGCTAGTCAAGTAGAGGCATACTAGTGACACTTTGTTTGTCTATGTATTCACACATGTATTATGTTTCCGGTTAATACAATTCTAGCATGAATAATAAACATTTATCATGATTATAAGGAAATAAATAATAACTATTCCGCGACTGAAACTGGACTTCCCATATATAAATATTCACCTCCGGTCCATTCTGGAACTCCTCGTTACGTCCTGGGTCTCACCCGAGACTCCAAACAACCTTTGGCAACGGGGGGGGTGGTGGGAGGCCAAGTAGGCCGGGGGTGGGCTGGCCTGGGGTTGGCCTAGCTAGCAACTGGGCCGACTGGCCCAATGGGGAGTGGGGTTTGTTTTACTCCTTTTTTTACCTTTTGTTTATTTTCTTTGAGCCACTAAAAGAGTTTTGTTTAATACAAAACTTGGCACAAAAATACAAGGCAATTACCTGGGTTGGTACAAAAGGTTCCAAAGCATTTGGGGAGTGTTCAACTATTTTTTTGAAACTGAAAAGCTCAAATAATTGGCTGTTGGTCCACTGAATAAAATTTTCAGGGGCACTGCAGGTATCCAAAAGAGGTTGGTTCAACCATGAAAATGATCAGGTGAAATTATAGAATATTGTGAACATTTTAGCTTTACTGTTTTATAGAGTTATGATTTGACTTGGCCATGGAATTGGGATTTGAGTTCGGTGTTGAAGCAAGGTGAGGATTATCAAAATAATTATGATGACCTAGCATCATTAGGCATGAGATTACTGTAGCATGACACTGGGGGTGTTACACCCCCAGGCCCCCTATATATAGTGGAGCGGAGGGAGGGCAGCCGCACCCCAAGTCCCTGGCGCCTCCCTCCCTCTCGTGACACCTCTTCCTCCCCGCTTGCGCTTCGCGAAGCCCTACCAGGATCCCGCTACTTCCACCACCACGCCGTCGTGCCGTTGGATCTTCATCAACCTCTCCTTCCCTTGCTGGATCAAGAAGGAGGAGACGTCTCTCCCAACTGTACGTGTGTTGAACGCGGAGGTGCCGTCCGTTCGGCGCTCGGTCATGAGTGATTTGGATCACGACGAGTACGACTCCATCAACCCCGTTCTCTTGAACGCTTCTGCTCGCCCTCTCGTTGCTAGATGTACTCCTCTCCCTCTCGTTGCTAGATGACTCCATAGATTGATCTTGGTGACGCGTAGAAAATTTTAAATTTGTGCTGCGATCCCTAACAGTGGCATCATGAGCTAGGTCTATGCGTAGTTTCTATGCACGAGTAGAACACAAGTTGTTGTGGGCGTTGATTTTGTCAATTTACTTGTCATTACTAGTCTTATCTTGATTCGGCGGCATCGTGGGATGAAGCGGCCCGGACCGACCTTACACGTACGCTTACGTGAGACTGGTTCCACCGACTGACATGCACTAGTTGCATAAGGTGGCTAGCGGGTGTCTGTCTCTCCCACTTTAGTCGGATCGGATTCGATGAAAAGGGTCCTTATGAAGGGTAAATAGAAATTGTCATATCACGTTGTGGTTTTGGCGCAGGTAAGAAACGTTCTTGCTAGAAACCTATAGCAGCCACGTAAAATTTGCAACAACAATTAGAGGACGTCTAACTTGTTTTTGCAGCATATGCCGTGTGATGTGATATGGCCAAAAGGATGTGATGAATGATATATGTGATGTATGAGATTGATCATGTTCTTGTAATAGGAATCACGACTTGCATGCCGATGAGTATGACAACCGGCAGGAGCCATAGGAGTTGTCTTAATTTATTTATGACCTGCGTGTCAACATAAACGTCATGTAATTACTTTACTTTATCGCTAACCGTTAGTCATAGTAATAGAAGTAATAGTTGGCGAGACAACTTCATGAAGACACGATGATGGAGATCATGATGATGGAGGTCATGGTGTCATGCCGGTGACGATGATGATCATGGCGCCCCGAAGATGGAGATCAAAAAGGAGCAACATGATATTGGCCATATCATGTCACTATTTGATTGCATGTGATGTTTATCATGTTTTACATCTTATTTGCTTAGAACGACGGTAGCATAAATAAGATGATCCCTCGCAATAATTTCAAGAAAGTGTTCCCCCTAACTGTGGACCGTTGCTAAGGTCCGTTCTTCCGAAGCACCACGTGATGATCGGACGTGATAGGTTCTAACGTTCACATACAACGGGTGTAAGCCAGATTTACACACGCAATACACTTAGGTTGACCTGGCGAGCCTAGCATGTACAGACATGGCCTCAGAACACGGAAGACCGAAAGGTCGAACATGAGTCGTATTGTGACGCCCCCGATTCAATCGTACACTAACCATACACGCAAACGTGTACGATCAAGATCAGGGAATCACGGGAAGATATCACAACACAACTCTACAAATAAAAATAAGTCATACAAGCATCATATTACAAGCCAGGGGCCTTGAGGGCTCGAATACAAGAGCTCGATCATAGACGAGTCAGCGGAAGCAACAATATCTGAGTACAGACATAAGTTAAACAAGTTTGCCTTAAGAAGGCTAGCACAAACTGGGATACAGATCGAAAGAGGCGCAGGCCTCCTGCCTGGGATCCTCCTAAACTACTCCTGGTCGTCATCAGCGGGCTGCACGTAGTAGTAGGCACCTCCAGTGTAGTAGTAGTCGTCGTCGACGGTGGCATCTAGCTCCTGGACTCCAACGTCTGGTCGCAGCAATCGAGTATAAAAGTGGGAAAAGAGGGAGCAAAGCAACCGCGAGTACTCATCCAAAGTACTCGCAAGCAAGGAGCTACACTACATATGTATGCATTGGTATCAAATGGAATAAGGGTATCATATGTGGACTGAACTGCAGAAAGCCGGAATAAGAGGGGGATAACTAGTACTATCGAAGACTACGCTTCTGGTAACCTCCATCTTGCAGCAGGAGAAGAGAGTAGATGGTAAGTTCACCAAGTAGCATCGTGTAGCATAAACCTAACCGATGATCCTCCCCTCGTCGCCCTGTGAGAGAGCGATCACCGGTTGTATCTGACACTTGGAAGGGTGTGCTTTATTAAGTATCCGGTTCTAGTTGTCATAAGGTCAAGGTACAACTCCAAGTCGTCCTGTTACCGAAGATCACGGTTATTCGAATAGATTAACTTCCCTACAGGGGTGCACCACATAACCCAACACGCTCGATCCCATTTGGCCGGACACACTTTCCTGGGTCATGCCCGGCCTCTGAAGATCAACACGTCGCAGCCCTACCTAGGCACAACAGAGAGGTCAGCATGCCGGTCTAAATCCTATAGCGCAGGGGTCTGGGCCCATCGCCCATTGCACACCTGCACGTTGCGTACGCGGCCGGAAGCAGAACTAGCCCCCTTAATACAAGAGCAGGCTTACGGTCCAATCCGGCGCGCGCCGCTCAGTCGCTGATGTCACGAATGCTTCGGCTGATACCATGACGTCGAGTGCCCATAACTGTCCCCGCGTAGATGGTTAGTGCGTATAGGCCAGTGGCCAGACTCAGATCAAATACCAAGATCTCGTTAAACGTGTTATTGTGAAATAACCGCGAACGCCGACCAGGACCTGGCCCACCTCTCTCCTAGGTGGTCTCAACCTGCCCTGTCGCTTCGCCACAAAGATCCACACAGAGGGCTATCGGGAAAGTATGTCCTTCCAGCCCCCAATTCATGAATCAACCGTGGGTACTCCTCGAGCCAACCCGACTTTAGTCATCACATGTATCATGTATAAAGTATACAGTATATACCCGTGATCACCTCCCGAGTGATCACGGCCCGATAGTATAGCATGGCAGATGGACAAGAATGCATGGCCACTGATGATAAACTAGCATCCTATACTAAGCATTAGGATTGCTGGTAAAGGTGACAATAGTAGTAACAAGGACAGGCTATGCATCAGGATAGGATTAACGAAAAGCAGTAACATGCTACACTACTTTAATGCAAGCAGTATAGAGGAGAGTAGGCGATATCTGGTGATCAAGGGGGGGGGGGCTTGCCTGGTTGCTCCGGCAAGAAGGAGGGGTCATCAACACCGTAGTCGAACTGGGGTTCGCCGGCAGTCTCGAGGTCTACCAGAAAGAAGTAACGGAGGGGGAACACAATAAATAACAAAGCAGTCAAAGCATCACAAAGTGTAACATGGCATTACGCGGTGCTAGAGGTGACCTAACATAGTAGTAGGTGCTACTGGCGAAGGGGGAAAACATCCGGGAAAGTATTCCCGGTGTTTGACGTTTTCGGACAGACGAATCAGAGGGGTATTGTTGCATGTTCACTATGCTAGGGATGTGTGGCGGACGAACGGACTGCGTATTCGGATTCGTCTCGTCGTTCTGAGCAACTTTCATATATAAAACTTTTTCCTTCAAGATAAGGTTTATTTTATATTAAAATTCGAAGTTTTATTAATATTCTGCAATTTTTGGAATTCTTTTTAATTCGAAAATATTAAATACAGAACTGCTATGGGTACACGTAAGTGTACCCAGGAGTGTGTGGATGTCTATGACAGGTGGGACCTGTTGACTGCTGACTCAATAGTCAACATTCCCAGTTGACTGGTCAAAGAGGGCTAGTGGGGCCCAGGTGTCATACATACAGTTTTAACACATTCTTTAAAAAAAGATATTTAGAGGTGGGGTCTACCTGTCATTGGGTCACTCTATTTTAACAGATTGATTTAATTAGTTTTAGTAGTGGTGGGTCTCGGTGGTTAGCAGCAGATTAGTGGGGAAGGGGGATTAGGCCCTAAACTAATCGGGCTTGGTGGTGGCTCTTGCCAGCCGCGGCCGGACTTGGCCAGCGCCGCCGCCGGCGAGCGAGCAGGGCAGGCGGCATGGAGGCCTGGGGGAGGGGGCGCCGGACGGAGCCGGGGCGGGCGACGCGTGGCAGCGGGGCCATAGCAGAGACGGCAGCACGCGGAGCAGCAATAGCGGCAGCAGCAGAGGCGAAGGTAGCAGGCGGCGCAGCGCAGCAGAGGGGCGCGGAAGCGGGCGAGCAGCTGCGGGGGGGGGGGGGCGCCCTGGACGCGACTAGGGCGAGCGGCGACCAGCGCAAGGCACGGGCTGCGGCGAGGCGCAAGTGGGCAAGCGCGTGCGAAGCAGTGGCAGCAGGTGGCGGTAGCGAGGCCACGGACGGGCACGCAGGCAGGGGACAGTCGGGCGCGTGAGCGCGTGCGTGCGGAGCGGGGAGGGGCGTGGTGACCGCGGCGCCGGCGACGGTTGCGGTGAGCGTGTGGACGGAGAGGGGGAGTCATGCTCACAGGAGCCAGTCGGGCAGGGCAGCGGGTTCGGGGTGGTCCGGCGATGAGGCGCGGCGGAGATGAGGAGGGCGACGTGAGGTGGCGGCCGGCTGGAGGTGAAGCTGCGGGCGCACGTGACCTCCATGGCCGGCGGATCGGGGGGGAGATGGGGTGGGGGCGGTTCACCCCGTCTCGATCCAGATCGGGAGGAGGGGAACGAGGGGGGAAAGTGCGGGTCGTGGGGAACGGGTTAGGTCACGGTGGTGGTAGCGGGGCCTTAGGAGGCCAGGCGAGCGGGGTGGCCGGCTGGGCCGGCCAACTGATTAGCTGGGTTGGGGCCCAGCGGGGAGGGGGGGGTACTCTTTTTTTTCTTTTGCATTTAGCTCCAGCTAACAAATGAATTTTATTGAATACAAAATTTGGCACATAAATATTGGTTCATATAATGGAGCTGCACACAAAGTTTCAAATCATTTTGGAAAGGATAAATATTTGTTTATCTTTAAAAAGTTAATTCAAATGTTGTTTGCTCCTGCTTAATTATCATAGAGGCATATAAACATTCCCCATAATGTTGGTTGATGATTTTTAATTAGTTAGTGATTATTTACAACCGTTGGAACATTTTTAATCTACTGTTTTAATAAATTATAATCTGACCTGTTATTTGAATTTGAATTTAAACTTAGTTTTAAGCAATTGAGGTTTAGTAAATTTTTAAATATGATGACCTCGCACCATTAGTGTGTGGTTACTGTAGCTTGATTATCCGGGCGTCACAATTCTCCTCCACTATAAGAAATCTCGTCCGAAGATTTAAGAGGGGAGTAAGGGAAAGATGTGGCTACGAAATTCTATCGAGTCTTCTCGGTCTTGGTTTCTCTTCACAGAGAGGTCGATCCTTTACATCGACGCCTTCATTCCTCTGCTTCAGGTCATCATGAGGAAGTCATCATCCTTTTCTTCAGGAACTCCAACGTACTTACAAATAGGTAAGGGACAGCTCAGCTACGACATCATGCTTACGAGGAAAACAATCTGGGGTTAACCATGAATGAGCATAAGATTATCTCTCGAGTTGAACATATAAAATACATCGAGAGTACAATACGAAGGTACAATGAGAGGGTCCAAGCGGATAGATAGCTGCTCAAAGTCTGAACCAGAGTGAGAAAGGGGATCAGAGCGGCGAGAGTAAGCATTGCATCTGGTACCAGAATAGAGCAGTAGGAAGGTGGCTCGCGAATTACCTACGAAGCCAAGAACAAGGGATAACTTTGAAGCAGGGATGTACAGGAGAGTCAGTTTTCGATCCTGTGGAACTGTGGGTTTGTTGGTGAACGTAGCATAAATTCAAAAATTTCCTACGTGTCACCAAGATCTATCTATGGAGTCATCTAGCAATGAGGGAGGAGTGGATCTACATACCCTTGTAGATCGCGCGCGGAAGCGTTCAAGAGAACGGGGTTGATGGAGTCGTACTCGTCGTGATCCAAATCACCGATGATCCTAGCGCCGAACGGACGGCACCTCCGCGTTCAACACACGTACGGAGCAACGACGTCTCCTCCTTCTTGATCCAGCAAGGGGGGAGGAGAGGTTAATGGAGATCCAGCAGCACAACGGCGTGGTGGTGGAAGTAGCGGGATTCCAACAGGGCTTCGCTAAGCGCCGCGGGAGGAGGGAGATGTGTCACGGGAGGGAGAGGGAGGCGCCAGGCCTTAGATGTGGTTGCCCTCCCTTCCCCCCACTATATATAGGGCCAAGGGAGAGGGGGAGGCACAGCCTTGGCCCTTCCTCCAAGGAAGGGTGCGGCCAGGGGAGGAGTCCCTCCTCCCCAAGGCACCTCGGAGGTGCCTTCCCCCTTTAGGACTCTTCCTCTCCCTTGATTCTTGGCGCATGGGCCTCTTGGGGCTGGTGCCCTTGGCCCATATAGGCCAAGGCGCACCCCCTACAGCCCATGTGGCCCCCCGGGGCAGGTGGCCCCACCCGGTGGACCCCCGGGACCCTTCCGGTGGTCCCGGTACAATACCGGTGACCCCGAAACTTGTCCCGATGGCCGAAACAACACTTCCTATATATAATTCTTTACCTCCAGACCATTCCGGAACTCCTCGTGACGTCCGGGTTCTCATCCGGGACTCCGAACAACTTTCGGGTTACCGCATACTAATATCTCTATAACCCTAGCGTCACCGAACCTTAAGTGTGTAGACCCTACGGGTTCGGGAGACATGCAGACATGACCGACATGACTCTTCGGTCAATAACCAACAGCGGGATCTGGATACCCATGTTGGCTCCCACATGTTCCATGATGATCTCATCGGATGAACCACGATGTCAAGGACTTAATCAATCCCGTATACAATTCCCTTTGTCTATCGGTACGACACTTGCCCGAGATTCGATCGTCGGTATCCCGATACCTTGTTCAATCTCGTTACCGGTAAGTCTCTTTACTCATTCCGTAACACATCATCCCGTGATCAACTCCTTGATCACATTGTGCACATTATGATGATGTCCTACCGAGTGGGCCCAGAGATACCTCTCCGTCACACGGAGTGACAAATCCCAGTCTCGATTCGTGCCAACCCAACAGACACTTTCGGAGATACCCGTAGTGTACCTTTATAGCCACCCAGTTACGTTGTGACGTTTGGCACACCCAAAGCACTCCTACGGTATCCGGGAGTTGCACAATCTCATGGTCTAAGGAAATGATACTTGACATTAGAAAAGCTTTAGCATACGAACTACACGATCTAGTGCTATGCTTAGGATTGGGTCTTGTCCATCACATCATTCTCCTAATGATGTGATCCCGTTATCAATGACATCCAATGTCCATGGTCAGGAAACCGTAACCATCTATTGATCAACGAGCCAGTCAACTAGAGGCTTACTAGGGACATGGTGTTGTCTATGTATCCACGCATGTATCTGAGTTTCCTGTCAATACAATTATAGCATGGATAATAAACAATTATCATGAACAAGGAAATATAATAATCAATTTATTATTGCCTCTAGGGCATATTTCCAACAGTCTCCCACTTGCACTAGAATCAATAATCTAGTTCACATCGCCATGTGATTAACACTCAAGGTCACATCCCCATGTGACTAACACCCAAAGAGTTTACTAGAGTCAATAATCTAGTTCACATTACCATGTGATTAACACTCGATGAGTTCTGGGTTTGATCATGTTGCTTGTGAGAGAGGTTTTAGTCAACGGGTCTGAACCTTTCAGATCCGTGTGTGCTTTACAAATCTCTATGTCATCTCGTAGATGTAGCTACCACGTTCTATTTGGAGCTATTCAAATAACTGTTCTACTTGGAGCTATTCTAAATTGTTGCTCCATTATACGTATCCGGCATCTCTATTCAGAGCTATCTGGATAGGTGTTAAGCTTGCATCGACGTAACTCTTTACGTCGAACTCTTTATCACCTCCATAATCGAGAAAATTCCTTAGTCCACTAGTTACTAAGGATAACTTTGACCGCTGTCCTGTGATCCATTCTTGGATCACTCTTGTACCCCTTGACTAACTCATGGCAAGGCACACTTCAGGTGCGGTACACAACATAGCATACTGTAGAGAGCCTATGATAAAAGCATAGGGGACGACCTTCGTCCTTCCTCTTTCTTCTGCCGTGGTCGAGCTTTAAGTCTTAACTTCATACCTTACAACTCAGGCAAGAACTCCTTCTTTGACTGATCCATCTTGAACACCTTCAAGATCATGTCAAGGTATGTGCTCATTTGAAAGTACCATTAAGCGTTTTGATCTATCCTTATAGATCTTGATGCTCAATGTTCAAGTAGCTTAATCCAGGCTTTCCATTGAAAAACACCTTTCAAATGACCCTATATGCTTTCCAGAAATTCTACGTCATTTCTGATCAACAATATGTCAACAACATATATTTATCAGAAATTCTATAGTGCTCCCACTCACTTCTTTGGGAATACAAGTTTCTCATAAACTTTGTATAAACCCAAAATCTTTGATCATCTCATCAAAGCATACATTCCAACTCCGAGATGCTTACTCCAGTCCTCAGAAGGATTGCTGGAGCTTTGCATACTTATTAGCATCTTTCAGGATTGACAAAACCTTCCGCTTGTATCACATACAACCTTTCCTCAAAAATCGTCAAGGAAATAATGTTTTGATGTCCTATCTGCAAGATTTCATAAATAATGCAGTAATCGCTAATATAATTCCAACAGACTCTTAGCATCGCTACGAGTGAGAAAGTCTCATCGTAGTCAACTCCTTGAACTTGTCGGAAAAAATCTTAACGACAAGTCGAGCTTTCTTAATGGTGATACTTACCATCATTGTCCGTCTTCCTTTTAAAATCCATCTGCACTCAATAGCCTTACGACCATCGAGCCGTTCTGCCAAAGTCTACACTTTGTTTTCATACATGGATCCTCTCTCGGATTTTATGGCCTCGAGCCATTTATCGGAATCTGGGCCCACCATCGCTTCTCCATAGCTCGTAGGTTCATTGTTGTCTAGCAACATGACTTCCAAGACAGGATCACGTACCACTCTGAAGTAGTACGCATCCTTGTCATCCCACGAGGTTTGGTAGTGACTTGATCTGAAGTTTCATGATCACTATCATAAGCTTCCACTTCAATTGGTGTAGGTGCCACAGGAACAACTTCCTGTGCCCTGCCACACACTAGTTGAAGAGACGGTTCAATAACCTCATCAAGTCTCCACCATCCTCCCACTCAATTCTTTCGAGAGAAACTTTTCCTCGAGAAAGGACCCGATTCTAGAAACAATCCCTTATTGCTTTCGGATCTGAGACAGGAGGTATACCCAATTGTTTTAGGTGTCCTATGAAGATGCATTTATCCGCTTTGGGTTCGAGCTTATCAGCCTGAAACTTTTTTCACATAAGTGTCGCAGCCCCAAACTTTTAAGAAATGACAGCTTAGGTTTCTCTAAACCATAGTTCATACGGTGTCATCTCATCGGAATTACGTGGTGCCCTATTAAAGTGAATGTGGTTGTCTCTAATGCCTAACCCATAAACTATCGTGGTAATTCGATAAGAGACATCATGGTATGCATCATATCCAATAGGGTGCAGTTATGATGTTCGGACACACCATCACACTATGGTGTTCCAGGCTGTATTAGTTGTGAAACAATTTCCACAATGTCTTAATTTTGTGCCAAACTCATAATTCAGATATTCATCTCCATGATCATATCATAGATATTTTATCCTCTTGTCACGACGATCTTTCAACTTCACCCTGAAATTACTTGAACCTTTCAATAATTCAGACTCGTGATTTATCAAGTAAATGTACTCAACATCTACTCAAATCATCTGTGAAGTAAGAACATAACGATATACACTACACGCCTCAGCACTCATTGGACTGCACACATCAAAATGTATTTCTTCCAACAAGTTGCTTTCTAGTTCCATTTTACTGAAAACGAGGCTTTCAGTCATCTTGCCCATGTGGTATGATTTGCATGTCTCAAGTGATTCAAAATCAAGTGAGTCCAAACGGTCCATTTGCATGGAGTTTCTTCATGCATATACACCAATAGACATGGTTCGCATGTGTCAAACTTTTCAAAAACGAGTGAGTCCAAAGATCCATCAACATGGAGCTTCTTCATGCGTTTTATACCGATATGACTTAAGTGGCAGTGCCACAAGTAGGTGGTACTATCATTACTATCTTATATCTTTTGGCATGAACATGTGTATCACTACGATCGAGCTTCAATAAACCATTCATTTTAGGCGTAAGACCATTGAAGGTATTATTCAAATAAACAGAGTAACCATTATTCTCCTTAAATGAATAACCGTATTGCGATAGACATAATCCAATCATGTCTATGCTCAACGCAAACACCAATCTCGATGGTAGAGGGAGCGTGCGATGCTTGATCATATCTACATTGGAAACACTTCCAACACATATCGTCAGCTCACCTTTAGCTAGTCTCCGTTTATTCCGTAGCTTTTATTTCGAGTTACTAACACTTAGCAACCGAACCGGTATCTAATACCCTGGTGCTACTAGGAGTACTAGTAAAGTACACATCAACACAATGTATATCCAATATACTTCTATCGACCTTGCCAGCCTTCTTATCTACCAATTATCTAGGGTAATTCTGCTCCAGTGGCTGTTCCCCTTATTACAGAAGCACTTAGTCTCGGGTTTGGGTTCAACCTTGGGTTTCTTCACTAGAGCAGCAGCTGAATTGCCGTTTCATGAAGTATCCCTTTGTTCCCTTGCCCTTCTTGAAACTAGTGGTTTCACCAACCATCAACAATTGATGCTCCTTCTTGATTTCTACTTTCGTGGTGTCAAACATCGCGAATATCTCAAGGATCATCATATATGTCCCTGATATATCATAGTTCATCATGAAGCTCTAGCAGCTTGGTGGTAATGACTTCGGAGAACCATCACTATTTCTCATCTGGAAGATCAACTCCCACTCGATTCAAATGATTGTTGTACTCAGACAATCTGAGCACAAGCTCAACAATTGAGCTTTTCTCCTTAGTTTGTAGGCTAAGAAAATCGTCAGAGGTCTTATACCTCTTGACGTGGGCACGAGCCTGAAATCCCAATTTCAGCCCTCAAAACATCTCATATGTTTTGCGATGTTTCAAAAACGTCTTCGGTGCCTCAATTCTAAACCGTTTAACTGAACTATCACGTAGTTATCAAAATGTGTATGTCAGATGTTCGCAACATCCACAGACGACGTTCGAGGTTCAGCACACAGAGCGGTGCATTAAGGACATAAGCCTTCTATGAAGCAATGAGGACAATCCTCAGTTTATGGACCTAGTCCGCATAATTGCTACTATCAACTTTCAACTAAATTTTCTCTAGGAACATATCTAAATAGTAGAACTGAAGCGCGAGCTACGACATAATTTGCAAAATCCTTTTGACTATGTTCAGGATAAACAAGTTCATCTTATGAACTCCCACTTAGATAGACATCCCTCTAGTCATCTAAGTGATTACATGATCCGAGTCAACTAGGCCGTGTCCGATCATCACGTGAGACGGACTAGTCAACATCGGTGAACATCTTCATGTTGATCGTATCTTCTATACGACTCATGCTCGACCTTTCGGTCTCTTGTGTTCCGAGGCCATGTCTATACACATGCTAGGCTCGTCAAGTCAACCTAAGTGTTTCGCGTGTGTAAATCTATCTTACACCCGTTGTATGTGAACGTCTGAATCAAACACCCGATCATCACGTGGTGCTTTGAAACAACAAACTGTCGCAACGGTGCACAGTTAGGGGGAACACTTTCTTGAAATTTTAGTGAGGGATCATCTTATTTACTACCGTCGTTCTAAGTAAACAAGATGTATAAACATGATAAACATCACATGCAATCAAATAATAGTGACATGATATGGCCAATATCATATAGCTCCTTTGATCTCCATCTTGGGGCTCCATGATAATCTTGTCACCGGCATGACACCATGATCTCCATCATCATGATCTCCATCATCGTGTCTCCATGAAGTTGTCACGTCATCTATTACTTCTACTACTACAGCTAATGGTTAGCAATAAAGTAAAGTAATTACATGACGTTTATGTTGACACGCAGGTCATAAATAAATTAAGACAACTCCTATGGCTCCTGCCGGTTGTCATACTCATCGACATGCAAGTCGTGATTCCTATTACAAGAACATGATCAATCTCATACATCACATATATCATTCATCACATCCTTTGGCCATATCACATCACATAGCATACCCTGCAAAAACAAGTTAGACGTCCTCTAATTGTTGTTTGCATGTTTTACGTGGCTGCTATGGGTTTCTAGCAAGAACGTTTCTTACCTACACAAAAACCACAACGTGATATGCCAATTGCTATTTACCCTTCATAAGGACCCTTTTCATCGAATCCGGTCCGACTAAAGTGGGAGAGACAGACACCCGCTAGCCACCTTATGCAACTAGTGCATGTCAGTCGGTGGAACCAGTCTCACGTAAGAGTACGTGTAAGGTCGGTCCGGGCCGCTTCATCCCACAATGCCACCGAATCAAGATTGGACTAGTAACGGTAAGCATATTGAACAAAATCAACGCCCACAACTACTTTGTGTTCTACTCGTGCATAGAAACTACGCACAGACCTAGCTCTGATACCACTGTTGGTGAACGTAGCATAAATTCAAAAATTTCCTACGTGTCACCAAGATCTATCTATGGAGTCATCTAGCAACGAGGGAGGAGTGGATCTACATACCCTTGTAGATCGCGCGCGGAAGCGTTCAAGAGAACGGGGTTGATGGAGTCGTACTCGTCGTGATCCAAATCACCGATGATCCTAGCGCCGAACGGACGGCACCTCCGCGTTCAACACACGTACGGAGCAGCGACGTCTCCTCCTTCTTGATCCAGCAAGGGGGGAGGAGAGGTTAATGGAGATCCAGCAGCACAACGGCGTGGTGGTGGAAGTAGCGGGATTCCAACAGGGCTTCGCTAAGCGCTGCGGGAGGAGGGAGATGTGTCACGGGAGGGAGAGGGAGGCGCCAGGCCTTAGATGTGGTTGCCCTCCCTTCCCCCCACTATATATAGGGCCAAGGGAGAGGGGGAGGCGCAGCCTGGGCCCTTCATCCAAGGAAGGGTGCGGCCAGGGGAGGAGTCCCTCCTCCCCAAGGCACCTCGGAGGTGCCTTCCCCCTTTAGGACTCTTCCTCTCCCTTGATTCTTGGCGCATGGGCCTCTTGGGGCTGGTGCCCTTGGCCCATATAGGCCAAGGCGCACCCCCTACAGCCCATGTTCCCCCCCGGGGCAGGTGGCCCCACCTGGTGGACCCCCGGGACCCTTCCGGTGGTCCCGGTACAATACCGGTGACCCCGAAACTTGTCCCGATGGCCGAAATAGCACTTCCTATATATAATTCTTTACCTCCGGACCATTCCGGAACTCCTCGTGATGTCCGGGATCTCATCCGGGACTCCGAACAACTTTCGGGTTACCGCATACTAATATCTCTATAACCCCAGCGTCACCGAACCTTAAGTGTGTAGACCCTACGGGTTCGGGAGACATGCAGACATGACCGAGATGACTCTCCGGTCAATAACCAATAGCGGGATCTAGATACCCATGTTGGCTCCCACATGTTCCACGATGATCTCATCGGATGAACCACGATGTCAAGGACTTAATCAATCCCGTATACAATTCCCTTTGTCTATCGGTACGACACTTGCCCGAGATTCGATCGTCGGTATCCCGATACCTTGTTCAATCTCGTTACCGGTAAGTCTCTTTACTCGTTCCGTAACACATCATCCCGTGATCAACTCCTTGATCACATTGTGCACATTATGATGATGTCCTACCGAGTGGGCCCAGAGATACCTCTCCGTCACACGGAGTGACAAATCCCAGTCTCGATTCGTGCCAACCCAACAGACACTTTCGGAGATACCCGTAGTGTACCTTTATAGCCACCCAGTTACGTTGTGACGTTTGGCACACCCAAAGCACTCCTACGGTATCCGGGAGTTGCACAATCTCATGGTCTAAGGAAATGATACTTGACATTAGAAAATCTTTAGCATACGAACTACACGATCTAGTGCTATGCTTAGGATTGGGTCTTGTCCATCACATCATTCTCCTAATGATGTGATCCCGTTATCAATGACATCCAATGTCCATGGTCAGGAAACCGTAACCATCTATTGATCAACGAGCTAGTCAACTAGAGGCTTACTAGGGACATGGTGTTGTCTATGTATCCACACATGTATCTGAGTTTCCTGTCAATACAATTATAGCATGGATAATAAACGATTATCATGAACAAGGAAATATAATAATCAATTTATTATTGCCTCTAGGGCATATTTCCAACAGGGTTATGGGCCCACCATGTGGGTTAAAAGTAGGAAGAGCGGTGACGTCTTGCACGATCATGTAAGCAAGGCATGTCAGAAGATAGCCTGTTAGTTATGTCGGCAACAACCTCGGTACCAAGGGCGAGGGATGAAGAGAACCTTTTTCCTGCTCGTTGAAACGAGGCGAACCAATAGGCAAAGTTCTCATCCATCGGTGGCTACCAGAATGTCATCAACAATAGTAACAAGGTCTTGCTGACAGAATTGTACACCGAGGTGTTTACATAAGTAGGAGAATATTACTGCTTAGGTCATATAGATCACAAGAAACGTTAAACCAACCAATGGAAAGGAAAATATGATTATCAGATTAAACAGAACAATGGAAAGGAAAATGTGTTTAAACACATATTTCAAGGGTATATTCTTTCCAAGGACAAGCGAAGCATGATATCCATGACAGGATATAATGTAGAAAACCCTTTAGGTAGGGGAGAGAAATTTCATGACATTACCCATACAATGTTGTTAGGATAATTGATAAAGAAAAATTAAGCATTGCGCTTCAAATGTTATTATGGAAGACCGGAGTACCACAAACATGCTTCGAGATAGCATTGACATGGTCATCAGGTGAAGATCAGACTTTGGAAACACAAAGGATCCATCGGGAACAACTTATAGTGTAAGTCTTACAATTTCCCCTTGGAAGAATGGCTAACCTTGCTAACAAGAAAACTATAACAATAGGTCCTCCGGCCAAGTGTGGTAGACATGACACCACCTTACCGGGTCATATAAAGACCAACATTATAACTCTTGAAAACATGTCCCAACCATGATATCTGACCGAGATTCAAATCTGATGGTTTCAAAATACCTCAGACTCAGGAGGCCTGAGAAGGAAAGGTGCAACACAAATTCATGAGATGACATTGTAAAGTTCTCGGGAAATAACGTACGGAAGCAAGGCTCCGAAACAAGAGTTCATCATTAAACCAAGGAGAGGATGAGGAGGTGGCTGATGGACTCAACGATAATTCAACTAGGTATCCAAAAAGATGGGTCTCCACAATTATGTGGATAAGGAGATAGCATTTGTCAGATCAAATGATATAATGAAGTATGCTCAAGGAAACATACACAATTAAACATTGGTTGAAAGGTGCGCCCGAAATACGGGTTGGGTTGCACGACCAATGTTAGAATGGTGATTCAATAATCAATAGTCTAAGAATGAACAACCGACATTAACTTCAAAGCAATAGGGTTGCTAGAAGGAAAGAATCCAAACAACACTGTTCACTTGTTGGAATCAACATGGGGACCAAGAAAGAATGGTGATGGTGAGAAGTATCACTATACCAAGAATTCTTAAGAGGTGGAGTAATCCTCATGATATTCTTGACATAAAAGATGGTAATACTCCAAGGTAAAGAAGAACAAATGCTGGATAGCAAGGAACTCAAGGTATAACACAGAACACGAACAAGTTTGTGTTGGAGGGGAGGTAATAAAGTGGTCGATGACAACACAAATCATCGAGAGGCAAGGATGGTATTTCTCATCATGAATTCAATTGATATCCTGGAAGAACTCAGAATGTTGATGATGATCATGACAAATTTTATCGAGAGGTTCCATGAAGATGTAATCGGTCGGCAATGACATCAAGTCAAAGGAATGATGAAGCGAAAGGTTATCGGAACCATGGGTATGACACAAACTTGGAATCAAGTTTGCTGTTTGAGGAGAATTGATTAGACGAGGAAGATCGACGCATGATTTGCTCATCATCAAAAATTGTGCTCCAGGAAAAAGAACCAGGTAGCACAGTTAAAAATTAGCCCAATAATGGTATAACCGATCAGGCTAGGAATGACTTGAAGGATTACTAAACTCATAAGCAACGAAAATTAATTAGGGTTATCGAACCGGACTGCAGAATCAGTTCACATATTGGTGTTCTCGGTTGATGACAACCCTGAACCCAGAAAAATTGGAATCGGTGAGAAATAATAGTTAATGAAGAACCCATAAGAAGTTATGTAGTTCCATGACATTATCAAGATATCATACTGTAATACTCGATACTAGATCAAAGTAAAGGTTGGACAGGTGCAATGATCTACACAAGACAAGTACTTCAACTTGTCCGAGAAATGATATTAAGGAGAAAATATGGTCGGAACCATGATTGCAAAGGACCAAACATAAATACAGGACGAACGTATAACAAGGGGATTATTATCATTTACAAGAAGCTTCGATGAAAAGTTCTACATCGGGCCCATGGGCATGAACGCAAAGGCTCAAGGTCGACTCCCACTTCTTCAATGCATAACCTTTCATTTTACTTCTCGCTTTTGATGAGGCTGTAGTGTAGAAATTTTATCTGGCATGACAATAGTAGAGTATGACCCGTAGTAGTTTCCGGGTTCACACAGATTAGAAAAGGCATAGGTCCAACCCATCAGGGCCTCTTAGGAACATATACCACAAACTTCAGGAGTAATTTATACAAGCTCGAAAGTAGAGCATGTTTGGGAAAGTAGAGGATATAATTTACCAAAGGCATTATGTATCTGGGGAAGAACTCACAAGGTGATTGAATATGAAGGACACTGTCGGATGATATTTCAACAAAGGATCCGACGGTCCATAGAGAAACTGATGTGAGTATCGGCACACAACCATAGGAAGAAACAATGCGAAGGCATTGGATTATAGAAGCAACTAGCTAATTCAAAGCTCACATGTAAAGGAATTATGATTTCCAAATCAAAGGATCAGAAGCAAACGCTCTGATTAAGGATGGATAGGTTGAGTAAGCTTAGGGGTAAAATCGACAACAATTTGATTGGTCGAGATTCAGCTCATGTTTAAAATGACGTTTGAGCCAAAAGGATGAATTCTAGGATCTGATTGAGGATTGCGAGCATTCGCAACATTTTGAATCAACGGACTCAAAATGATAATGACAAGGGATGCCAATATGATTATGAGACTTATGGGATTAACCATAATGCCAGCAGCAAGAATTTCAAGAGCAATACGCTCCTGAGGATTTTCGGAAGATCGAATGGTATTTCGAAGATTGGTGACATACATGAATCAACTGGGGAGGAGTGGATACTCGTTAAGTGCGAGAAATTATCCGTAGGGATATTCATGTGGCAAGAACTACAAGGCAGTAGGCACAAAGTATTCTCGGAACATTAGAGATAATTTCGGGGTATCTTGTAATAACAAGATCAATTGGGAATAAAAGAAAGAATGATAGGTGTAAGTATTTATCCATAGGGATGTTTCGGTGGTAGGGAATTGCAAAAGCGACAGGCACAAGGTCTCGAGAGAATATCGGAGAGTATCTTCGAATTCTTCTGGTTCACGGAGCAATCATCTGGAGTGAGGGGTTCTCCGGGAGGAAGTAGTAACGAGATCCTAAAGTTAGATTTTAGTAAATTCAGTAAACCCGAATAGAAGAGGGATCAGAGTCCCGGAGTAAAGGTCGAGGAGTAAAAGATCCTAATACCACCCAAATGGCGACATGGGCCTGTAAGACACACAACCATGTTAGTAAAAAGTTTTGTAATGTCTAGACTCGACTTCGGCCAAGGAGTGTGGAAGGGGGATTCCTACAGGCAGTCGGCTCTGATACCAACTTGTGACGCCCCCAATTCAATCATACACTAACCATACACGCAAACGTGTACGATCAAGATCAGGGACTCACGGGAAGATATCACAACACAACTCTATAAATACATACAAGCATCATATTACAAGCCAGGGGCCTCGAGGGCTTGAATACAAGAGCTCGATCATAGACGAGTCAGCGGAAGCAACAATATCTGAGTACAGACATAAGTTAAACAAGTTTGCCTTAAGAAGGCTAGCACAAACTGGGATACAGATCGAAAGAGGCGCAGGCCTCCTGCCTGGGATCCTCCTAAACTACTCCCGGTCGTCGTCAGCGGGCTGCACGTAGTAGTAGTGTGACGCCCCCGATTTGACCATACACTAATCATACACGCAAACGTGTACGATCAAGATCAGGGACTCACGGGAAGATATCACAATACAACTCTACAAATAAAATAAGTCATACAAGCATCATATTACAAGACAGGGGCCTCGAAGGCTCGAATACAAGAGCTTGATCATAGACGAGTCAGCGGAAGCAACAATATCTGAGTACAGACATAAGTTAAACAAGTTTGCCTTAAGAAGGCTAGCACAAACTGAGATACAGATCGAAAGAGGCGCAGGCCTCCTGCCTGGGATCCACCTAAACTACTCCTAGTCGTCGTCAGCGGGCTGCACGTACTAGTAGGCACCTCCCGAGTTGTAGTAGTCGTCATCAACGGTGGCATCTGGCTCCTGGACTCCAACGTCTGGTTGCAGCAATCGGATATAGGAAAGGGGAAAAGGGGGAGAAAAGCAACCGTGAGTACTCATCCAAAGTACTCGCAAGCAAGGAGCTACACTACATATGTATGCATTGGTATCAAATGGAATAAGGGTATCATATGTGGACTGAACTGCAGAATGCCAGAATAAGAGGGGGATAGCTAGTCCTTTCGAAGACTACGCTTCTGGTAACCTCCATCTTGCAGCAGGAGAAGAGAGTAGATGGTAAGTTCACCAAGTAGCATCGTGTAGCATAATCCTAACCGATGATCCTCCCCTCGTCGCCCTGTGAGAGAGCGATCACCGGTTGTATCTGGCACTTGGAAGGGTGTGTTTTATTAAGTATCCGGTTCTAGTTGTCATAAGGTCAAGGTACAACTCCAAGTCGTCCTGTTACCGAAGATCACGGCTATTCGAATAGATTAACTTCCCTGCAGGGGTGCACCACATAACCCAACACGCTCGATCCATTTGGCCAGACACACTTTTCTGGGTCATGCCCGGCCTCGGAAGATCAACACGTCGCAGCCCTACCTAGGCACAACAGAGAGGTCAACACGCTGGTCTAAAGCCTATGGCGCAGGGGTCTGGGCCCGTCGCCCATTGCACACCTGCACGTTGCGAACGCGGCCGGAAGCAGACCTAGCCTAGCAGGCGTTCCAGTCCAATCCGGCGCGCGCCGCTCAGTCGCTGACGTCACGAAGGCTTCGGCTGATACCACGATGTCGAGTGCCCACAACCGTCCCCACGTAGATGGTTAGTGCGTATAGGCCAGTGGCCAGACTCAGATCAAATACCAAGATCTCGTTAAGCGTGTTATTTTGAAATAACCACGGATGCCGACCAGGGCCAGGCGCACCTCTCTCCTAGGTGGTCTCAACCTCCCCTGTCGCTCCGCCACAAAGTAACCGTCTGGGGCCTCCGGGAACTCAGGCCCACCTCTACCGGGATGGAGCCACCTGCCCCTTCAGCCCCCAACATCGGAATCACTTGCGGGTACTCCTACGAGCCGACCCGACTTTAATCACCACAAGTATCATATATTATGTATAAGTATATACCCGTGACCACCTCCCAAGTGATCACGGCCTGATAGTATAGCATGGCAGATAGACAAGAATGTAGGGCCACTGATGGTAAACTAGCATCCTATACTAAGCATTTAGGATTGCAGGTAAGGTATCAACAACTGGAGCAACAATGATAGGCTATGCATCAGAATAGGATTAACGGAAAGCAGTAACATGCTACACTACTCTAATGCAAGCAATATAGAAGAGAATAGGCGATATCTGGTGATCAAGGAGGGGGCTTGCCTGGTTGCTCTGGCAAGAGAGAGGGGTCGTCAACTCCGTAGTCGTACTGGGTAGCAACGGCGTCGGTCTCGGTGTCTAGCGAGAGAAGAGGGGGAAGAAACAATAAATATAATGCAAACAAATGCATGGCGATGCATGGCATGACAAGTAGGGATGCAAGGTGTAACACCCCGGATGTAACTTTCCCAATTTGTACTCCAACTCTTGCCGTTTCCGGTTAAGTTATTTATTTATTTCTCGGGTTCGGGTTCTTTGTCTCCGTGTGTTGTTGTCGTTGTCATGCATCTCATATCATGTCATCATGTGCATTGCATTTGCATACGTGTTCGTCTCATGCATTCGAGCATTTTCCCCGTTGTCCGTTTTGCATTCCGGCGCTTCGTTCTCCTCCGGTGGTCATTTCTAGCTTTCTTTCGTGTGTGGGGATTAAACATTTCCGGATTGGACCGAGACTTGCCAAGCGGCCTTGGTTTACTACCGGTAGACCGCCTGTCAAGTTTCGTATCATTTGGACTTCGTTTGATACTCCAACGGTTAACCGAGGGACCGAAAAGGCCTCGTGTGTGTTGCAGCCCAACACCCCTCCAATTTGGCCCAAAACCCACCAACTCTGCTCCATCATCTAGAGCGTTCGATCACGATCGCGTGGCCGAAAACCGCACCTCATTTGGACTCTCCTAGCTCCCTCTATGCCTATAAACTAGGCCCCCCTCGAAATCCGGATCCCCCTCCCAAACCCTAAATCCCAGATCCGCGCCGGCCGGACGTCCGCCCCGGCCGGACGCGTCGCTCCGCCACCGCCCACCCCGCGCTCGCCACGTGGCAAGCCGCCGCCGTCTCCGCCCGCGGCCCGGCCGGCCCGCAGGCCCGCGCCCGACCGCCTCCGCCGCCCGCCGCGGCCGCCGCCTCCCCGCCGCCGAGTGCGCGCCCTCCTCCGCGCCGCCTGCTGCCGAGCAAGCCGGCCCCGCCGCACGAACCCCGCCGCCGCCTCGCCGCCCATTTTCGTCGTCGCCGCGCGCTCTCCGACTCGCCAGCGACCGGATCGCGATCGGCTCGGGCGCGGATCCGGCGCCCCCAACCCCGGCCGCCGCCGTCCTCGACTTCTCCGGCGAGCCGCGCCGCCGTCCTCGGATTCCGTGCCGTGAACAGTAAACCCTAGATCTGTCCCAGAGAGGTTGTTTTTCTTCTAAGTCCCCGGATTTTCAGTTCAAGTGCTCCTGTTCGCGGCGCCGTAACTTTGCATCCGTAGCTACGATTCATGCGTATAGCATATCAAAATGTTCATCTCAGAGAGTACATCATTTCATTCCATTGCATCATTTTCATTTGAGTTCATCTTGACGCCCGAAATGCTGTTAGAAGAGGGCTACTTGAGATTATTGTCAGATCTGCTACTCCGTTTAGGTTTTTGTCATTTTTGCCATGATTAATGTGTGCATGATATGCCCTGATGCTCTACATGTGTTTTGTTAAGGGTTTTGTCATCTTTCCAGAGGTGCAACCCATGTATTTTTAGGATGTGTTTGGTGACTAGTGCAAGCTTGCAAAGTGGTGCACTCGCTAATTCTGTTTTCAGGGACTTAGTAATTTCACTAAGTCCTGGAGCTGTTTATCTCATGATGCCATATGTTCTTGTTGTTTCCTAGTGATCCGTGCCTCTTTTGAGGATGATTAGTAAGGATGTTTTGTTAATCTTGTAGTGCTCTATCCATCCATGTCTTTGTTTGCAATTATGGAGCACCCTAACTTGAGTTAATCGCGCTCTACTTTTGCTACTTTGTGAATCTGGGCAGATTATCAACTTGTTTGCAATTTTGCCGTTGTTGTTGTAGTTGATCCGTGCATGCTATGCTATTGTTCTTGCCATGTCTAGCTTGAATTTTGTGTATTCTTGGTGGGTGTATGCTTGTCTTGCCATGACTTGCTCTGTAGTGAGTGCATCGAGCTCATAAACATGCCTACTTGAGTTATATTTCAGCTTGCTCCAGTTTTCACTAAGTATGAAAACTGATTAGGTTTTTTTGCTATGTTCACATGCTTGCAATTGTTTTTCTGATCCCTTTTGGCTCAAGGTCACTGAGGGACTTTTGTTAATCTCTTTGAGTAGCTACATGCCATGCTTTAGTTTGCCATGTTCAGGTCCTGTAGAATGTAGTTTTGTTGCTCTGAAGAGTGCTACCTGATCTGAAATTCTAGACAAGTGTTAATTTCACTAAGTCTGAGATCTGTTTGTCATATGCATTTTTGCCATGCTTGTTTGAACCTGTTAATGGATGATTTGGCCGTAGCTCAGTGCTAGACTTTTGTTAAGCATCTTGTGTGCATACCTGCCATGTATTTTGTTGTCATGTTTGGGTGCTGTAGCATGTTCATCTCTTTGCATTTAGATGGCTACTTGTTGTAAATCGCAGACCAGTGTCATTTTTGTTTCGCTTGCCATTTCCAAATCGTAACTCCGATTTCGGCGTTCTTTATATCGTTTTCAAGCGATTTCATCTCACCTTTCCAGTGGCACACTTGGTTTTCCAAGTTGAGACCAGGTTCATGCATTTCCTGTCATATCTTACATTTCGCATCCCGCATCGCATCCCGCATAGCATATCATCATTGCATCATTTTGCTAGATCTTTGCACGTGGTTGATTGTATCCTTGTTGCTTGTTTGTCTTGTTTGGGTAGAGCTGGGAGACTTGTTCGCTAACGAGGAGCCCGTTGAGTTTGCTTTCGAGGATCCAGTCAACTCTGACAACTGTGCAGGCAAGATGATCATACCCTCGAAATCACTACTATCTTTGCTATGCTAGTTTGCTCGCTCTTTTGCTATGCCAATGCTACGATGCCTACCACTTGCTTGCAAGCCTCCCAAATTGCCATGTCAAACCTCTAACCCACCATTGTCCTAGCAAATCGTTGTTTGGCTATGTTACCACTTTGCTCAGCCCCTCTTATAGCGTTGCTAGTTGCAGATGAAGATTGAAGGCCGTTCCTTGTTGGAACATTTATTTACTTGTTGGGATATCATTATATTGCTATGTTATCTTAATACATCTATATACTTGGTAAAGGGTGGAAGGCTCGGCCTCTCGCCTAGTGTTTTGTGCCACTCTTGCCGCCCTAGTTTCCGTCATATCAGAGTTATGTTCCCGGATTTTGCGTTCCTTACGCGGTTGGGTTATAATGGGAACCCCTTGATAGTCGCCTTGATTAAAGCTTTTCCAGCAATGCCCAACCTTGCTTTTACCATTTGCCACCAGCCTTTTCTTTCCCTTGGGTTCTGCAGACTCAAGGGTCATCATTATTTTAACCCCCCCGGGCCAGTGCTCCTCTGAGTGTTGGTCCACCTGTCAGCTACCGGTGGCCACCAGGGGCAACTCTGGGCTGGCCTACCCGTACCTAAGACAATCTGAGTGTGCCCTGAGAAAGAGATATGTGCAGCTCCTATCGGGATTTGTCGGCACATTCGGGCGGTGTTGCTGGTCTTTGTTTTAACCTGTCGAAGTGTCTTGAATTACGAAGATACCGAGTCTGATCGGAACGTCTTGGGAGGAGGTCTATTCCTTTCGTTCGACCGTGAGAGCTTTTTCATGGGCTAAGTTGGGACTCCCCTGCAGGGATTTTGAACTTTTCGAAAGGCCGTGGCGCGGTTATGGGCAGATGGGAATTTGTTTAATGTCGGTTGTAGATAACTTTGAACCTTAACTTATTAAAATGAATCAACTGAGTGTGTTACGTGATGGCTCTCTCGGCGGGAGTTCCGGGAAGGGACACGTGTTGGGAGTAATGTTCGCAGGTTTCTCTCTAGTTCCTCGCTCGTGCCTGCCCTCTTCTCGCTCTTCTTTTGCGATTAAGTTAGCCACCATACTTGCTAGTCGCTTGCTGCAGCTCCACTTATATTTACCTTGCCTACCTACAAGCTTAAATAGTCTTGATCCGCGGTGCGAGATTGCTTGAGTCCCTGTGGCTCACAGATTACTATTACCCCAGATGCAGGGCCTGATGATTCCGCTCCAGCAGACGCGTATGAGCTCAAGTGGGAGTTCGACGAAGACTCTCAACGTTACTATGTTTCCTTTCCCGATGATCAGTAGTGGTGCCCAGTTGGGGGTGATTGGGACCGTGTCGCATGTTGGGCTCTCTTTTATTTTGGCGCCGTAGTCGGGCCATGAGTGTTTGGATGATGTAATGTTATTTATGTACTTGATTGACGTGGCGAGTGTAAGCCAACTATGTTATCTCCCCTTCATGATTTATATTACATGGGATGTTTGTGAAGATTGCCTAACTTGCGACATATGCCTTCAATGCGATTATGCCTCTAAGTTGTGCCTCGACACGTGGGAGATATAGTCGCATCGAGGGTGTTACAAGTTGGTAATCAGAGCCTTCCCCGACCTTAGGAGCCCCATTGCTTGATCGGTTTTAGCGGCCGAGTTGTGTCTAGAAAAATGTTTTGTGTCTTTTAGGAATTATATATCGAAGAGATTAGGAATTCTTTTTACTTCCCAGTCTCCTCATCGCTCTGGTAAGGCATCCTGACGTAGAGTTTTGACTCTTCTCTTCTCAAATTTCACTAAATTTTTTTTAGGATCACGTGGGTATCTTGGAATCCTTCCGATGGTTTTATGATGAGAACATTGTCTTGGTGCCTCCTGTCAGGGGTTTAGTGGAAGTGTCCCGGGGAGTTGAGCTCTGAGGTGTTGTCATCATAATTTTATCATTACAGTTCTGGAATACCTGAGTTTAGTACGCCGACATCGAAAATCTCTTTTATGCAGTTCCTTGGTGAGATAACCTCGACGCCACCCAGTACTGGGGCGGGAGTTCGGGAGTATCGCCATAACTTGTATAACGGATGCTTTTCGAAGGTTGAGGTAGATGGTTTCCAAAGGTTTCTTGGTTATGTGTTGAAGGATGGATACAACTGGATGTAGGAATTGCTAGTTTGGGTCAGATATTATGCTTCCCCTGTATCCCCAACACCTGATTGCATAACCGGAAAGGTTCGGGAGTTTCATAGGTGGGAATTCTTGTAGCTCTAGTTCTTCTTCCACGGATATTGGTTTGAGATTGGGATTTCTTACCGATTATTCGTTCTTGATCCGTACCTTGTTGATTTATTTCTCTACCTAAATTCTACGTGGCTTCTCAATTTATGGATATGTGACCATTTCAAGAGGAATGCATTCGTTCATTTTGTTCGGATGTGAAGACTATATGTTGCAATTTTCTTTCCATTGGATTCAGCTTCAATATTTGTCTGTCAATGTGCTAATGGTGGTCAACCTCTTCAGGATGGCTCCTCCAACACGCACGACTCCGAATCCTGATCCGCCACCACCTCCACCTCCTCCGGAGGCATGGCAAGCTGTGATGGCCGCAACCAATGCAAACACACAGTTGATCATGCAAATTCGTCAAGAGCGCAATCAAGGCAACCAAGGGAATCAAGGCAGCAATCAGAATCACTTTGCTACACTCAACCAGTTCCTTGCTAACGGGCCAAAGACTTTCAGCAATTGTGTTGAGGCAACCGATGCTAACGATTGGCTTGTGGATCTGTGCAAGCATTTCGAGTGCAGTAACATCAAGCCTGAGGACTTTGTTAAGTTCGCTTCCTTCCAACTCAAAGATCAAGCTGCAGAATGGTTCCAGCAGTACAAGGATTCCCGAGGTGGACGTGTTATCACTTGGGATGATTTCCGTCGAGATTTCCGAGCTCATCATATTCCGCAGAGCGTGGTTGAAAGCAAGCGTGAGGAATTCCGCAACCTGAAGCAAGGCTCTTTGTCTGTCTATGACTACAACAAGTTGTTCCAGAAGCTCTCCCGCTTTGCCAAGCAGGACGTCCCTGATGAGAAGAGCATGATATACCAGTTCAGGGGTGGTCTCAGAGAAGAAATTCAGCTAGCTCTTGTTCTCTTCGAGCCCTTGAGATACGATGAGTTCTACAACATGGCACTGAAGCAAGAGGCTGCTCAGTTGAGGTGTGATGCTTCCAAGAAGCGAGTCAGAGATGTTACTCCTTCTTCCTCTACTCAAGTGACCAAGCAGCAGAAGTACTGGCTTCCTCCTCCTCTGTTTCATCAGCCGTATCAGCAGAAGAGCAAAGGTGGCAGTGGTTCTTCCCACCTACCCAACCCTGGCTTTTAGAACAAGACTTCGTCTCAAGCTCCAAGATCGAGTGCTTCGTATCACCGTCCGCTTTCAGAGGTCACGTGCAACAAGTGCCAACAGAAGGGTCACTATGCCAACAAGTGTTTCAACCAGAGGCGTCTTCCTCCTCCTCCTGTCAGATCGGCAAGTACAACTGTGGTCAAGCATAACCCCAAGCACGCCAAGGTCAACTTGATGAATGCAGCTCAGGCAGAGGACTCGTCAGATGTGATTATGGGTAACCTTCCTGTTAACGATGTTCCTGCAAAAGTTCTGTTTGATACGGGTGCATCGCATTGTTTCATCTCGAGACCGTTTTCATCTAAGCATGGGTTGCCTTTGCAAATTTTGCCTAGTCCTTTAGTAGTTGTCTCTCCTAGTAAGCGCATGCATGCTAACTCCATTGCTCCGGATGTTACTATCACTTTGGGAGACTACAAGTTTCTATCTTCTCCTACGGTTCTTGGTGACTCGGATATTGATCTTATTCTCAGAATGGATTGGCTTTCTAAGCACAAGGCACATCTTGATTGTGCTACCAGGCAGATTCAATTGACTCATTCGTCTAAGGATGTAATTGTCTTTGCCGCTCGTGATAATACCATCCGTCTATTTTCTCTCAATGAGAAGGGTGAATTGGATGCTATCTCGCAAATTCCAGTCGTTTGCGAATATCAAGACGTCTTTCCAGAAGAGCTTCCAGGAATGCCTCTGCACCGGCTAGTTGAATTCGTAATTGATCTTGAACCTGGCACGGAACCTGTGTGCAAGCGTCCTTACAAGCTCGGACCTGAAGAGTTGAAGGAGCTGAAGAAGCAACTCGATATTCAAGATAAAATGGGTCTCATCCGGCCTAGTTCTTCTCCATGGGGTTGTGGTGTTCTTTTTGTGAAGAAGAAGGATGGAACGGACCGACTTTGTGTTGACTACTGTCCAGTGAACGAGAAGACCATCAAGAACAAATACCCACTTCCCAACATCAATGTGCTGTTCGAACAACTCAAAGGTGCCCAAGTATTCTCCAAGCTTGATCTCCGTATGGGTTATCATCAGATTCGAATTCGTGAGCAAGATATTCCCAAGGCGGCTTTCAGGACAAGCTTTGGTTCATATGAATACACTGTCATGTATTTTGGTCTCGTCAACGCTCCTCCGACATTCTCTCGCATGATGAACTTCATCTTCAACGCCTACACCAATGACTTCGTTTTGGTCTATCTCGACGACATTCTGGTTTTCTCCAAGAATAAGGAAGATCATGCCAAGCACTTGCGTTTGGTTCTTGATAAGCTCAGGGAACATCAGTTCTATGCCAAGTTCTCCAAGTGTGAATTTTGGCTCGATGAGGTTCTTTATCTTGGTCATATCATCTCTGCCAAGGGCATTGCCGTGAATCCTGAGAAGGTGTCTGCAATTGTGAATTGGGAACCTCCTCAGAACGTGAAGAAACTCCGTAGCTTCCTCGGTCTCGCAAGCTATTGCCGAAGATTCGTTGAAAACTTTTCTAAGATCGCGAAGCCTCTCTCAAATCTTCTCTAGAAGCACGTCAAGTACGTTTGGTCTCTGGAGTGTGATATTGCTTTCAACACTTTGAAAGAGAAATTGATCACTGCTCCAGTTCTGACTCCGCCTGATGAATCCAAGCCATATGAGGTCTTTTGTGATGCCTCTCTCCAAGGCCTTGGCGCAGTATTGATGCAAGAGAAGAAAGTTGTTGCTTATACCTCTCGCCAGTTGAAGCCGAATGAGAAGAACTACCCACTCATGATCTCGAGTTGGCGGCAGTTGTGCATGCTCTTTTGACTTGGAGACATCTTCTATTGGGAAGAAAAGTGGACATTTTCACTGATCACAAGAGTCTCAAGTACATCTTCACTCAGCCTAATCTCAACCTCAGGCAAACTCGATGGGTCGAAATGATTCAAGAGTATAATCCGAGTATTGAGTATACTCCAGGCAAGGCCAATGTGATCGCTGACGCATTGAGCAGGAAAGCCTACTGCAACAGTCTGATTCTTAAGCCTTATCAACCCGAGCTTTGTGAAGCTTTCCGCAAACTTAATCTGCAAATTGTTCCTGAAGGTTTCCTCGCCAACCTTCAAGTCTCTCCTACCTTGGAAGACCAGATTCGCCAAGCCCAGCTTCTTGATGCTATGGTGAAAAAGGTGAAGATTGGGATTGCCAAGAGTCAGTTCAAGTACAAGTGCTACCACATTGATGACAAGGACACTCTCTTCTTTGAGGATCGTATTGTTGTACCCAAAGGTGACCTTCGTAAAGTGATCATGAACGAGGCTCACAATTCTCTCCTCTCCATCCACCCTGGGAGTACGAAGATGTATCAGGACCTCAAGCAAGCTTATTGGTGGACGCGAATGAAGCGCGAGATTGCTCAATTCGTGAATGAATGTGATGTCTGCAGAAGAGTGAAGGCAGAACACCAAAGGCCAGCAGGTCTCCTCCAACCTCTTGCCATTCCAGAATGGAAGTTTGACCACATTGAAATGGACTTCGTGACTGGGTTTCCAAAGTCCAAGCGTGGCAATGATGCTATATTCGTTGTCATCGACAAACTCACCAAAGTGGCTCACTTTCTTCCTATCAAAGAGTCGATCACTGCAGCTCAATTGGCGGAACTCTATACCTCTCGAATTGTCTCTCTGCACGGTATTCCACAAGTGATCTCTTCAGACCGTGGCAGCATCTTTACCTCGAAGTTTTGGGATTCTTTTCAGAAGGCCATGGGCACCAACATCCGCTTCAGCACAGCTTTCCATCCTCAAACTAGCGGTCAACTCGAGCGTGTCAACCAGATTCTTGAAGATATGCTCAGGGCTTGTGTGATCTCCTTCGGCATGAAGTGGGAGGATTGTCTTCCTTATGCTGAATTCTCCTACAACAACAGTTTTCAAGCAAGTTCGGGCAAGGCCCCATTTGAAATTCTGTATGGCAGGAAGTGCCGTACCCCTCTCAACTGGTCTGAAACCGGTGAACATCAGCTTTTGGGTAATGACTTAATCACAGAGGCAGAAGAAATGTGCAAAGTCATTCGAGATAACCTCAAAGCATCCCAATCCCGTCAGAAGAGCTACTATGATAGTAAGCACCGTGATTTGGCTTTCGAGATCGGAGATCATGTTTACCTCCACGTCTCTCCTATGAAAGGTACTCGTCGCTTCGGTATCAAAGGGAAGCTTGCCCCCAGATACGTGGGACCTTTCAAGATTGTCAGCAAGAGAGGCGACCTCGCCTATCAACTCGAGCTTCCTTCAAACTATGCAAATGTTCATGATGTGTTCCATGTCTCTCAGCTTCGAAAGTGCTTCAAGACTCCTGACCGCACCGTCAACTTCGAGGACATTGAGCTCCAAGAAGATCTCTCTTACATTAGCACCTAGTTGCTATTCTCGAAGAGACTGAACGCAAGACTCGCAACAAGTCAATCAAATTTCTCAAAGTCAAGTGGTCACACCATTCCGACCGTGAAGCTACCTGGGAACGCGAGGATCACCTCTGTTCTGAGTACCCGGCGTTCTTTTAGTCCTAGATCTCGGGACGAGATCCTTTCGTAGTGGTGGAGTGTTGTAACACCCCGGATGTAACTTTCCCAATCTGTACTCCAACTCTTGCCGTTTCCGGCGTTAAGTTATATTTATTTCCTCGGGTTCGGATTCTTTGTCTCCGTGTGTTGTTGTCGTTGTCATGCATCTCATATCATGTCATCATGTGCATTGCATTTGCATACGTGTTTGTCTCATGCATTCGAGCATTTTCCCCGTTGTCCGTTTTGCATTCCGGCGCTTCGTTCTCCTCCGGTGGTCAATTCTAGCTTTCTTTCGTGTGTGGGGATTAAACATTTCCGGATTGGACAGAGACTTGCCAAGCGGCCTTGTTTTACTACCGGTAGACCGCCTGTCAAGTTTCGTATCATTTGGACTTCGTTTGATACTCCAACGGTTAACCGAGGGACCGAAAAGGCCTCGTGTGTGTTGCAGCCCAACACCCCTCCAATTTGGCCCAAAACCCACCTAACTATGCTCCATCACCTAGAGCGTTCGATCACGATCGCGTGGCCGAAAACCGCACCTCATTTGGACTCTCCTAGCCCCCTCTACCTATAAAACTAGCCCCTCCTCCGAAATTTCCGGATCCCCCCTCGTCCTCAAACCCTAAATCCCAGATCCGCGCCGGCCCCGGACATTGTCCGCCCGCCGGACGCTCCGCTCCGCGCCGCCAGCCCCCCGCGCTCGCCACGTGGCAAGCCGCCGCCTCCCGCCCGCGCCCCCGGCCCCCCGCGGCCCCCCGCCAGCTCCGCCGCCCGCCGCCGCCGAGCCAGGCCGCCTCCCCGCCGCCCGAGTGCGCCGCCTCCTCCTCCGCTGAGCCGCCGCTGCCGGAGCAAGCCGGCCCCGCCGCCGACGAACCCCGCCGCGCCTCGCCGCCGCACCTCCTTCTTCGTCGTCGCCGCGCCTCCCGCCGCCTCTCCGACTCGCCGCGACCGGATCCGGCGAGATCACCGGCCGCGGGAGCCGGATCCGGCCCCCCAACCCACGGCCCGCCGTCCTCGACTTCTCCGGCCGAGCCGCAGCGCCGTCCTCGGATTCCGTGCCGTGAACAGTAAACCCTAGATCTGTCCCAGAGAGGTTGTTTTTCTTCTAAGTCCCCGGATTTTCAGTTCAAGTGCTCCTGTTCGCGGCGCCGTAACTTTGCATCCGTAGCTACGATTCATGCGTATAGCATATCAAAATGTTCATCTCAGAGAGTACATCATTTCATTCCATTGCATCATTTTCATTTGAGTTCATCTTGACGCCCGAAATGCTGTTAGAAGAGGGCTACTTGAGATTATTGTCAGATCTGCTACTCCGTTTAGGTTTTTGTCATTTTTGCCATGATTAATGTGTGCATGATATGCCCTGATGCTCTACATGTGTTTTGTTAAGGGTTTTGTCATCTTTCCAGAGGTGCAACCCATGTATTTTTAGGATGTGTTTGGTGACTAGTGCAAGCTTGCAAAGTGGTGCACTCGCTAATTCTGTTTTCAGGGACTTAGTAATTTCACTAAGTCCTGGAGCTGTTTATCTCATGATGCCATATGTTCTTGTTGTTTCCTAGTGATCCGTGCCTCTTTTGAGGATGATTAGTAAGGATGTTTTGTTAATCTTGTAGTGCTCTATCCATCCATGTCTTTGTTTGCAATTATGGAGCACCCTAACTTGAGTTAATCGCGCTCTACTTTTGCTACTTTGTGAATCTGGGCAGATTATCAACTTGTTTGCAATTTTGCCGTTGTTGTTGTAGTTGATCCGTGCATGCTATGCTATTGTTCTTGCCATGTCTAGCTTGAATTTTGTGTATTCTTGGTGGGTGTATGCTTGTCTTGCCATGACTTGCTCTGTAGTGAGTGCATCGAGCTCATAAACATGCCTACTTGAGTTATATTTCAGCTTGCTCCAGTTTTCACTAAGTATGAAAACTGATTAGGTTTTTTTGCTATGTTCACATGCTTGCAATTGTTTTTCTGATCCCTTTTGGCTCAAGGTCACTGAGGGACTTTTGTTAATCTCTTTGAGTAGCTACATGCCATGCTTTAGTTTGCCATGTTCAGGTCCTGTAGAATGTAGTTTTGTTGCTCTGAAGAGTGCTACCTGATCTGAAATTCTAGACAAGTGTTAATTTCACTAAGTCTGAGATCTGTTTGTCATATGCATTTTTGCCATGCTTGTTTGAACCTGTTAATGGATGATTTGGCCGTAGCTCAGTGCTAGACTTTTGTTAAGCATCTTGTGTGCATACCTGCCATGTATTTTGTTGTCATGTTTGGGTGCTGTAGCATGTTCATCTCTTTGCATTTAGATGGCTACTTGTTGTAAATCGCAGACCAGTGTCATTTTTGTTTCGCTTGCCATTTCCAAATCGTAACTCCGATTTCGGCGTTCTTTATATCGTTTTCAAGCGATTTCATCTCACCTTTCCAGTGGCACACTTGGTTTTCCAAGTTGAGACCAGGTTCATGCATTTCCTGTCATATCTTACATTTCGCATCCCGCATCGCATCCCGCATAGCATATCATCATTGCATCATTTTGCTAGATCTTTGCACGTGGTTGATTGTATCCTTGTTGCTTGTTTGTCTTGTTTGGGTAGAGCTGGGAGACTTGTTCGCTAACGAGGAGCCCGTTGAGTTTGCTTTCGAGGATCCAGTCAACTCTGACAACTGTGCAGGCAAGATGATCATACCCTCGAAATCACTACTATCTTTGCTATGCTAGTTTGCTCGCTCTTTTGCTATGCCAATGCTACGATGCCTACCACTTGCTTGCAAGCCTCCCAAATTGCCATGTCAAACCTCTAACCCACCATTGTCCTAGCAAATCGTTGTTTGGCTATGTTACCACTTTGCTCAGCCCCTCTTATAGCGTTGCTAGTTGCAGATGAAGATTGAAGGCCGTTCCTTGTTGGAACATTTATTTACTTGTTGGGATATCATTATATTGCTATGTTATCTTAATACATCTATATACTTGGTAAAGGGTGGAAGGCTCGGCCTCTCGCCTAGTGTTTTGTGCCACTCTTGCCGCCCTAGTTTCCGTCATATCAGAGTTATGTTCCCGGATTTTGCGTTCCTTACGCGGTTGGGTTATAATGGGAACCCCTTGATAGTCGCCTTGATTAAAGCTTTTCCAGCAATGCCCAACCTTGCTTTTACCATTTGCCACCAGCCTTTTCTTTCCCTTGGGTTCTGCAGACTCAAGGGTCATCATTATTTTAACCCCCCCGGGCCAGTGCTCCTCTGAGTGTTGGTCCACCTGTCAGCTACCGGTGGCCACCAGGGGCAACTCTGGGCTGGCCTACCCGTACCTAAGACAATCTGAGTGTGCCCTGAGAAAGAGATATGTGCAGCTCCTATCGGGATTTGTCGGCACATTCGGGCGGTGTTGCTGGTCTTGTTTTAACCTGTCGAAGTGTCTTGAATTACCGAGATACCGAGTCTGATCGGAACGTCTTGGGAGGAGGTCTATTCCTTCGTTGACCGTGAGAGCTTGTCATGGGCTAAGTTGGGACTCCCCTGCAGGGATTTGAACTTTCGAAAGCCGTGCCCGCGGTTATGGGCAGATGGGAATTTGTTAATGTCCGGTTGTAGATAACTTGAACCTTAACTTAATTAAAATGAATCAACTGAGTGTGTTACCATGATGGCCTCTTCTCGGCGGAGTCCGGGAAGTGGACACGGTGTTGGAGTAATGTTTGCGCAGGTTTCTCTCTAGTTCCTCGCTCGTGCCTTGCCTCCTATTCTCGCTCTCTTTTGCGAATAAGTTAGCCACCATACTTGCTAGTCGCTTGCTGCAGCTCCACTTATATTTACCTTGCCTTACCTACAAGCTTAAATAGTCTTGATCGTGAGGGTGGGAGATTGTTGAGTCCCTGTGGCTCACAGATTACTATTACCCCAGATGCAGGGCCTGATGATTCCGCTCCAGCAGACGCGTATGAGCTCAAGTGGGAGTTCGACGAAGACTCTCAACGTTACTATGTTTCCTTTCCCGATGATCAGTAGTGGTGCCCAGTTGGGGGTGATTGGGACCGTGTCGCATGTTGGGCTCTCTTTTATTTTGGCGCCGTAGTCGGGCCATGAGTGTTTGGATGATGTAATGTTATTTATGTACTTGATTGACGTGGCGAGTGTAAGCCAACTATGTTATCTCCCCTTCATGATTTATATTACATGGGATGTTTGTGAAGATTGCCTAACTTGCGACATATGCCTTCAATGTGATTATGCCTCTACGTCGTGCCTCGACACGTGGGAGATATAGTCGCATCGAGGGTGTTACATAGGGGTGCCCTAACGCGGTATGAGGTGATACCGGTGAAGGGGGGAAACATCTGGGAAAATATCCCCGGTGTTTCGCATTTTCGGATAGACGAACCAGAGGGGGAAAGTTGTGTGTTCGCTATGCTAGGGATGCGTGACAGACGAATGGCCTGCGAATCCAGATTCGTCCCGTCGTTCTGAGCAACTTTCATGTACAAAGTTTTTTCATCCGAGCTACGGTTTATTTTGTATTAATTTTTCATGTTTTAAAACATTTTCTGGAATTTAATTAATTAATTTAATTTAACATTATCCAGAATAGTGTATGCTGACTCATCATGATGTCAGCACGACGTCAGCAGTCAACATTGTTGATTGGGTCAATCTGACATGTAGGTCCCGCATGTCATTGTGTGTTAACTAATTAACCAAATTAACTAGTTTAATTAACAGTTAGTTAGGTTAGTTAATTAATTAGGTTTATTAAACACAATTTATTAAGTTAATTAATTTATTAATTAAATAATTAATATTTTAATTAATTAATTAATTAATTAATTCTTTTTTATATAATGTTCTGGGGGCTAGGCCCACCTGTCATAGGCCCCAGGGGCCTTTGCGGGTGTGCGGGTTGCGGTCGCAACCCATGCGAGGCCGAGGCCGACCGGGGCGAAGGGAGGGACGAGGCCACCGGGGGCGGGGCGCAGCAGGAGAAGGCTGGCCGGAGCGGCTCGGCACGGCCGCGGCGAGAGGTGGCCAGCCGGAGTGGGCAAGGGCAAGAGGGCGGCCACGACAGGCTCAAGCTGCAGCGGTGGCGGGAGGGCAGCAGCAACCGCGACAACACGGATGGGCGGCACGCCGGTGGTTGGAGGCGAGCGGCAGGAGCGGCGGACGCACGCGTAGGTGGCCGAAGGTGTTGCGAGCGGCAGGGGGCGTGTGGCGCGCGCGGGGCGAGCAAGTGAAGGCCGGGGCGTGCGCATGCGGAGGAGGGCGCGGTGGCCGCGAGCGCTGGGCGAGAACGAGGCACCAATGCGACCGGCAGAGCACGGCGACGGTCGTGCAGCACGTTCGGTGAGCGCGGTGACCGTAGGGAGGGAAGATGGGGTCGGACGGGGAGGTCCTCACCGGCCCTGTAGTTGTGCAACGGCATGCCCGATGGAGGGGGCGGAGATGTGTTTCCGGCGCGGTGCGGCGGATGGCGACGTCGGGGTGGCCTTTTTCGGTCCAGGAACGGGGAGGAGGGTGAGGACGCCGGCGAGCGACGGGCGGGGCGGCGCCGGTGATGCGTCGAGGAGGCGGGGTCCTGTGCTCGATGGAGGGGGGGGCGAAGAAGAGAGGCGATGGCATCCGGGGCCCGTTGCCCCGACCTAGATCCGATCAGGGGGAAGAGGAGCGAGGGGGATCGTTTCCCTGATCCAGTTTGGATCGGGAAGGGGGAGGAGAGAACGAGGGAGTGGGGGAAGTGGTGCGGTTAGGGGGGGGGGGTTAGGGTTTCAGCACCAGGGGATAAGGGAGTGGGGCGCCGGCTGGGCCGGCGGGCTGGTTGGGTGGGTGGGCCGAGGCCCATGGGGAGCGGGAGGGGGGGGTTCTTTTCTTTTCTATTTTAGTAATTTCTTTTTCTTTTATTAGTTTTCTATTTTATTTTCTATACATATTTGTTTTATAAAATATATAAGTAGTACCCAAATTAGTGTTCCAAAATGCCCCGATGCCACAAAAAGTTTGGTGATAAAATAAAACGGTTTAGTATTTTATTAATTGTAAAAGGCATGTAATTAATTGTTTTTGCTACTGCCATAATTATTTTAGAGACTTTAAACACTTCTTCAGAGTTTGGTTTCTGCACCATAATTACTTACCATTTATTTGACACAACCCGAACATTTTAGTTTTGATATTTGAAAATTTTACTGTTTGCCTATATTTTAAATTTTAATTTGAATCGTTTTTGAACTAACTCGAGTTTATCAACAGTAACCGAGGTGACGTGGCACCATTAGCAGAGGTTTATTGTAGCTTGATTATCCGGGCGTCACAATTCTCCTCCACTACAAGAAATCTCGTCTCGAGATTTAAGAGGGGAGTAAGGGGGAAGAATAGGTTACGAAATTCTAACAATTCTTCTCGGTCTTAGTTGCTCTTCTCGAAGAGGTCGATCCATTACGTTGATGTCTTCTTCCTCTGCTTCAGGTCATCATGATGAAGTCGTCATTTTCTTCGGGAACTCCAACGTACTTATGAATAGGTAAGGGACAGCTCGGCTATGACAGAATGTTTATGAGGGAAACAATCTGGGGTTAACCCATGAATGAGCATAAGATTATCTCTCGAGTTGAACATATAAAATACATCGAGAGTAAGGTATGAAGGTACAATAAGAGGTTCCAAGTGGATAGATAGTTGCTCGATGTCTGAACCAGAGTGATAAAGGGGTTTAGAGCAGCGAGAGTAAGTATCGCGTCTGATACCAGAATAGATCACTAGGAAGGTGGCTCGCGAATTACCTACGAAACCAAGAGCAAGGGATAACTATGTCAACAAGGTGTACAGGAGAGTCAGGCTTCGATCCTGTGGAACTATGGGTTATAGGCCCACCATGTGGTTAAAAGTAGGAAGGTCAGTGACATCTTGCATGATCATGTAAGAAAGGCATGTCAGAGGATAGTCTGTCGGTTATGTCGGCAACAACATCGGTACCAAGGGCGAAGGACGAAGAGAACCATTTTCCTGCTCATTGAACGAGGTGGACCAGTAGGCAAAGTTCTCATCCATCGGTGGTTACCGGAATGTCATCAACAAAAGTAACAGGGTCTTTCTGACAGAATTGTACATCAAGGGGTTTACAAAAGTAGGGGAATATTACTGCTTAGATCATATAGATCACAAGAAAGGTTAAACCAAACAATGGAAAGGAAAATATGATTATCAGGTTTAAACAGAACCATGAAAGGACAATGTGTCTAAACACATATTTCAGGGGTATATCCTTCCCAAGGACAAGCAGAGCATGATATCCATGACAGGATATGATGTAGAAAACCCTTTAGGTAAGGGGAGAAAAATTTCATGACATTAACCATAAAACGATGTTTGGATAATAGAGCAAGAAACATTTAGCATTGGGCTTCAAATGTTCTTGTTGAAAATCAGAGTACCACAGACATGCTTCGAGATAGCATTGCATGGTCTTCAAGCAAAGGTCGGACTTTGGATACTCAATGGATTCATCAGGAACAACTTATAGAAAAAGTCCTTCAATTTCCTCATGGAAGAATTGTTAACATTGCTAAAAGGAAGAACTATAACAATAGGCCCTCCAGCCAGGTGTGCTAGGCATGACATCACCTAACCGGGTCATAGAAAGAGCAATGTTATAACTCTTCAAAAAATGTTCCAACCATCAAATCTGACAGAGCTTCAGATCTGATTGGTGTTAGGATATCTCAGACTCAGGATGCCTGAGAAGAAAAGGTGCAACACAATTGACAAGATGACATTATATGATTCTCGAGAAATGAACTATGGAAGCGAGTTCCAAACAAGGGTTCATAATTAAGCCAAGGAGAGGATGAGGAGGTGGCTGATGGACTCAACGATAATTCAACGAGGTATCCAAAAAAATGGATCTCCACAGTTATGTGGATAAGGAGATAACATTTGTCAGATCAAATGATATGATGAAATATGCTCGAGGAAAACATACACAATTAAACATTGGTTGAAAGGTGTACCCAAAATATGGGCTGGGTTGCACGACCAACGTCGGAATGGCGATTGAGCAAGCAACACACCAAATTGGAATTATTGTCCATTAACTCTGAAGTAATAGGGTAGCTAGAGATAATAAATTCGCACAACAGAGTTCAGTCAATCACGGGGACTAAGAAAAGAATGGTGATGGCGAGAAGCATCACTGTACCAAGAATTTTTAAGAGGTGGTGAAATTCTCACAACATAGATGACATAAGAGATGTTAATGTTCCAAGGTAAAGAAGAACAATTGCTGGATAGCAAGGAACTCAAGGTATAACACCAAACACAAACAAGCTTGTGTTGGTGGGAAGGCAATAAAGTGGTCGATGATAACACAAATCATCGAGGGGTAAGGATGATATCTCTCATCATGAATTTGATTGACATCTTGGAAAAGCTCAGAATGTAGATGATGATCATGACACATTTGTCGAGAGGTTTCATGAAGATGTAATCGAACAGCAATGACATCAAGTCAAAGGACTGATGAAGCGAAAGGTTATTGGAACCAAGGGTATGACACGAACTCAAAATCAAGCTTGATGTTCAAGGCGAAATGATATGACAAGGAAGATCGACGTAAGTTTAGCTCATCATCGAAAGTTGTGCTCCGGGATTAAGGACTAGGTAGCATAGTTAAAATTGGCACGATAATGATGTAGCCGATCAGGCTAGGAGTGACGTGATGGAGTATTAAACTTCTCAACAACAAAGTATTGGGAATACTGAATCTCAGTGTTGATTCGATTCACAAATTGGTGTTCTTGGTTGACGACAACCGAGACCCGTGGAGTGACTATGACAGGGAAAGGTATTACTCCAGCACCAATTTATAAGATGTAGTGCAATGGCATGATATCCTCGAGATACCAGGGGGTATACTCGAAGGTAGAGTAGAATAGAGGTTGGGTAGGTATATTGATCTGCAGAGGACAAGTACTTCAACTTGCCCGGGAAATGGGATCAAAGAAGAACAATCATGGTCGGAACCACGGTTGCAATGGACCAAATCCCAGATATAAGATAAACTTATACCAAAGGGGTAAATAATTTTAAGAGAAGCTTTAATGATAAGATCTACATCGTTTCCATGGGCATGAACACAAGTTCAAGGTCGACTCCCACTTCTTTAATGCATAACCTTTCATTCTCTTCTCGTCTTCGAAGAAGTTGCAGTGTTGAAATTTTATCTGGCGAATCACCAGAAGAGTATGACTCATGAAAACTTTCAGGTTCACACAGTTTTAGAGAAGGTATAGGTTCAACCCATCAGGACATCTTAGAAACATATACCACAAGCTTCAAGAGTAAATATCACCAGCTCGAAAGCAGAGCAAGGTTGAGAAAGTAGAGGATACAATTTACCAAAGGCATTATGTATCCGAGGGAAGGATCACAAGGTTATTGAATATGAAGGATGCTGTCGGATAAAATCCAACAAAGGATCTGCCGGTCCATAATGGAGCTGATGTGAGTATCGGCACATGATCAGAGGGAAAAACAAACCAAGGGCTTGGATTATAGAAACAAATCACTAATTCAAAGCTCAAGGCAAAGGAATTAAGATTTCCAAATCAAAGGATCAGAAACAAACGCTCTGATTAAGGATGGATAAGTTGAGTAAGCTTAGGGGTACAATCAACGACAATTTGATTGGTCGAGATCCAACTCATGTTTAAAATGACGTCTGAGCCGGAAGGATGAATTCTAGGATCTGATTGAGGATTGCGAGCATTCGTAACAAATTGAATCAACGGACTCAAAATGATAATGACAATAGATGCCAATAAGATTACGAGACTTATGGGATTAACCATAATGCAAGCAAGCAAGAATTTCAAGAGCAAGAAGATGCTCAGGATTTTTGGAAGATCGAATGGTATTTCGAAAACTTTTGTGGAACACATGAACAACTAGGAAAGAGCGGAGACTCGATAAGTGCGAGGAATTATCCGTAGGGGTATTTATGCGGCAAGGAACTACAAGGCAGTAGCACAAAGTATTCTCGGAACAATAGAGAGGATTTTCGGGGTATCTTGTAATAACAAGATCAATGGGATTGAAAGGACAAGTGTAGGTAGTTATCCATAATAATATAACAGTGGTAGGGAATTTGCCAAGCGGTGGGCACAAGTGTGTCGAGAGAACATCGGAGATTATCTTCAGAATCTTCTGGTGAAGCAGTCGATCATCTGAAATGAAGGGGCTCTCCGACAGGAAGTGGTAACAAGAACCTAGAGTTAGATTTTAGGAAAATCATTTAACCCGAATAGAAGAGAGATCGGAGTCCCAGAGTATAGGTCGAGGAATAAAAGATCCTAATACCACCAAATGGCGACATGGGCCCGCAAGCCACACAACCAAGTTAGTAAAAAAATTTCAATGACTAGACTCGCTTCGGCCAAGGAGTGTGGAAGGGGGATTCCTACAGGCAGTCGGCTCTGATACCAACTTGTGACGCCCCCGATTTGACCGTACACTAATCATACACGCAAACATGTACGATCAAGATCAGGGACTCACGGGAAGATATCACAACACAACTCTACAAATAAAATAAGTCATACAAGCATCATATTACAAGCCAGGGGCCTCGAAGGCTCGAATACAAGAGCTCGATCATAGACGAGTCAGCGGAAGCAACAATATCTGAGTACAGACATAAGTTAAACAAGTTTGCCTTAAGAAGGCTAGCACTAACTGAGATACAGATCGAAAGAGGCGTAGGCGGGCTGCACGTAGTAGTAGGCACCTCCCGAGTAGTAGTAGTCGTCATCAATAGTGGCGTCTGGCTCCTGGACTCCAACGTCTGGTTGCAGCAATCGGATATAGGAAATGGGAAAAGGGGGAGAAAAGCAACCATGAGTACTCATCCAAAGTACTCGCAAGCAAGGAGCTACGCTACATATGTATGCATTGGTATCAAATGGAATAAGGGTATCATATGTGGACTGAACTGCAGAATGCTGGAATTAGAGGGGGATAGCTAGTCCTTTCGAAGACTACGCTTCTGGTAACCTCCATCTTGCAGCAGGAGAAGAGAGTAGATGGTAAGTTCACCAAGTAGCATTGTGTAGCATAATTCTAACCGATGATCCTCCCCTCGTCGCCTTGTGAGAGAGCGATCACCGGTTGTATCTGGCACTTGGAAGGGTGTGTTTTATTAAGTATCCGGTTCTAGTTGTCATAAGGTCAAGGTACAACTCCAAGTCGTCCTGTTACCGAAGATCACGAGTATTCGAATAGATTAACTTCCCTGTAGGGGTGCACCACATAACCCAACACGCTCGATCCCATTTGGCCGGACACACTTTTCTGGGTCATGCCCGGCCTCGGAAGATCAACACGTCGCAGCCCTACCTAGGCACAACAGAGAGGTCAGCACGCCGGTCTAAAGCCTATGGCGCAGGGGTCTGGGCCCGTCGCCCATTGCACACCTGCACGTTGTGAACACGGCCGGAAGCAGACCTAGCCTAGCAGGCGTTCCAGTCCAATCCGGCGCGCGCCGCTTAGTCGCTGACATCACGAAGGCTTTGGTTGATACCACAACGTCGAGTGCCCATAACTGTCCCCGCGTAGATGGTTAGTGCGTATAGGCCAGTGGCCAGACTCAGATCAAATACCAAGATCTCGTTAAGCGTGTTATTTTGAAATAACCACGGACGCCGACCAGGGCCAGACCCACCTCTCTCCTAGGTGGTCTCAACCTCCCCTGTCGCTCCGCCACAAAGTAACCGTCGGGGGCCTCTGGGAACTCAGGCCCACCTCTACCGGGATGGAGCCACCTGCCCCTTCAGCCCCCAACATCGGAATCACTCGCGAGTACTCCTACGAGCCGACCCGACTTTAATCACCACAAGTATCATATATTATGTATAAGTATATACCCGTGACCACCTCCCAAGTGATCACGACCCGATAGTATAGCATGGCAGACAGACAAGAATGTAGGGCCACTAATGGTAAACTAGCATCCTATACTAAGCATTTAGGATTGCAGGTAAGGTATCAACAGCTGGAGCAACAATGACAGGCTATGCATCAGAATAGGATTAACGGAAAGCAGTAACATGCTACACTACTCTAATGCAAGCAATATAGAAGAGAATAGGCGATATCTGGTGATCAAGGAGGGGGCTTGCCTGGTTGCTCTGGCAAGAGAGAGGGGTCGTCAACTCCGTAGTCGTACTGGGTAGCAGCGGCGTCGGTCTCGGTGTCTAGCGAGAGAAGAGGGGGAAGAAACAATAAATATAATGCAAACAAATGCATGGCGATGCATGACATGACAAGTAGCGGTGCTAGGGGTGCCCTAATGCGGTATGAGGTGATACCGGTGAAGGGGGGAAACATCCGGGAAAATATCCCCGGTGTTTCGCATTTTCGGACAGACGAATCGGAGGGGGAAAGTTGCGTGTTTGCTATGCTAGGGATGCGTGACGGACGAACAGACTACGAATCCAGATTCGTCCCGTCATTCTGAGCAACTTTTATGTACAAAGTTTTATCATCCGAGCTACGGTTTATTTTATGTTAATTTTTAAAGTTTTAAAACATTTTCTGGAATTTATTTAATTAATTTAATTTAACATTATCCAGAATAGTGTATGCTGACGTCATCATGATGTCAGCATGACATCAGCAGGCAACATCGTTGACTGGGTCAATCTGACATGTAGGTCCCGCATGTCATTGTGTGTTAACTAATTAACCAAATTAACTAGTTTAATTAACAGTTAGTTAGGTTAGTTAATTAATTAGGTTTATTAAACACAATTAGTTAAGTTAATTAATTTATTAATTAAATAATTAATATTTTTATTTATTAATTAATTTATTTTTAATTCTTTTTTATATAATGTTCTGGGGCTAGGCCCACCTGTCATAGGCCCCAGGGGCCTTTGCGGGTGTGCGGGTTGCGGTCGCAACCCATGCGAGGCCGAGCCCGACCGGGGCGAATGGGGGGACGAGGCCACCGGGTGTGGGGCCCAGCAGGAGAAGGCTGGCCGGAGCGGCTCGGCACGACCGCGACGAGAGGTGGCCAGCCGGAGTGTGCAAGGGCAAGGGGGCGGCCACAGCAGGCTCAAGTTGCAGCGGCGGCGGGAGGGCAGCAGCAACCGCGGCAGCACGGATGGGCGGCACGCCGGCGGTTGGAGGCGACCGGCAGGAGCGGCGGACGCACGCGCAGGTGGCCGAAGGTGTTGCGAGCGGCAGGGGGCGTGTGGCGCGCGCGGGGCGAGAAAGTGAAGGCCGGGGCGTGCGCGTGCGGAGGAGGGCGCGGTGGCCGTGAGCGCTGAGTGAGAACAAGGCACCGATGCAGGCGGCAGAGCACGGCGACGGTCGTGCAACGCGTGCTGTGAGCGCGGTGACCGTAGGGAGGGAAGATGGGGTCGGACGGGGAGGTCCTCACCGGCCCTGTAGTTGTGCAACGACATGCTCGATGGAGGGGGCGGAGATGCGTTTCCGGCACAGTGCGGCAGATGGCAACGTCGGGGTGGCCTTTTCGGTCCAGGAACGGGGAGGAGGGTGAGGACGCTAGTGAGCGACGGGCGGGGCGGCGCCGGTGATGCGTCGAGGAGGCGGGGTCCTGTGCTCGATGGAGGGGGGGGGGGCGAAGAAGAGAGGCGATGGCATCCGGGGCCCGTTGCCCCGACCTAGATCCGATCGGGGGGGGAGAGGAGCGAGGGGATCGTTTCCCCGATCCAGTTTGGATCAGGAAGGGGAGGAGAGAACGAGGGAGTGGGGGAAGCGGTGCGGTTAGGGGGGGTTATGGTTTCATCACCTGGGGATAAGGGAGTGGGGCGCTGGCTGGGCCAGCGGGCTGGTTGGGTGGGTGGGCCGAGGCCCATGGGGAGCGCGGGGGGGGGGGTTCTTTTCTTTTCTGTTTTAGTAATTTCTTTTTCTTTTATTAGTTTTCTATTTTATATTCTATACATATTTGTTTTATAAAATATATAAGTAGTACCCAAATTAGTGTTTCAAAATGCCCCGATGCCACAAAAAGTTTGGTGATAAAATAAAACTGTTTAGTATTTTATTAATTGTAAAAGGCATGTAATTAATTGTTTTTGCTACTGCCATAATTATTTTAGAGCCTTTAAACACTTCTTCAGAGTTTGGTTTCTCCACCATAATTACTTATGATTTATTTGACACAACCCGAACATTTTAGTTTTGATATTCGAAAATTTTACTATTTTCCTATATTTTAAATTTTAATTTGAATCGTTTTTGAACTAACTCAAGTTTATCAATAGTAACCGAGGTGACGTGGCACCATTAGCAGAGGTTTACTATAGCTTGATTATACGGGCGTCACAAGTAGGCACCTCTAGTGTAGTAGTAGTCGTCGTCGACGGTGGCGTCTGGCTCCTGGGCTCCAACGTCTGGTCGCAGCAATCGAGTATAGAAAGGGGGAAAAAAGGGAGCAAAGCAACCGTGAGTACTCATCCAAAGTACTCGCAAGCAAGGAGCTACACTACATATGTATGCATTGGTATCAAATGGAATAAGGGTATCATATGTGGACTGAACTGCAGAAAGCTGAAATAAGAGGGGGATAACTAGTCCTATCGAAGACTACGCTTCTAGTAACCTCCATCTTGCAGCAGGAGAAGAGAGTAGATGGTAAGTTCACCAAGTAGCATCGTGTAGCATAAACCTAACCGATGATCCTCCCCTCGTCGCCCTGTGAGAGAGCGATCACTGGTTGTATCTGGCACTTGGAAGGGTGTGTTTTATTAAGTATCCGGTTCTAGTTGTCATAAGGTCAAGGTACAACTCCAAGTCGTCCTGTTACCGAAGATCACGGCTATTCAAATAGATTAACTTCCCTGCAGGGGTGCACCACATAACCCAACACGCTCGATCCCATTTGGCCGGACACACTTTCCTGGGTCATGCCCGGCCTCGGAAGATCAACACGTCACAGCCCTACCTAGGCACAACAGAGAGGTCAGCATGCCGGTCTAAATCCTATGGCGCAGGGGTCTGGGCCCATCGCCCATTGCACACCTGCACGTTGCGTACGCGGCCGGAAGCAGAACTAGCCCCCTTAATACAAGAGCAGGCTTACGGTCCAATCCTGCGCGCGCCGCTCAGTCGCTGACATCACGAAGGCTTCGGTTGATACCACGACGTCGAGTGCCCATAACTGCCCCCCGTAGATGGTTAGTGCGTATAGGCCAGTGGCCAGACTCAGATCAAATACCAAGATCTCGTTGAACGTGTTGTTGTGAAATAACCGCGAACGCCGACCAGGACCAGGACCACCTCTCTCCTAGGTGGTCTCAACCTGCCCTGTCGCTTGGCCACAAAGATCCACACAGAGGGCTGTCGGGAAAGTATGTCCTTCCAGCCCCCAATTTGTGAATCAACCGCGGGTACTCCTCGAGCCAACCCGACTTTAGTCATCACATGTATCATGTATAAAGTATACAGTATATACCCGTGATCACCTCCCGAGTGATCATGGCCCGATAGTATAGCATGGCAGATGGACAGGAATGCATGGCCACTGATGATAAAATAGCATCCTATACTAAGCATTAGGATTGCAGGTAAAGGTAACAACAGTAGTAACAAGGACAGGCTATGCATCAGGATAGGATTAACAGAAAGCAGTAACATGCTACACTACTCTAATGCAAGCAGTATAGAGGAGAGTAGGCGATATCTGGTGATCAAGGGGGGGGGGGGCTTGCCTGGTTGCTCCGGCAAGGAGGGGTCATCAACACCGTAGTCGAACTGGGGTTCGCCGGCAGTCTCGAGGTCTACCAGAAAGAAGTAACAGAGGGGGAACACAATAAATAACAAAGAAGTCAAAGCATCACAAAGTGTAACATGGCATTACGCGGTGCTAGAGGTGACCTAACATAGTAGTAGGTGCTACCGGCGAAGGGGGGAAACATCCGAGAAAGTATTCCCAGTGTTTGACGTTTTCGGACAGACGAATCAGAGGGGTATTGTTGCATGTTCGCTATGCTAGGGATGTGTGGCGGACGAACGGACTGTGATGAAGGTATGTACCTGGGGTAGGAGCACGGACCCGTCCCAAAGAGTCCTACCCAAGGACATCCCTAGAAGAAATCACCCATCAATCGACTTGAAGGTACTCCACTCGACGGGTTCAAGACACTCGACCAAGAAGCTACCACTCGACCATGAAGCTACTCACTCGACTGCCAGGAGACCTACAGTCACTCCGTAGGCAAACAGTCAGTGTTAAGTAGTCTTCATGGTCATTACAGCACTTTATTAGAGGCGTTACCAGAAACGCCCCATCTTAAATGTACTTTAAACCCTGCATTACTGAGGGCAGGAGGGGGCCGGCGAACTCTATATAAGCCACCCCCCTCCTCAGTAGGAAGGGTTCGCACCCCTGTAATCCATACACGCATAATCCAATCGACCGCCTCCGGGCTCCGAGACGTAGGGCTGTTACTTCCTCCGAGAAGGGCCTGAACTCGTAAACCTCGCGTGTAACAACTTCCCAATAGCTAGGATCTAGCCTCTCCATACTCACCCCCCTACATAACTGTCAGAGTTAGAACCACGACAGTTGGCCCACCGTGGGGCAGGAATCTTAGCGCTTAGTTGGAGAAGTTGCGATCTTTTCCGATCCCTTTGATCATGGTTTCTTGCGGAGTTTTGGTGGAGGGCCGCGAGATCCGTCTCGGCGCGCTCACCTTCATCGCCGACGACTCCGCCTGGCTTCAGGAGGCACCACTCGACATCGACGCGCTCCCCGTCCGCGGCGCGACGCACTTCCGCGCATGCATTCGTGGCGTCCTCCTGCGGCAGCCGTCGACCCAGTATTGGTCGACCCCTGCGTCGTCTCCCCGCCCTGTCTCCCACCAGCGCAAGCGCTCCGGTCGGTCGAGACTTCAGCGGTGGGTGAGGCATGCCGTGGCCCGCCAATCGGCGGCCCCACAAGTCGCGGCAATCGAGCCCGTCGAATCCCTCTACGGCCTGTTCGACCTGTCGACTGGCTCCGTGGAGACCGCATCCGAGTGTGATAGCAGTGATCCAGTGGCTGAGGTTCTGGCGGTCGATGGAACACACAGTCCCCCCGGTTTCCCTCGCACTGATGGAGGCGCGGGTGGGGGCGATCCGTCGCATCCCCATGATGAGTATCTCCCCGAACCTCTCACATCATTACAGCGAGAGGAGCTTCGCCGCCGGAACATGGACGCGCTCCGCACTCCTATCGTCGGAGAGACCCCCGAAGCCCGGGCCTTGGAGGACGCGCGTTTGGCCAACTTGGCCGAGCGCACTCGACTGGAGAATATCCAGTGAGTACTCGACGAGCAAGCGCGCCAGCGGGCTCCCGAGTCTAGTCGACGCCAGCTCTTCCCGCCGACGCAGGTATATCGAACCCAGTTCAGAATCTGGCCGCCGCGGCCCGTATAGCAGAATCGATTCAGCCCTCCCAGTCGGAGGCTGGCAGGGGCTTGTTACAGATCAGAGCATTGCTCCGGGCGGCGGGAAACCAGAATTCCGCTGTCTCCCAGTTGCGGAATAGGATCCACAGTCGGTCCGTCGCAACAGATACAGTCGAGTCAGCTCACAGCCCAAGATCGCCCCCGAGACGTGAGGGACATGGCGACCAGCATGATCAGTACAGGAGGAATGAGCAGTACGATCGCCGATTCGACCGTGATGATCGGCGTCGAGTGCCAACCCCTCCCCCGAGGAGTGGGTCATATGCGCCTCGACGGCAAGATGACAGACGCCCTCATAGTGTTGGGCAGAGGATTCCAGTCGACCCCAGAGACCCAGGCTTTGATGCGAGATCCATCCTCGTTCAAGGTTTGGTTGACAGGAACAGAGCTCATCGAGAAGGCCACAACAGAGATGCGCCTGCCAGCAGCAGAGTACACGCTTCAGGGCCAGAGTGTTTCAGTCGAGCCATCAGAGCCGCAGTGATACCTCCCAATTTCAGGTTGGCGACTGGAATCAGCAAGTTCACCGGTGAATCTAAGCCTGACACCTGGCTCGAAGATTACCGAGTGGCTGTACAGATTGGCGGTGGCAATGATGAGGTGGCCATGAAGCATTTGCCTCTCATGTTAAGAGGGCTCGGCCAGAGCATGGCTAAATCAGTTGGCCCCCAGCAGCATTTACACTTGGGAGGACCTCTCCCGAGTGTTTATCACAACCTTTGAAGGAACATGCAAGCGACCTGCGGGCCTTACGGAGTTACGGTCTTGCGTGCAGAAGCCGAACGAAACCCTGAGAGAATACATCCAGAGGTGGATCACGTTGCATCACTCGGTTGAGAATGTACCAGACCATCAAGCAGTTTGTGCCTTCAAGGAAGGTGTTAAATACAGAGAGTTGAATCTGAAGTTCGGTCGAACTAGAGAGATGTCTCTGAATCGGATGATGGAGATTGCCACCAAGTATGCTAATGGAGAAGATGAAGATCGACTCCGGAGTGGCAAGCAGAAAGCAGTCGCCCAGGAAACTGGAGGCAATTCCAGTCGGAAGCAGAAGCGAAAGGCCGAGCCGGCCGCTCCTGGGGAGGCCCTGGCCGTAGCCCAGGGAAATTTCAAGGGAAAATCCAAGGGCACCTGGAAGCCCAAGAAAGTCAAGGATCAAGATGGAAATGACGTTTTGGATCTGCCATGTCACATCCACACCAAGAAGGATGAAGAGGGTAATTTTATTTACCCAAAGCATACCACTCGACAGTGTCGACTCCTGATCCAGCAGTTCCAAGGAAAGCAGTCCAAGGATAAGGAAAAAGAGTCGGACAGGGTCGAGGACAAAGAAGACAGTGACGATGGATACCCCCAAGTCAATTCCACTCTGATGATTTTTGCCGATGTCGAGAGCAAAAGTCGACTGAAAGTCATTAACCGAGAGGTCAACATGGTTGCCCCAGCAACACCCAGTTACCTGAAGTGGTCTCAGACTGCCATCACATTCGACCAGTCTGATCACCCAACGCACATTGCCACCCCTGGGAGGCAAGCTTTGGTGGTCGACCCAATTGTTGAAGGCACTCGACTGACTAAAGTCCTGATGGATGGCGGCAGTGGCCTGAACATACTGTATGCTGAAACATTGAAAGGAATGGGCATTCCGATGTCCAGGCTCAGCACCAGTAGTATGAGTTTCCACGAAGTCATTCCTGGGAAGAAAGCCCAATTGCTCGGCCAGATCGCTCTTGATGTGGTTTTCGGTGATTCAAAGAATTACCGCAAGGAAAAGTTGACATTCGAGGTTGTGGACTTCCAAAGTGCTTATCATGCCATTTTGGGCAGGCCAGCTTACGCGCGCTTCATGGCTCGACCATGTTACGTGTACCTCAAACTGAAGATGCCGGGCCCCAAAGGGGTAATCACTGTTACAGGAAATCGGAGGAAGGCAGAAGAGTGCTTTCACAAAGGCTCAAAGATTGCAGATGCTCAGATGGCAGTGGTCGAGTTGCAAGAGTACCAAAAGACTGCCGATCCGAGTGAATTGCTACGGGCCAAGAAGCCTGCTTCAGAGTCAGCTTTTCAGCCGACCGGTGAAACGAAGACGGTCCGCATTCACCCGACCGACCTCGATGCTGCCCCGACTCATATCTCAACGACGCTTGAATCCAAATAGGAAGAAGCGCTCATCCAGCTCCTCCGTGAGAACTGGGACATCTTCGCATGGAAACCCTCTGACATGCCTGGAGTTCCCAGGGGGCTGGCTGAGCACCGTCTGCGGGTCGACCCAAAATTCAAGCCTGTGAAGGAACACCTTCGACGGTCCGCCGTCCAGAAGAAGCAAGCCATTGGCGAGGAAGTGGCTTGGCTCTTAGCAGCAGAGTTCATCCGAGAGATCTACCACTCCGAGTGGCTCGCCAATGTCGTCATGGTCCCCAAAAAGGACAAGTCACTCCGCATGTGCATTGACTTCAAGCATATCAATCGGGCCTGCCTGAAAGATCATTTCCCCTCCCTCGCATTGACCAAATAGTCGACTCGACTGCGGGGTGCGAGAGACTATCTTTCCTAGACGCCTATTCCGGGTACCATCAGATCCGTCTGTATGGGCCCGACGAGATCAAAACAACTTTCATCACTCCATTTGGGTGCTTCTGTTACGTCACCATGCCGTTCGGCCTCAAGAACGCTGGAGCCACGTTCATGAGAATGATTCAGAAGTGTTTACTCACCCAAATCAGTCGGAATGTGGAGGCATACATGGACGATATCGTGGTCAAGTCCCAAAAAGGTTCCGACCTGCGGACTGACCTTGCTGAAACCTTTGCCAATCTCAGGAGGTACGATATCAAGCTCAATCCATCAAAGTGCACATTCGGAGTTCCAGGTGGAAAATTACTCGGTTTTCTCGTTTCCGAACGAGGGATCGATGCCAATCCTGAGAAAATTGGCACCATACTCCGGATGAAGCGTCCTGTACGCGTGCACGATGTCCAAAAGCTTACAGGCTGCTTGGCCGCTTTAAGTCGATTCATTTCTCGTCTCGGTGAAAAGGCGCTGCCTCTTTACCGACTGATGAAGAAGTCTGACAAGTTCGAGTGGACTCCAGAAGCTGATGCGGCATTTGCAGAGCTCAAAGCTCTGCTCTCCACCCAGCCGGTGCTTGCTGCCCCCATCAGCAAAGAGCCTCTGCTGCTTTACATTGCAGCCATAGGACAAGTTGTCAGCACAGTACTTACGGTCGAGCGGGAAGAAGAAGGAAAGACCTTCAGAGTTCAGCGCCCAGTCTATTATCTGTCCGAAGTTTTGACCCCTTCAAAACAAAGATACCCTCACTACCAGAAGCTTGTATATGGGATTTACATGACCACGAAGAAGGTTGCGCATTACTTCTCTGACCACTCCATTACAGTCGTCAGCGACGCCCCACTGTCAGAGATTCTGCATAACAGAGATGCAACTGGTCGAGTGGCCAAGTGGGCGATTGAACTCCTTCCCTTAGATATCAGGTTTGAAGCAAAGAAGGCTATCAAGTCCCAAGCAATCGCAGATTTCATCGCCGAGTGGATTGAACAGCAACTTCCGACTCAAGTTCACTCGGAGCACTGGACCATGTTCTTCGATGGATCTAAGATGCTGAATGGTTCCGGTGCTGGGGTAGTTCTAGTCTCCCCCCGAGGAGATAAGCTCAGATATGTTCTCCAGATTCACTTCGATTCCTCCAACAATGAAGCAGAGTATGAAGCACTTTTTTATGGGTTGCGCATGGCCATTTCACTCGGCGTCCGTCGCCTCATGGTCTATGGCGACCCAGATTTGGTGGTTAATCAGGTGATGAAGGAGTGGGACGTCAGAAGTCCAGCTATGACTGGTTATTGCAATGCAGTGAGAAAGCTAGAAAAGAAATTCGAGGGGTTGGAGCTTCATCACATCCCCCGACTGAAAACCAAGCAGCTGATGACCTGGCAAAGATAGGCTCCAAGAGAGAAGCCATTCCCAGCAATGTGTTTTTGGAGCACATCCTTTCGCCGTCAGTCCAGGAAGATCCTTTCACAGAAGAAGCCCCACAACCAAAAAGTGCCACAGACCCGACTGAAGTCGAAGTTCCTGCCGTGGTCGACCTAATCATGGAAGTCTTGGCAATCACTCCCGACTGGATGATACCGTACATCGCGTATATCCTAAGGAAAGAGCTCCCAGAAGACGAGGAAGAGGCTCGACAGATCATCCGCCGATCTAAGGCCTTCACAGTCATAAAGGGGCAGTTGTATAGAGAAAGCGCGACTGGAATCGGTCAGAAGTGCATAACACCAGAAGAAGGTCGGATAATCCTTGATGATATCCACTCGGGAACCTGTGGTCACCATGCGTCCTCCCGGACCATTGTGGCCAAAGCATACCGAGCAGGATTTTACTGGCCGAGAGCAAATGAGATGGCAAAGGAGATAGTTGACAAGTGTGAGGGGTGCCAGTTCTACTCCAACATGTCCCACAAGCCCGCATCAGCCCTGAAGACCATTCCACTCGTCTGGCCCTTCGCTGTCTGGGGACTGGACATGGTCGGTCCTCTGAGAACAGGCAGGAGCGGTTTCACCCATGTACTTGTGGCAGTCGACAAGTTTACCAAGTGGATTGAAGCTAAACCCATCAAGAACCTCGATGCTGGCACTGCTATTAGTTTCGTCAGAGGACTAACGTTCAGATATGGAGTCCCTCACAGCATCATCACTGACAATGGGTCAAACTTCGATTCAGACCAGTTCAGAGCCTTTTGCGCCTCTCAAGGCACTCGAGTCGACTATGCATCAGTCGCCCATCCCCAGTCGAATGGACAAGCTGAAAGAGCAAATGGTCTGATCCTCAAAGGACTAAAACCCCGACTAATGCGTGATCTCAAGCACGCGGCAGGTGCCTGGGTCGACGAGCTTCCGTCAGTTCTGTGGGGATTAAGGACCACCCCTAACCGGTCGACCGGAAGGACCCCATTCTTTCTTGTTTATGGAGCCGAAGCCGTTCTTCCAAGTGATCTCCTTCACAACGCTCCCCGAGTCGAGCTTTACACCGAAGATGAAGCAGAACAGGCTCGTCAAGATGCAGTAGACCTCCTGGAAGAAGAAAGAGAGATGGCCATGATCAGATCGACCATTTATCAGCAAGACTTGCGTCGATTCCATGCCCGGCATGTGAAGAGTCGAGCCTTCCAAGAAGGAGATTTGGTCCTCCGAGTGGATCAACAGAAACCACACAAGCTTGCTCCTACTTGGGAAGGCCCCTTCATCATCACCAGAGTCCTCCACAACGGAGCGTATCACCTCTACAATGTTGATCGCCAGATTGACGAGCCGCGAGCTTGGAATGCGGAACTACTCCGCCCCTTTTACACTTAAGTTCCTTCCCATAAAGATGTAATAAGAGAAACTTCCGCAGTTCATTTTTATCAAAGTCAAGAGTGTTCCAATGATTGCTGTCACTTCTGTTTACATACGAGAACCCCCAGTGGGTGACTTAGCCACGAACCCGTTTCGCCTATGTTCAAAAAAAATCCTACCGAGTGGTGAGCAAACCTCCCACTCAGGGGCTTAGCTGCAGTCCAGCACTCGCCTAAGTTCTCCTACGCAGAGACTTAGCTGCAGTCAACACTCGCCTAAGTTTGAAAAATCCTACCGAGTGGAGAGCAAACCTCCCACTCGGGGGCTTAGCTGCAGTCCAGCACTCGCCTAAGTTCTCCTATGCAGAGACTTAGCTGCAGTCAGCACTCGCCTAAGTTTGAAAAATCCTACCGAGTGGAGAGCAAACCTCCCACTCGGGGGCTTAGCTGCAGTCTAGCACTCGCCTAAGTTCTCCTACGAAGAGACTTAGCTGCGGTCAGCACTCGCCTAAGTTTGAAAAATCCTACCGAGTGGAGAGCAAACCTCCCACTCGGGGGCTCAGCTGCAGTCCAGCACTCGCCTAAGTTCTCCTACGAAGAGACTTAGCTGCGGTCAGCACTCGCCTAAGTTTGAAAAATCCTACCGAGTGGAGAGCAAACCTCCCACTCGGGGGCTTAGCTGCAGTCCAACACTCGCCTAAGTTCTCCTACGAAGAGACTTAGCTGCGGTCAGCACTCGCCTAAGTTTGAAAAATCCCACCGAGTGGAGAGCAAACCTCCCACTCGGGGGCTTAGCTGCAGTCCAGCGCTCGCCTAAGTTCTCCTACGAAGAGACTTAGCTGCGGTCAGCACTCGCCTAAGTTTGAAAAATCCTACCGTGTGGAGAGCAAACCTCCCACTCGGGGGCTTAGCTGCAGTCCAGCGCTCGCCTAAGTTCTCCTACGAAGAGACTTAGCTGCGGTCAGCACTCGCCTAAGTTTGAAAAATCCTACCGTGTGGAGAGCAAACCTCCCACTCGGGGGCTTAGCTGCAGTCCAGCACTCGCCTAAGTTCTCCTACGAAGAGACTTAGCTGCGGTCAGCACTCGCCTAAGTTTGAAAAATCCTACCGAGTGGAGAGCAAACCTCCCACTCGGGGGCTTAGCTGCAGTCCAGCGCTTGCCTAAGTTCTCCTACGAAGAGACTTAGCTGCGGTCAGCACTCGCCTAAGTTTGAAAAATCCTACCGAGTGGAGAGCAAACCTCCCACTCGGGGGCTTAGCTGCAGTCCAGCGCTTGCCTAAGTTCTCCTACGAAGAGACTTAGCTGCGGTCAGCACTCGCCTAAGTTTGAAAAATCCTACCGAGTGGAGAGCAAACCTCCCATTCGGAGGCTTAGCTGCAGTCCAGCACTCGCCTAAGTTCTCCTACGAAGAGACTTAGCTGCGGTCAGCACTCGCCTAAGTTTGAAAATCCTACCGAGTGGAGAGCAAACCTCCCACTCGGGGGCTTAGCTGCAGACCAGCACTCGCCTAAGTTCTCCTACGAAGAGACTTAGTTGCGGTCAGCACTCGCCTAAGTTTGAAAAATCCTACCGAGTGGAGAGCAATCCTCCCACTCGGAGGCTTAGCTGCAGTCTCGCACTCGCCTAAGTATGAAACACTTCTCATTTCCCAAGGACGACGAGGGGCAGGTCGACCGCCACCTTCTCCTTCGGAGCTGCACCACAGACACAAAGTTATTTCGAGTGAAGATCAAATCTCACTCGACGGGTCATCCACAAAAAGATTCAACGACAAATCAAGTTCAAATAAAGCCTAAAATATCCGAGAGACCTCAGATCAAAGTGCTCGAGCCCGCAGCTCGGCAGAGTTTAACTGTTACACTTCCACTCGGCATTCCGAGGCAAATTTGAGGCAGAGTTTAACGGATTACAAAATACAATCGGCATCCCGAGGCAAGTTTTTTCATTCCTCAGGAGGAGGAGGACTGGCAGGGGCGACAAACTCATCCAAGTCGATCCCATCTGCGATGCGGGTAGCAGCAGCAATAAATGTCTCCATGAAGTCCTGTAAGTTGTGCTTCCTCGTGTTGGCAACTTGGATGGCGGCCAGCTTCTCCTCCCGCACCTCCTTGCAATGGACGCGGACCAGAGACAGAGCCACGTCGGCACCACACCGAGCTGAAGACTTCTTCCACTCTTGCACTCGGTCAGGGATTCCGTTGAGTCGAGTCATCAGAGACTCGAGATCATTCTGGAGCGTGGACTCTGGCCAAAGCGTCGGGTCGATCCGCGTCATGGCGACCTTCAGTCGAGCCAAGTAATCCACGACGCCGTCAACGCGGGATTCCAGTCGGAGCAGGTTCATGGCAGCTTCGTCTTGCACCGGAGAGTTGATTGGATCCAAACCTGTTTCGATCCGCCCGGTCTCCTCTTCGAAGTTCTGGCAAAGTTCTGCATGCACGACCCAAGGATAAGTCAAATTTCATAGAACTAAGTCGACACAAAAAGAACCAGTCGGAACTGATTGTGCACCTTCGAGCTTGATGTACAGCTTCTTGGCAAAGCTCCTCAAGTAGCTCTCCAGGTCGTCTCTCCTGCGAGCGATGCTTTCCATCTTCTCGCTCAGGGTGAGGTGCTCCTTCTTCCAACGCGAACACTCCCTGTTGGCTTCCTTCAGAGCGGTCTTCAACTTGGTGTTCTCCCCTTCTAATTGGTCGACCGAAGCCAGCTTCTGCGCGGCCAGAGCGGTCTTGTCATCAGCCTCCTTACGGGCAGCAGCCAAGTCCTGATCCTTCTTCGCCAGAGCTTCTTTCAGTTTTTCTGCAAAAATGATGATTGAGACGGAGAAAGCGAAGAGATACTCAAGCCTGAAAACTAACCAGTCGACAAAGGCGTCTTACCTGCGGCGCCGTCTCTGACCTTCTGCAGCTCCGTCCTGGCCAGCTCCAGATCGAGGTTCATTTGAATTTGCTGCTTCTCCAGGTCAGCCAAGCGGGTTCCAAGATCACAAGACTTCTGAAGTCGAAGGGGAGGAGTTGCAATCTCAGTAAAAAAAAGAGAAGAAGAGCAACAAAGACAATAAACACTAAGACTACGGTCGACTGCCAGCAGTCCACCATAGTCTCGGGGACTACACCCAGTGGGTGCACTTAGCGTGCCCCCACCGGTTCCTATCCCACCCGACCGACCCCTGAAGTCGAGTCAAAGACAAGTTGCTTCCGAGCAGCTAAGAGACAATAAGCCTACACCTAGTAAAAAAAAGAGAAAGACGTCGACTGCCCGCAGTCGACGGGATACCGTTCCATTCGACATGGCCCGATCAGACAGAGCGAAGAAACTCAACTACGACTCAATTTAAAGACTACAGCCGACTGCCAGCAGTCGACCGTAGTCTCGGGGACTACACCCAGTGGGTGCACTTAGCGTGCCCCCACTCGTCCAAAAAAAACACCCAGTGGGTGTACAAACTTAAAGATCTTCGGAAAAGAGATTCTTCAAAGAACATACCAAAACAGACCAAGTGTTGAAGTCGACTGACCTGGACATTGCTCTGAAGAGCCGAGCTTGCGTCATAAGCCGCCTGGCAAGCCTCCCGAGCCACTTTTACCTGTTCCATCATGACTCCAGCCTGGCGTACAGCCTCCTTCGCAGCAGCCGCTTGGTCCTCAGGGACGGGGTACGCAGCAAAAAGCGAAGACGGATCTGCAGTCGACGCTGAAGGCTGCACACTCGTCAAAGGAACAGCGAAAGTCACGGAAGCCCGAGTGGGTTCGCCATCATCCCGAACTGCAGCCTCAGGCGCGGGAGTGGATTGCGGAGTCTTGCCAGCCAACACCTTCTTCTTCCTCTTCACCCTCAGTGGTGCGTCGTCGTCGTCATCCGGGAGGTCGATAACATGAGGAGGAGCTGCAAGGAAAACATTCAATCGATCAACGCTTCAGTCGACTCGTAAGCAGGACGGTAGTGATCGTACCAGGGTTGGAGGTGACAGCGTCCTCCATCTCTTGGTCGTCGTTCCTGGCAGAGACCTCAGAAGTTGCACCACTGCAAATCTCGAAAGTTAGTCAGTTGGCCCAATGAATCGACCAAGGATCCGTCCACAGTCGACAAAGGAAAGCAAGTGTTGTTGTTACCCCGAAATGGTGGGAACAGCTATCTTCATCTTGGGCAAGGCCTTGGGCGGCTTAGATGGCGCCGTTCGTGGGTGCTTGGGAGCCTTCCCGGTCGGCGGAGGAGAAGAAGTCCGAGGGCGTTTCGACGACTGCCCAACAGGAGCGGCCGCCTTGCCACATTCCTACGCTGGATCGTGGGCGAGCTTGGACCGTCCCTCCGGGCGGGAGGGTTCAGCCTCCTCCTCCTCTTCACTGGAGAAGATGTCGTCGCCCTCCTCTCCCTCACTGTCGGACTCCCACTCGACCTGGTCGTCCCCGCTCTCGCCTCCGCTCCCCTCACCTTCCTCGGTCGGCCCTTGTGCCCCGTTGGGCTTCGAGTACATCTCAGTGGTAGCCTGGAGGACAACAGACAGGATGAAAGTCAGTCGACTTACACAAAGAAGACTAATACAGAAGGCCAGATATCCGACGCAAAGACATACCTGATCCACTTCATATGAGTTGTCGAGTGGAATCACCCTTCTGGCTCCTCGGGGGTTGTCTTTGTTCCCCGTGATGCTTGACAGCCACCCCTCCAGCATCTCATCGGTGACCTCCTCCGGGTGGATCTGAGTGGTGTCGTCAAGGCCAGAATACAGCCACATCGGATGGTCTCGCGCCTGGAGCGGTTGGATGCGCCTCTGGAGAAAGACCTCTAACAGGTCCATCCCAGTCACCCCCTCACGGACAAGTTCAACCACTCGACCCGCCAATACCTTGACTTGGGCACTTTCCTCCGGCGTGACTTTCAGAGAGATAGGCTTCTCGGCTCGGTCGAGTGAAAAAGGAGGAAGACCGGTCGACTGTCCGGGGGTCGCCTGGTCCTGGCAGTAGAACCAGGTCGACTGCCAGCCGCGGACCGACTTCGGGAAGGTGATAGAGGGGAAACAGCTCTTCCCCCTCGTCTGGATCGCCAGACACCCGCACAACTGGATGACTTGCGTCTTCTCGTCACTCGACTTGGCCTTCTTCACCGACTGAGAGCGGCAAGTAAAGATATGCTTGAAAAGCCCCCAATGCGGACGACAACCTAGGAAGGCCTCGCACATGGAAATGAACGCGGCAAGGTAGACTATGGAATTGGGGGTAAAGTGATGGAGCTGCGCTCCGAAGAAATTCAAGAAGCTCCGGAAGAATGGATGGGGAGGCAGAGAAAACCCTCGGTCGATGTGGGTGGCGAGGAGCACGCACTCACCGTCGCGGGGTTGCGGCTCGATCTCCCTCCCCGGGAGACGCGCGGCCTCGTGGGGAATGGCTCCTCCCTCGACCATGTCGTCGAGATCTTCCTGCCGGAGCACCGATGGCATCCAATCGCCCTGAATCCAACCCTTGGGCAGGGTGGTCCGGGAGGAAGATCCACCTTGCGAAGACTTCTTTCCTTTCCCCGCCGCCGCCGCCTTCTTCGCGCGCTCCAAAGCAGTGGTCTTGCCCTTCACCATCATCGCCGGCGAGGTCTTGCATGGACTAACGGCGCTAGGGTACGGCCGAGGGTCGCAGGAGGGCTGGCGAAGGGAGAGAGGAAGAAAGAAAGAAGGAAGCAGAAGAGAAGCGCGCGACTTGGAAACCCCGAGCCGGCAACTTATAAGGGGCTGCTCCCGAGTGGCTGACCGGTAGGCCCAGGCAGCCCAGTCAAATCCCGCAACATATGCGCGCGCAGTACGTGGCGAAAAAGGCGATGCGAGGATCGAGGAGTTTCCGCTTTATCACTTCCGATTACTACGGCTGCTCCCGTCCCGCGCGCTTCCCAAAATCCAAATCCCGTGAGATCCGCGGGCCGCAGAACCGCTTGCCAAAAACAGAGTATCCCGCTCGTACCAACACTCGGCATGTCGCAAGCAAGGATATTCACTCGACGAAGGGCCTGGAAAGGATCAAGGCGACTGAAAGAGGTTGGTGATGTCGTCCGCGACAACTGACCCTAAGCGAGGCACTCTTACAGCCCCGAAGAACCGGTCGGAAAGGATCCCCAACTCTTCCCCCACTCTAACCTCGATCCATTCAGGGGCTAATGATGAAGCTATGTACCTGGGGTAGGAGCACGGACCCGTCCCAAAGAGTCCTACCCAAGGACATCCCTAGAAGAAATCACCCATCAATCGACTTGAAGGTACTCCACTCGACGGGTTCAAGACACTCGACCAAGAAGCTACCACTCGACCATGAAGCTACTCACTCGACTGCCAGGAGACCTACAGTCACTCCGTAGGCAAACGGTCAGCTGTTAAGTAGTCTTCATGGTCATTACAGCACTTTATTAGAGGCGTTACCAGAAACGCCCCATCTTAAATGTACTTTAAACCCTGCATTACTGAGGGCAGGAGGGGGCCGGCGAACTCTATATAAGCCACCCCCCTCCTCAGTAGGAAGGGTTCACACCCCTGTAATCCATACACGCATAATCCAGTCGACCGCCTCCCGGCTCCGAGACGTAGGGCTGTTACTTCCTCCGAGAAGGGCCTGAACTCGTAAACCTCGCGTGTAACAACTTCCCAATAGCTAGGATCTAGCCTCTCCATACTCACCCCCCTACATAACTGTCAGAGTTAGAACCACGACAGACTGCGTATTCGGATTCGTCTCATCGTTCTGAGCAACTTTCATATATAAAACTTATTCATTCAAGATAAGGTTTATTTTATATTAATTTTTTAAGTTTTATTAATATTTTGCAATTTCTGGAATTCTTTTTAATTCAAAAATATTAAATACAGAACTGCTATGGGTACACGTAAGTGTACCCAGGAGTGTGTGGATGTCTATGACAGGTGGGACCTATTGACTGCTGAGTCAACAGTCAACAGTCCCAGTTGACTGGTCAAATTGGGCCAGTGGGGCCCAGGTGTCATACCTACAGTTTTAACACATTCTTTAAAAAAAGATATAGGTGGGGTCTACCTGTCATTGGGTCACTTTATTTGAACAGATTGATTTAATTAGTTTTAGTAGTGGTGGGTCTCGGTGGTTAGCAGCAGATTAGTGGGGAAGGGGGGATTAGGCCCTAAACTAATCGGGCTTGGTAGTGGTTCTTGCCAGCCGCGGCTGGACTTGGCCAGCGCCGCCGGCGAGCGAGCAGGGCAGGCGGCATGGAGGCCTGGGGCGGGCGCGCTGGACGGAGCCGAGGCGGGCGTCGCGCGGCAGCGGGTCCATAGCAGAGATGACAGCACGCGGAGCAGCAGTAGTGGCGGCGGCAGAGGCGAAGGTAGCAGGCGGCGCAGCGCAATAGGGGGGGCGCGTAAGCGGGTGAGCAGCTGCGGGGGGGGGGTGCGCCCTGGACGCGACCAGGGCGAGCGGCGACCAGCGCAAGGCACGGGCCGCGGCGAGGCGCAGGTGGGCAAGCGCGTGCGGAGCGGCGGCAGCAGGTGGCGGTAGCGAGGCCACGGACGGGCACGCAAGCAGGGGACAGTCGGGCGCATGAGCGCGTGCGTGCAGAGCGGGGAGGGGCGTGGTGACCGCGGCACCGACGACGGTTGCGGTGAGCGTGTGGACGGAGAGGGGGAGGCGTGCTCACAGGGGCCGGTCGGGCAGGGCAGCGGGCTCGGGGTGGTCCGGCGATGAGGCGAGGTAGAGATGAGGAGGGCGACGTGAGGCGGCGGCCGGCTGGAGGTGAAGCTGCGGGCGCACGAGACCTCCATGGCCGGCGGATCGGGGGGGGAGATGGGGTCGGGGCGGTTCGCCCCGTCTCGATCCAGATCGGGAGGAGGGGAACGAGGGGGGGAAAGTGGGGGTCGTGGGGAACGGGTTAGGTCGCGGTGGTGGCAGCGGGGCCTTAGTAGGCCAGGCGAGCGGGGTGGCCGGCTGGGCCGACCAACTGATTAGCTGGGTTGGGGCCCAGCGGGGGGGGGGGTACTCTTTTGTTGTTGTTTTGTATTTAGCTCTGGCTAACAAATGAATTTTATTGAATACAAAATTTGGCACATAAATATTGGTTCATATAATGGAGCTGCACACAAAGTTTCAAATCATTTTGGAAAGGATAAACATTTTTTTATCTTTAAAAAGTTAATTCAAATGTTGTTTGCTCCTGCTTAATTATCGTAGAGGCATATAAACATTCCCCATAATGTTGGTTGATGATTTTTAATTAGTTAGTGATTATTTACAACCGTTGGAACATTTTTAATCTACTGTTTTAATAAATTATAATCCGACTTGTTATTTGAATTTGAATTTAAACTTAGTTTTAAGCAATTGAGGTTTAGCAAATTTTTAAATATGATGACCTGGCACCATTAGTGTGTGGTTACTGTAGCTTGATTATCCGGGCGTCACACGTATAGAAGATACAATCAACATGAAAATGTTCACCGATGATGACTAGTCCGTCTCACGTGATGATCGGACATGGCCTAGTTGACTCGGATCATGTATCACTTAGATGACTAGAGGGATGTCTATCTGAGTGGGAGTTCATTAAATAATTTGATTAGATGAACTTAATTATCATGAACATAGTCTAAAATCTTTGCAATATGTCTTGTAGATCAAATGGCCCACGCTAATGTTGCCCTCAACTTCAACGCGTTCCTAGAGAAAACCAAGCTGAAAGACGATGGCAGCAACTACACAGACTGGGTCCGTAACCTGAGGATTATCCTCATAGCTGCCAGCAAAGCATATGTCCTTGATGCACCGCTAGATGAAGCACCTGTTTTCCCAGCAGAGCAAGACGTTATGAACGCTTGGCATGCGCATAGTGATGTTTACTCCCTGGTTCAGTGCGGCATGCTTTACAGCTTAGAACCGGGGCTCCAAAAGTGTTTTGAGCAACACGGAGCATATGAGATGTTCCAAGAGCTGAAAATGGTTTTTCAAGCTCATGCCCGGGTCGAGAGATATGAAGTCTCCGACAAGTTCTACAGTTGTAAGATGGAGGAGAATAGTTTCGTCAGCGAGCACATACTCAAAATGTCTGGGTTGCACAATCGCTTGTCTCAGCTGGGAGTTAATCTCCCGGATGATGCGGTCGTTGACAGAATCCTTCAGTCGCTCCCACCTAGCTACAAGAGCTTTGTGATGAACTTCAATATGCAGGGGATGGAAAAGACCATTCCTGAGGTATATTCAATGCTGAAATCAGCGGAGGTGGAAATCAAAAAGGAACATCAAATGTTGATGGTGAATAAAACCACTAAGTTCAAGAAAGGCAAGGGTAAAAAGAACTTCAAGAAGGATAGCAAGGGAGTTGCCGTGCCCGGTAAGCAAGCTGCCGGGAAGAAGCCAAAGAATGGACCCAAGCCTGAGACTGAGTGCTTTTATTGCAAGGGAAACGGTCATTGGAAGCGGAACTGCCCCAAGTACTTAGCGGATAAGAAGGCTGGCAATACCAAAGGTATATGTGATATACATGTTATTGATGTGTACCTAACCAGCGCTCGTAGTAGCTCCTGGGTATTTGATACCGGTGCAGTTGCTCATATTTGTAACTCAAAACAGGAACTGCGGAATAAACGGAGACTAGCGAAGGACGAGGTGACGATGCGCGTCGGGAATGGTTCCAAGGTCGATGTGATCGCCGTCGGCACGCTACCTCTACATTTACCTACGGGATTAGTTTTAAACCTCAATAATTGTTATTTAGTACCAGCTTTGAGCATGAACATTGTATCTGGATCTCGTTTAATGCGAGATGATTACTCATTTAAATCTAAGAATGATGGTTGTTCTATTTATATGAGAGACATGTTTTATGGTCATGCCCCGCTGGTCAATGGTTTATTCTTATTTAATCTCGAACGTGATGTTACACATATTCATAGTGTGAATGCCAAAAGATGTAAGGTTGATAATGATATTCCCACATACTTGTGGCACTGCCGCCTTGGTCACATTGGTGTCAAACGCATGAAGAAAATCCATGCAGATGGACTTTTGGAGTCTCTTGATTATGAATCATTTGACACGTGCGAACCATGCCTCATGGGCAAAATGACCAAGACTCCGTTCTCCAGAACAATGGAGCGAGCAACCAACTTATTGGAAATCATACATACTGATGTGTGCGGTCCAATGAGCATTGAGGCTCGCGGTGGCTATCGTTATGTCCATACCCTCACTGATGACTTAAGTAGATATGGGTATGTCTACTTAATGAAACACAAGTCTGAGACCTTTGAAAAGTTCAAGGAATTTCAGAGTGAGGTTGAGAATCAACGTGACAGGAAAATCAAGTTCGTATGATTAGATCGTGGAGGAGAATATTTGAGTCACGAATTTGGCACGCACTTAAGGAAATGTGGAATAGTTTCACAACTCACGCCGCCTAGAACACCACATCGTAATGGTGTGTCTGAATGTCGTAATCGCACCCTATTGGATATGGTACGATCTATGATGTCTCTTACCGATCTACCGCTATCATTTTGGGGTTATGCTATAGAGACTGCCGCATTCACTTTAAATAGGGCTCCGTCGTAATCCGTTGAGACGACACCGTATGAATTGTGGTTTGGCAAGAAACCTAAGCTGTCGTTTCTGAAAGTTTGGGGATGCGATGCTTATGTTAAGAAACTTCAACCTGAAAAGCTCGAACCCAAATCGGAAAAATGCGTCTTCATAGGATACCCTAAAGAAACTATTGGGTATACCTTCTACCTTAGATATGAAGGCAAGACCTTTGTTTCCAAGAATGGATCCTTTCTAGAGAAAGAGTTTCTCTCGAAAGAAGTAAGTGGGAGGAAAGTAGAACTTGATGAAGTATTGCCTCTTGAACCGGAGAGTGGCGCAGCTCAAGAAAATGTTCCTGAGGTGCCTGCACCGACTAGGGAGGAAGTTAATGATGATGATCATGAAACTTCAGGTCAAGTTGCTACTGAACTTCGAAGGTCCACAAGGACACGTTCCGCACCATAGTGGTACGGCAACCCTGTCCTGGAAATCATGTTGTTAGACAATGGTGAACCTTTGAACTATGAAGAAGCGATGGCGGGCCCAGATTTCGACAAATGGCTGGAAGCCATGAAATCCGAGATAGGATCCATGTATGAAAACGAAGTATGGACTTTGACTGACTTGCCCAATGATCGGCGAGCCATAGAAAATAAATGGATCTTTAAGAAGAAGACAGACACGGATGGTAATGTGACCATCTATAAGGCTCGGCTTGTCACTTAGGGTTATCGACAAGTTCAAGGGGTTGACTACGATGAGACTTTCTCACCCGTAGCGAAGCTAAAGTCCGTCCGAATCATGTTAGCAATTGCCGCATTCTATGATTATGAGATATGGCAAATGGACGTCAAAACGGCATTCCTTAATGGTTTCCTTAAGGAAGAATTGTATATGATGCAGCCGGAAGGTTTTGTCGATCCTAAGAATGCTGACAAGGTGTGCAAGCTCCAACGCTCAATCTATGGGCTGGTGCAAGCATCTCGGAGTTGGAACATTCGATTTGATGAGATGATCAAAGTGTTTGGGTTTACGCAGACTTATGGAGAAGCCCGTGTTTACAAGAAAGTGAGTGGGAGCTCTGTAGCATTTCTCATATTATATGTGGATGACATACTATTGATGGGAAATGATAGAATTCTTGGAAAGGGTAGGATCGAAAGTATGTCTAGAGGGGGGGGAATTAGACTACTTGACCAAATAAAAACTTAACCTTTTCCCAATTTTAGTTCTTGGCAGATTTTAGCTATTGTAGGACAAGTCAAGCAATCATCACACAATTCAAGCAAGCATGCAAAGAGTATATTGGCAGCGGAAAGTAAAGCATGCAACTTGCAAGAATGTAAAGGGAAGGGTTTGGAGAATTCAAATGCAATTGGAGACACGGATGTTTTTCCCGTGGTTCGGATAGGTGGTGCTATCCTACATCCACGTTGATGGAGACTTCAACCCACGAAGGGTAACGGTCGCGCGAGTCCACGAGGGCTCCACCCACGAAGGGTCCACGAAGTAGCAACCTTGTCTAGCCCACCATGGCCATCGCCCACGAAGGACTTGCCTCACTAGCGGTAGATCTTCACGAAGTAGGCGATCTCCTTGCCCTTACAAACTCCTTGGTTCAACTCCACAATCTTGTCGGAGGCTCCCAAGTGACACCTAGCCAATCTAGGAGACACCACTCTCCAAGAAGTAATAAATGGTGTGTTGATGATGAACTCCTTGCTCTTGTGCTTCAAATGATAGTCTCCCCAACACTCAACTCTCTCTCATAGGATTTGGATTTTGTGGAAAGAAGATTTGAGTGGAAAGCAACTTAGGGAAGGCTAGAGATCAAGATTCATATGGTAGGAATGGAATATCTTGGTCTCAACACATGAGTAGGTGGTTCTCTCTCAGAACATATGAGTTGGAATTGTGTATGTGTTCTGATGGCTCTCTCCACGAATGAAGAGGAGGTGGAGGGGTATATATAGCCTCCACACAAAATCCAACCGTTACACACAGTTTTCCAATCTCGGTGGGACCGAATCAACAAACTCGGTCGGACCAAAAAGGTAAACCTAGTGACCGTTAGAGATATTCGGTGGGACTGACATGCAACTCGGTAGGACCGATATGGTTAGGGTTTGGGCATAACGTAATCTCGGTGAGACCGATTACACAAACTCGGTGAGACCGAGTTTGGTAATAAGCTAACCAGAGAGTTGGTCAGGCAAACTCGGTGGGACCGATTTGCTCTTTCGGTGAGACCGAAAAGTTACAAAAGGGAAACAAAGAGTTTACATTGCAATCTCGGTGGGACCGATTCGCTCTTTCGGTGAGATCGAAAAGTTACGAAAGGGGAACAGAGAGTTTGCAATCCCATCTCGGTGAGACCGAGATCCCTATCGATAGAACCGAATTGCTAGGGTTTGGTAGTGGCTTATGACAAGTGAAACTCGATGGCGCCGGATAGAAAGAATCGGTATGACCGAGTTTGGCTTAGGGTTTAGGTCATTTGTGGAAGAGGGAAAGTAGCTGAGGATTTTGGAGCATATCATTAAGCACATGAAGCAAGAGGCTCATTAAGCAACACCTCATCCCTCCTTGATAGTATTGGCTTTTCCTAAAGACTCAATGTGATCTTGGATCACTAAAATATAAAATGAAGAGTCTTGAGCTTTTGAGCTTGAGCCAATCCTTTGTCCTTAGCATTTTGAGGGTTCCACTTTCACATCCATGCCATGCCAATCATTGATCTTTCCTGAAATAGTCATCTTGGAATAGCATTAGCTCAATGAGCTATATGTTGTTATGAATTACCAAAACCACCTAGGGATAGTTGCACTTTCAATCTCCCCCTTTTTGGTAATTGATGACAACATATAGATCAAAGCTTCGACAAATGATAATAAGCATGAAATATATCATCGCTTTGAGAAGTATGTGACAAGTAAGAGCTCCCCCTAATTTTGTGCATATTTAAAATTTGCTTTGGACTGCATATGCACAAAGAGTTAGAGTCATGGGTTACTCTTCCATGTCACATACATCTTGGTGGAGCGCTTAAAATGATAAGAATGAAATACATGCACTCATCACCAAGAATAGTGAATGATCACATAAGATAGATAAGACGATAATATTAAGCAAACATTAAGTGTAGCTTATGATCAAACACATTATCATCAATGTCTCACGAGCAATGACATAGTATCTCACACAAAAGCAAACAAAGTTCGAAAAACCACCAAATAAAACAAGAGAGAATAAAAGCAACACTCTCTCTCGAAGCCTATGATCTATACATTTTCTCCCCCTTTGGCAACAAGTTACCAAAAAGTTCCTAGAAAATGCATAGTGCTAAGTCGACACTCAGGCTTGATCTTCAGGTGGTGGTGGAGTCCGAAGCACTCCAAGGACGAAGCCTTCTGTAGACGTGGTCGGAGTCGAGGCTGAAGTGGACGCTGGAGCTGGTGGAACTGAGGCTGTAGCTGGTGCAGACGTGGTGGCTCTGGGGTCAGCAACTGGCACTGCAGACGACCTCGGACCTCGTGGCACTCTGGCAAAGGCATTAGTTGTATTCTTGCCTCTCCTCTCCTGCATGTCATCCTGGAGCTGCTCCACTGCAGTCTGAATCTCTGTCACTTTGACATCCAAGTCATAGAACTTTTGTTCCATGATCCTCTCTAAGCTTGCTTGGTTCTGAGTTAGGGTGGCTAGTCCTTGCTCAATTCGCAGGGTGGATGCAATCAAGTAACCAAGCTGCTCTTGTTTGGTTTTCAGGAAATATTGAGATGCCTCCTCTTGAGTACGCATCTTGGCAGCTTTCTCCTTCCTCGCCTTCTCCTTCTTGGCTTGTGCTTGGGCAGATGATGGCTCATTCTCAGTCATGACCACTTGATTATCTTCAAAGTCTGGACGGATGGGCAGGTGTTCCTTGTCCAATAAGTATATCCCCGTGCCCATCTTAGAGTTGATGAGCTCCTGAGTCTGTGGGGCATATCCACAGCTCCTCTTCTGGTCTGTTGCTGTCCTCTTGATTGTTTCAATCATAAGGCTCATGACTTTGAATTTCTGTGGCACTTCAAAGATATGAAGCAAGTTGATCGCGTGGCCCCTAATCATCTTGTGATCTCCAGACTTGGGCAATAGGGTGTGCCTAAGAATCCAGTTGATGGTTGGCAGCCCTGACAGAAGATAGTGTACTGAGCCAAACTTGAACGTATCAAGTGCTTCATTTGGAATCTCCTTGTACATGTTTGACATTGAGTTGTGGTCCATCTTCTTCTTGGCATAAATGTCCAAGTCATCGTCATGCTCTTCTGGGGCATTAATCAGCTGAGCCCATTCAGCAACTGTAGACTGGTACCTCGTACCCTTTGACATCCATACAATCCTGCCATCTGGATAGAAATGGGCTGTGGAGTAGAACTGCATGATGAGTTCCTCATTCCACTTTGTGAGCTTCTGCCCAACAAAGTCCTCTACTCCACATGCCTTGAAGCTGTCCTGCACTCCAGGGTAGTACTCTTCGTTGTCCTTGATGTATTGCCAATCAACCCATCTCATATCATAGACAATTGGCTTCTTGTCTAGCAGCACTGTCTCATAAAAGTCTTGCTGCTCCTTGGTGTGAAACCTGTAGTCAACTGCAGTCCTTCTCCTTGAAGCATACGGGTCTGCTTCTCTCCACTTCCGGAGCCCTGAATCTCTCCTGAGTTTCATATCCTCAGCCACAGGATGAGCATTGTTGCACTTGACCTTCTTCTTCTTCTGCAGCTTCAGGCACTAGGGCCTTGTTCTTCTCAGTAGCTGGGATGCTTCTTGTGTTCCTCTTTGGATTTGGCTTTGGAGCTGGCTTGGCCTTGGAAGCAGCTGCCCCTGTTCTTATGGCATCACCCATCAGCTTGGGTGCCTTAGGTGCTGGTGCAGCTACCTCTTCTTCTCCCTCCTCATCTTCCATGATGGAAGCCTTGCCAAGCACTCTGGCTACAGTTTTCTTCACCCTTTCTTTCCTCTTCTTGCCTTCAGCAGCAACTGGCTCAATGGGAGTGGGCTTCTCAGTTGAAGCTCTGGCCTTTGACATAGGATGCCTGCCTGCTGGCCTTTTGATCTTCATCCCTGGTTTTATGCCCTGTGCTGGCTCAACTCTCTTGGAAGTTGCTTCCTCTTCTGCCACATAATCCTCATCTTCTGAGTCTGAGGTTCTCTTCTTTCTCTGTCTTGTGGCAGCTTTAGGCAGATTGCTAGGGGTGCTCCTGCTGCCATCATCTGAGGAACTTGAGGGACTAGTGCCCTCACTCATCTGCACTTGCTGCTCTGACAAGTTCTGGCTATCACTTTGGTCTGACATGATGCAAACTCTGACTGCTGACCCTGTGAATAGGTTATAGATGAGAGAGTGGATAAGCATCACAAAATGCAGAGATTTTTGCAAAAGAATAATTCAAAAACTTAGTTTTAGTTTCCCACTGAAAGCATCTCGGATCTACCGATTTCTAAACTCGTTGATACCGAAGCAGTTTTGGCACCTAAACTAGTGAACTCGATCAGACCGAGTCACAGTTCGGTGGCACCGAGACTGCTAGGGTTTCACAGAGTTCCAAAATCGGTCACACCGATAAGTAATTCTCGGTCAGACCGAGTCTCACTTGTGCAATGGCATAAGCCAAATCGGTGGGACCGACTTTTTCAACTCGGTGGGTCCGAGATGGTTTCGGCGGAAACCTAACCCTAAAATTTTCGAATTAAACCTAATCTATGAGTTCATTGACTGGATAGAAGTTTAACAAACGTGGCAAGAATCATGATGATCACAATGTGCTAAGAATCGGATTGGGGAATAGCACAAAGATCGAGTCCATACCCTAGTTCGGCGGAGACTCGCTACGGCGGCAACGTCGGGGTTGAATTTCCGTTGATGGCGACGGAGACCAGCGACTGGAGGCGGCTGGCGGCGAGGAGACGATCTGGAGACCAAGTTGGCAGAGCAGGCTATCGCGCGGGCGAAGGGGTTCGGAGAAATTTCCAAATTTTTCCCCGTGACTATATATAGCCCGACCCTGTCGGTGTGACCGAGTGGAACAACTCAGTGGCACCGAGATGCAAAACTGTATACAGTTGTTGCAACTCGGTGTGACCGAATGGTTCAAATCGGTTGCATCGAGATCGAAAACCTAGATCAACTTAATGATCTCGGTAGGACCGAAAGTAGGGTATCGGTCAGACCGAGAATCATAAAGAGGTTTTGGGAGTTTAAGTCTATGACGAATCGGGGACTCCGAGCGCTCCTCACACAGAGTGGTTTGAATCTGACTTGATCAAATTTTGTGATGTAGCATGAATAGAGTTTGAGACGAGAAAAGCATAGATAGCTAGAGGAGGTTCTTAGGCATTCTTGTCCATCCACTTGGCAAAAGGAAATAAAACCAAACAATCAAAACAACAAGTGGATGTCCTCGAATGAGTAAAATATGCAACCAGCATGCTCACACAATAAGATGGCAAATGAAATATGTGACAAGGCATGCACAACCAATTCTAGCATCTATCAAGCAATTTGCGATGACAAGGTCATCTATATATGAGTATATTGACTTAGGAGTCAAGTGAGAATACTTGATCATAGGTCATACTCATCGTTTAAGCTCAAGTGGGGTTACCACTTTTACATAAAGCATTGTTGTGTTCACATCTTTAGAGTTGCTTTAGCTCAAGTCTTAGAGTAAAGCTCCCCCTAGATGTGATATCCCCCCTAAGAGGGATGAACTAACCTTGGGTTTTGTCGATGATGACTTCATGTAGATATTGAAGATGTGGATGCTCAATGTTGATGTAGATCTCTTGGAGCTATCCATTTGAGTGAATTGCACTTTCAATACCTACATGAGGTTGTACTCCTTGAACTAGTGCAAGATGTGGAAGTTGATTGCACTTGTTCTTGCCAAAATGATAAGAGTGAAGTATGTTGGCGGAGTCACCCTCAAGAACTCTCTAGTTCTTCTTCTTTTGGATCCACACCATCTTGATGGGAATCCTTGGAGTTGTAGTCATACTTGATGAAGTGGAACTTGAAGTAGTCTTGGGAATCCACTTGACTAAGGTCTTAGGAGCTTCTTCAAATGCATCAATTTCCTCTTGAAGCTTGTCCTTGCCTTTTTGCTTGTAGTCTTGTGGTGGAAGATCATCTTGAGCTTGTGTCCCCTTGAAAGAAGTATCATACTTCTCTTGTTGAGGAACAAACTTTGTCTTGGGGTATTGATCTTCTTCCCACTCAACTCCATTGGCATTGAACTTTCGTTCAAAACCAACACCTTGATTCTTCTGGTGCATTCCTTGCTTGTGCACAATTTCCTCGAATTGCTTACTCCCGACAAGGCTTTTGTACACTCCTTTCTCTATAATTACCTTCAATAAGCTATTTTCTTGCTCAAGTGTAACTTGGCTAAGAGAATCATTAGTGGAATCAAGAGAACTACTAGAAGCAACAATATTGGATTTAGCATGATCATTGTTACTCCTAGAGGAAGAATCTTTCTTATTCTTTTTACTAGACTTGACTTGAGGCATGTAAGTGGATAAGAGTAAACGCTTGGCAATGTAAGAAGAACTTTTCTTGCGGAGATCATCATTGATTGCTTTTAAGAACTCATGCTCTTGCTCAAGATTGAGATTTTCAAAGTGTAATTTCTCATGAGCTCTTAAAAGTTCTCGATGATCTTCGAAGATAGTTTCATGAGCTAACTTAAGAGTGTTTAGTTCTTTAGTTAGGGCCTCAATCTTCTCCTTATCATTGTCATTCGTTTTATCTTGATTAGCATGATTAATTGACGTTTCATCATAGTATTCATCACTAGAGTTGTCAACAAGCAAATCATCACCTAACAAGTCATCTTCATCACTATTGAAATCAACATACTCGGGGTGTGTTACCTTAGGACCTTTGGCCATGAAGCATCTTCCAATTCCTTCATTTGGTGAGTCAAATATGTCGTAGGAGTTGGTTGACACAAGTGCTAGACCGGCAACACCTTCATCTTGAGTATCTTCGGAGTCGGAGTGATAACTTCTCTCGGAGTGGCTGTCGGAGTCGGAGCCGGATACCCATTCACCAACATGAGCTTGATGTCTTCGTTTTGTGTAGCTCCTTGATGATTTTTCCTTCCTTTCCGAATCCTTGATTCTCCGTGAGTATCTTCGTTCATAATGATCATCTCTACTCCTTCTCTCTCTTGGTGGTGATTCTTTGCTTCTTCTTTTTTGAAGAATCTTCTCTTCTCTTGTAGGGAGCCGTACACTCATTGGAATAGTGTCCGGGTCTTCCACAACTGTAGCAGTTTCGCTCTCGACTAGAAGATCTTTTGTCATTGTAGGACCTTGACTTGAAGCTTCTATCTTTGCTTCTACTCTTGTAGAACTTGTTGAAGTTCTTCACCATTAAGCTCAATTCTTCATTGAAGTTTTGTTTCTCACTTGATGATGTAGGGGCTTCACATGAGGCTTTGTAGGCACCACTTGATTTGTTGTGAAGTTCCTCTTTATCCTTAAGTGACATCTCATGAGCAACAATTCTTCCAATCACCTCCGTTGGCTTGAGATCTTTGTAATTGGGCATCATTTGGATCAATGTGCACACGGTATCATATTTTCCATCCAAGGCTCTTAGAATCTTCTTGATGATGAATCTATCGGTCATCTCTTCACTTCCTAAGCCGGCAATCTCATTTGTGATGAGAGCAAGCCTAGAGTACATTTCAGCGACACCTTCACCATCCTTCATTTTGAACTTGTCAAGTTGACTTTGAAGCACATCCAACTTGGATTCCTTGACGGAGTCGGTACCTTCGTGCATGTCAATCAAAGTGTCCCAAATTTCCTTTGCATTCTCAAGACGGCTGATTTTGTTGAATTCTTCGAGGCACAATCCGTTGAAGAGAATATCACAAGCTTGAGCATTGTATTGCAACATCTTCAACTCATCCGCGGTAGCTTCACGGTTTGGTTCTTTCCCATCAAAGAAGTCACCTTGCAAACCAACACACACAATAGCCCAAACAGTGGGGTTATGTCCAAGAATATGCATTTTCATTTTATGCTTCCAACTAGCAAAATTAGTACCATCAAAGTAAGGACCTCTACGGTGATAATTTCCCTCGCTAGACGCCATACTCTCCTAGGTTGTGAAACCAAGGCTATGACCACCAAAAGCTACGGAGATCAAAGCAAATGGAGACCAAAGCTCTGATACCACTCGTAGGATCGAAAGTATGTCTAGAGGGGGGGGAATTAGACTACTTGACCAAATAAAAACTTAACCTTTTCCCAATTTTAGTTCTTGGCAGATTTTAGTTATTGTAGGACAAGTCAAGCAATCATCACACAATTCAAGCAAGCATGCAAAGAGTATATTGGCAGCAGAAAGTAAAGCATGCAACTTGCAAGAATGTAAAGGGAAGGGTTTGGAGAATTCAAACGCAATTGGAGACACGGATGTTTTTCCCGTGGTTCGGATAGGTGGTGCTGTCCTACATCCACGTTGAGGGAGACTTCAACCCACGAAGGGTAACGGTCACGCGAGTCCACGGAGGGCTCCACCCACAAAGGGTCCACGAAGAAGCAACCTTGTCTATCCCACCATGGCCATCGCCCACGAAGGACTTGCCTCACTAGCGGTAGATCTTCACGAAGTAGGCGATCTCCTTGCCCTTACAAACTCCTTGGTTCAACTCCACAATCTTGTCGGAGGCTCCCAAGTGACACCTAGCCAATCTAGGAGACACCACTCTCCAAGAAGTAACAAATGGTGTGTTGATGATGAACTCCTTGCTCTTGTGCTTCAAATGATAGTCTCCCCAACACTCAACTCTCTCTCATAGGATTTGGATTTGGAAAGAAGATTTGAGTGGAAAGCAACTTAGGGAAGGCTAGAGATCAAGATTCATATGGTAGGAATGGAATATCTTGGTCTCAACACATGAGTAGGTGGTTCTCTCTCAGAACATATGAGTTGGAATTGTGTATGTGTTCTGATGGCTCTCTCCACGAATGAAGAGGAGGTGGAGGGGTATATATAGCCTCCACATAAAATCCAACCGTTACACAATTTTCCAATCTCGGTGGGACCGAATCAACAAACTCGGTCGGACCGAAAAGGTAAACCTAGTGACCGTTAGAGATTATTCGGTGGGACTGACATGCAACTCGGTAGGACCGATATGGTTAGGGTTTGGGCATAACGTAATCTCGGGGAAGGCTAGAGATCAAGATTCATATGGTAGGAATGGAATATCTTGGTCTCAACACATGAGTTAGGTGGTTCTCTCTCAGAACATATGAGTTGGAATTGTGTATGTGTTCTGATGGCTCTCTCCACGAATGAAGAGGAGGTGGAGGGGTATATATAGCCTCCACACAAAATCCAACTGTTACACACAGTTTTCCAATCTTGGTGGGACCGAATCAACAAACTCGGTCGGACCGAAAAGGTAAACCTAGTGACCGTTAGAGATTTTCGGTGGGACTGACATGCAACTCGGTAGGACCGATATGGTTAGGGTTTGGGCATAACGTAATCTCGGTGAGACCGATTACACAAACTCGGTGAGACCGAGTTTGGTAATAAGCTAACCAGAGAGTTGGTCAGGCAAACTCGGTGGGACCGATTTGCTCTTTTGATGAGACCGAAAAGTTACAAAAAGGAAACAAAGAGTTTACATTGCAATCTCGGTGGGACCGATTCGCTCTTTCGGTGAGACCGAAAAGTTACGAAAGGGAAACAGAGAGTTTGCAATCCCATCTCGGTGAGACCGAGATCCCTATCGGTAGAACCGAATTGCTAGGGTTTGGCAGTGGCTTATGACAAGTGAAAGTCGGTGGCGCCGGATAGAAAGAATCGATATGACCGAGTTTGGCTTAGGGTTTAGGTCATTTGTGGAAGTGGGAAAGTAGCTGAGGATTTTGGAGCATATCATTAAGCACATGAAGCAAGAGGCTCATTAAGCAACACCTCATCCCTCCTTGATAGTATTGGCTTTTCCTAAAGACTCAATGTGATCTTGGATCACTAAAATATAAAATGAAGAGTCTTGAGCTTTTGAGCTTGAGCCAATCCTTTGTCCTTAGCATTTTGAGGGTTCCACTTTCACATCCATGCCATGCCAATCATTGAGCTTTCCTGAAATAGTCATCTTGGAATAGCATTAGCTCAATGAGCTATATGTTGTTATGAATTACCAAAACCACCTAGGGATAGTTGCACTTTCAGAAAGCATAAAGGCCTACTTGAACAAGTGTTTTTCAATGAAGGACCTTGGAGAAGCTGCTTATATATTAGGCATCAAGATCTATAGAGATAGATCGAGACGACTCATTGGTCTTTCACAAAGTACGTACCTTGACAAGATATTGAAGAAGTTCAATATGGATCAGTCCAAGAAGGGGTTCTTACCTGTATTGCAAGGTATGAGATTGAGCACGGCTCAATGCCCGACCACGACAGAAGATAGAGAAAAGATGAGTGTCGTCCCCTATGCCTCGGCCATAGGGTCTATCATGTATGCCATGCTGTGTACCAGACCTGATGTAAACCTTGCCCTAAGTTTGGTAGGAAGGTACCAAAGTAATCCCGGCATGGAACACTGGACAGCGGTCAAGAATATCCTGAAGTACCTGAAAAGGACTAAGGATATATTTCTCGTCTATGGAGGTGACGAAGAGCTCGTCGTAAAGGGTTACGTCGATGCTAGCTTCGAGACAGATCTGGATGACTCTAAGTCACAAACCGGATACGTGTATATTTTGAATGGTGGGGCAGTCAGCTGGTGCAGTTGCAAGCAAAGCGTCGTGGCGGGATCTACATGTGAAGCGGAGTACATGGCAGCCTCGGAGGCAGCACAAGAAGCAATCTGGGTGAAGGAGTTCATTACCGACCTAGGAGTTATTCCCAATGCATCGGGCCTGATGACTCTCTTTTGTGACAACACTGGAGCTATTGCCCTTGCCAAGGAGCCTAGGTTTCACAGGAAGACCAGGCATATCAAGCGTCACTTCAACTCCATTCGTGAAAATGTTCAAAATGGAGACATAGATATTTGTAAAGTGCATATGGACCTGAATGTCGCAGATCCGTTGACTAAACCTCGAGCAAAACATGATCAACACCAGAACTCTATGGGTGTTCGATTCATCACAATGTAACTAGATTATTGACTCTAGTGCAAGTGGGAGACTGTTGGAAATATGCCCTAGAGGCAATAATAAAATGGTTATTATTATATTTCCTTGTTCATGATAATTGTCTATTGTTCATGCTATAATTGTGTTATCCGGAAATCATAATACATGTGTGAATACATAGACCACAACATGTCCCTGGTGAGCCTCTAGTTGACTAGCTCGTTGATCAACAAATAGTCATGGTTTCCTGACTATGGACATTAGATGTCATTGATAATGGGATCACATCATTAGGAGAATGATGTGATGGACAAGACCCAATCCTAAGCATAGCACAAGATCGTGTAGTTCGTCTGCTAGAGCTTTTCTAATGTCAAGTATCCTTTCCTTAGACCATGAGATTGTGCAACTCCCGGATACTGTAGGAATACTTTGTGTGTGCCAAACGTCACAACGTAACTGGGTGACTATAAAGGTGCACTACGGGTATCTCCGAAAGTGTCTGTTGGGTTGGCACGAATCGAGACTGGGATTTGTCACTCTATATGACAGAGAGGTATCTCTGGGCCCACTCGGTAAGACATCATCATAATGAGCTCAATGTGACTAAGGGTTGGTCACGGGATGATGTGTTGCGGAACGAGTAAAGTGACTTGCCGGTAACGAGATTGAACGAGGTATTGGGATACCGACGATCGAATCTCGGGCAAGTAACGTACCAATTGACAAAGGGAATTGAATACGGGATTGATTGAATCCTCGGCATCGTGGTTCATCCAATGAGATCATCATGGAACATGTGGGATCCAACATGGGTATCCAGATCCCGCTGTTGGTTATTGGCCAGAGAGTTGTCTCGGTCATGTCTGCATGGTTCCCGAACCCGTAGGGTCTACACACTTAAGGTTCGGTGACGTTAGGGTTGTAGAGATATTAGTATGCGGTAGTCAGAAAGTTGTTCGGAGTCCCGGATGAGATCCCGGATGTCACGAGGAGTTTCGGAATGGTCCGGAGGTAAAGATTTGTATATAGGAAGTCCAGTTTCGGCCACCGGGGAAGTTTCGGGGGTCACCTGTATTGTACCGGGACCACCGGAAGGGTCCCGGGGGGTCCACCGGGTGGGGCCACCTATCCCGGAGGGCCCCATGGGCTGAAGTGGGAAGGGAACCATCCCCTGGTGGGCTGGTGCGCCCCCCTTGGGCCTTCCTTGTGCCTAGGGTTGGAAACCCTAAGGGGGTGGGGGCGCCTCCACCTGGCTTGGGGGCCAAGCCACCCCCTAGGCCGGCGCCCCCAGGCCCCCTATATATAGTGGAGGGGAGGGAGGGCAGCCGCACCCCAAGTCCCTGGCGCCTCCCTCCCTCTCGTGACACCTCTTCCTCCCTGCTTGCGCTTGGCGAAGCCCTGCCGGGATCCCGCTACTTCCACCACCATGCCGTCGTGCTGCTGGATCTCCATCAACCTCTCCTTCCCTTGCTGGATCAAGAAGGAGGAGACGTCTCTCCCAACCGTACATGTGTTGAACGCAGAGGTGCCGTCCGTTCGGCGCTCGGTCATCGGTGATTTGGATAACGACGAGTACGACTCCATCAACCCCGTTCTCTTGAACGCTTCCTCTCGCGATCTACAAGGGTATGTAGATGCACTCCTCTCCCTCTCGTTGCTAGATGAATCCATAGATTGATCTTGGTGATGCGTAGAAAATTTTAAATTTGTGTTGCAATCCCCAACACTCCCCCCTGTTTTGTGGTTCATCTGATGTGGCATTGTAGCTCGGTAGGATCCGTTCTGCATCTTTTTCTAGCAGTGCACTGAAGTTCAGTTTAGTTTGCTCACGAGGGATCACAAAAGGGCACTGCACTTCACTACCTAGCGTCATTTAGCTTGCTGTCTGTCTACGGACGACGATGCGATCATGCAGTACGGATGAAGATGCCGTGCACTTCGCTGTCCAAATCCCAAACTAGGGTTGTTGCTATTCAGAAGCATTTTTCTAGTGTTTTTTTAGAAAATTTGATGACTTTTTTGGGTGCAGTGCAGTTCAGAAGCTTCCGTGCAGTACAGCGACCACGGACGTGCGTCTCGCTGGCATTATATGCGGCTCAGTACTCCTGTGGGTGCAGTTTGTGGGCGCGCCGGCGACGATGGTAGCAACGCAGTGCACTCCAGTGGTCGCCGTGGTGCACTCTCGTGGTCCCCGTGGTGCAGCTCAGTGGCTCGCTCGAGCACGGGCTTCATCACCTCGGTGATTCTGTAGTGTGTTCCCTGGTCATGCAGCTCGGTATCATGAAGTCCACAATTTGCTCTCGGTTTTTCATAAGAATTTGATGGTTCACTTCTGTTTAGTAAAAAGACGAGGAGTACACTTTCTTTTGGATGTGGTTCATTGTGCTACACGTTGGATCAAAGACTCCCGTCAGGTTTCCTAACATCAACAAAATGTGTGGCCCACTTCGTGAGATAAAAAAAAGAAAAACATGCAGTTTTGTATTTAACTCTTGAAGTGCAGAAAACAAATGCAGCTCACTTCGCGTTCACAAGATGTCCAAGATGAGTTAGATGAAAAAGGACAAAAATAAAATAATGCAGTGCACTTTCCACAGTGTTTTGGTTCACTTACGTCCAATGTGAAGTGGATTTTTTTATGGAAACGACAAAAAGTAGTAATGTCGTTCACTTTTGATAGTGTTGCGGTCCACTTGCTATTGTCTTTGTGGTTCACTCTTGTTAATAAAGAAGTCAGAAAAAGGACAAAAGAAATCATGCACTTTTATAGTTAGAAAAATGACGAAAGAAAATCATGAAGTCCGCTTGACTGACTAACGCAGTGCGGTTTTCAGTCTGAAGCAGTGCGTTCTTCCGCTGGATGAAGTTTACTCGTCGATTTGGGTGTCACGAAAAACAGAGTGTCTGCATTTTTGTAATTTCAAAAAATGCTCTTAAACCATAATGAATTAGAGAGTGTGTTCTACATGAGTACATAAAAAATTAATAAGTACGAAAAAAAGACAACAAGAACTCATGAGGTTCACTTTGGGTAGTGTTACGGTTCACTTTCGGAAGTGTTGTGGTCCACTCTCGTTCGTAAAAAATGTTGAAACAAAAGACAACAAAAACTCGTTTGAGAAAAATTTACGTTCGACAAAATAAAGCATAAAGTTCACTTGACCGTTTGATGCAGTGCGGTTTTCAGTCTGATGCAGTGCACTTTTCTGTCTGATGAAGTTCACTCGCCGATTTGGGTGTCGCGAAAAACAGAGTGTCCGCATTTCGGTAATTTTAAAACTGCTCTTAAACCATAAGGAATTAGAAGGAGCGTTCTACATGAAAAAGTTGCGTCTCGACAATATCTTTCCAACGGCGTATCGTTTGGATCATTCCGACGAGCGATTTGTAAAAAAATACAAAAAAACGGCCGCAGCCATACATCGTCCACTGCACGATTTTCGAAATTAACTTAAAACCATAAGGAATCTCAAAAACATTTCAACATATGAAAGTTGCTCCTCGTCCATAGCTTTTCAACGGTATATTACACACATCGTTTCGACAAACGGTTAGAAAACTAGAGCGAAAACAGTACCGGAAATTTCGAAAAATTTGAAAAACAGAATTTTGCGATTTAGTAAATTTGAAACTGCTCTTAAACCGTAATGAATTAGAGAAAATAATAGATATGTCAAAGATGTGCCTCGACGATATCTATCCAACGGTGTATCGTTTGCTTCATTCCGACAAGCAGTTTTAGAAAAAAACACGAAAAACGCTCGCTGCCACTCTTTGTGGGCTGCACCATTTTTGAAACTGCTCTTAAACCGTGGGGAATCTCGAAAGTGTTCAACATAGCAAAGTTGCGCCTAATCCGTAGCTTTCCAACGGTATATTAGACGCCTCGTTCTGACAAATGGTTAAAAAATTAGAGCAAAAACAGTATCAAAAAAACACTACGCGTAGTTTTTTCCGACACGAAGTTCAGAAGTCTCTGTAATGCAGTGCTCTTGCTAAAGAAAATGCAGTGCCCTCGCATTGAGCATACAGTGCGGAAGTGTTATCAGAATAATTATTCTGATAATATTATCAGAATAGACAGGCTATATATATATGGTCGCGCTATTCATCACCCTAAGTGAGGAATAGTTATTCTTCACCCCCCTCTATTTTACCATCAATGCACCGTAATTTTATGTTCCGTAAGTTTTGTCTTATTTCTGAGCAAAAAGGGACCTTAAGAAAATATATAATCACCGTAAAAATATTTTATGTTATGTAAAATTACAAACGTAAAAACATAGTCTAAAATATACATAAACTGCAAATTTTCTTGTCTTATGAACTATATATTTATTTTGTTATGTCAAATTTTACGTAGTGAATCAATAGAAATGTAACTATTTGAATTCCAAACGTAATTTAATTATGAAATGATCATAAGATTACCTCGGATGAAGAATAACTTATTCTGCACCCTGGGTGATGAATAATAACACTATATATATGATAGCACTATTCTAATCCTGGGATTAGAATAAGTATTTGGATCACAACGCTTATATAAGGAGCCGCGAATACGCTCCTGAATCTGAAAAGATAACCCACGCGAACTTCCCGTAAAAAAACCATTCCCTCGGCGCCCACCTTATCCACTCCTCCCGCATCCTCCCACGACCCCCTCGACAAACTTCCTGCTGCCGCCTCCCTGGCTCCAGTGCGCCCTTCGCCGCCGCCTCCTTGGCTCCGGCATGCCCCCCGCCGCTGCCTGGCTCAGCCCCGCCGCGCCTCCGCCGCCGCCAATTCCCTTCACCGACGCGCTTCCTCCGCTGCACTCCCTGCCCGTGATGCACCTCCATCTGCCGCCCCCGGTACCCACGCGCCTTCCGCCGCCGCCCCTACGGCCCCGCACCGCCTCCTGCCATCGCTCTTCCGGCCCTAGCGCGCCTCCCGCCGCCGACCGCCCATCCCCGACGTCGTCTGTGGCTCTCGTCCTAGCTTTGGATCCAGAGGCCACGTCTCTCTCCCCAATCTCTGCAACGAGAAGCCACCGACCGCGGATGGCGAGCTCCTGGATCCTGCCGATCTCGCTGTCCCCAACCCACATGCGTGGCACGAACATCATCCGGTGTTGTTGCCGTCAGCTACATCGTCCGAAGGCCCTGCTCCTCGACCAATACGGCCAGCCGGGCGCTGTCGACGCGGATCTACACCATCCCCGACACGTGACCTTCACGGGGACACTGCCCTGACCTTCATAGGGTGTCAGCGGTGACCTTCATAATAGATTGATGGAGCCCCGCCTGTGTTCTAATTCGTCTCCTGGAGCCACCTTTTTTGCAGTTCAACAACAATATACTTTAGAAGTCCATCTACTTACTGATCGAGGGGTTTCAAAAATAATTCCTCACAAGATTTTATATTCATGAATCTGCAAAAAAACAAGAAAAGTATTGCATGAAACGTTATATTTCATTATTGATCTTGTGCTCCATCAAAAAGGAATCCTCAAAAAAGTGTACAGCCCCTGTAATCTTATATTGTATGATATGATCAAACTGTTTTTTGGATTCCTTCCAATGTCACTTCTCAATGATATATGATTATAGTTTCAGTTATATTTGGTGCTCGTTGATTTTCCACATTAATAAAAAAAGTAAAAGTGTTATAAAAAATGTTTGATGCTATTTTAAAAACATATTTCGTTGCTTATGAGAATTGACCTAAATTTTCTATTGTTTTTGCACATGTTGGATTCAAGGAAAAATGTGTATAAAAAGTGTGATTTTGAAAGTTCAGGTGTAATGAACATCGAAGTTCAAACCAAAAAAATGCAAAAAAATCATGGAATACAAAGAATAAAAACTATGGAGTTTCATGAAAAAAATTAATAGCACGTGAAGTTCATGTTTCAGAAATTTCGAAGTTCACGTGTACCACGTACAAAAGAAAAAAATGATCAAATGAAAAAGGGACCGCCTAGCCCATTTCATCGAAAAGCAAAAAAAATGCATAAAATGCCGCGAAAAAAATTCTATAAGAAGTTCAAATTTAAAAACCGAAGCAGGTCAATGTTAAAAAAATGAAGTTTTTAATATCATAAAGACAAATTTGGGAGTTAAAAAATTTTGAGCGAGAAGTTAAAAAAAAGTAGTTCAAAAATCTTTATAACGGATTTTCCCCGTTTATAAAAATATCAGAGAAGTTCAAATTAAAAAGAGGAGCATTTCAAAAAATCATATAAAAACTATTTTTCCCCATTCTATAAAAACTAGAAGTTCAAATTAAAAATAACGGCACGGTATCATTGTTTATATAAAAAAGCATTTTCCCCGTTACTAACCAATAAAACTAAGAAAATCAAATTTAAAAAATGATGAAGTTCGATGTCTATAAAAAATCAGATTTTTCACATTATTAAAAGATTAAACCAAGAAGTTCAAAATTTTAAAACTAAGAGGTTCAAAAAACTCGATTTCCCTGGTTACTAAAGAATAAAACCAAGAAGTTCAAATTAAAATAATAGAGAAGTTCATTGTTTATAAAAACCTCAGATTCTCGTACTAAAGAATAACTAATAATTAAGTTCAAATTAAAAAAGGGAACAACAAAAAAAGTTTTAAAAAGATTTTCTCCATTTTTTTATTTGGATTTTCCCCGATACTAAAGATTACACCAAGAAGTTCAATTTTAAAAAATAAAGTAATTCAAAGTACATTAAAAACTCAGTTTTTCTCATTACTGAAGAATAAAACCAAGAAGTTCAATTTAAAAACATGGAGAAGTTTGATATTTAATTAAAAACTCGATTTTTTTGTTACTAAAGAATAAAACAAATAAGTTCAATTCAAAATAACGAAGAAGTTTGATGTTTCTAACAAAAATACAATTTTCATATTTCTAAAATACATAAAATAAATTCAAATAAAAAAGTTAGAGCGGTTCGATATAGAAGTTCGATGATTATAGAAAACTCAGATTTTCCTCGCTATTAAAGATTTGAAACAAGAAGTTCAAAAATAAAAAACAGGAAGTTCAACTTTAAAAAATATAACGCTTCAAAATTTCATAAAAAAGATTAAGAAATAAAACCAGGAAGTCCGTATTAAAAAGATGAAGAAGTTCGATGATTATAAAAAACTCAGATTTTCCTCATTATTAAAGAATGGAAAACAAAGAAGTTCAAAAATAAAATAACAAGAAGTTCAACTATTAAAAATAGAGCGCTCTAAAATTTCAGAAAATCAGATTAAAATTCATAAAAAAACTGAAATATTTTCATGTAACCGAGAGAAGTTCAGGTTGATAACTGCCAGAAGTTCATGTACTACATGGTGTGCATTTTGTATTAAAAAAGAATAAAAAAGAAAAGGTTAAAAGTTTTGCTATTAAAACTTCAAGTCCTTCGTTGGAGAAACGTAAAAAATTTATTGTGTGAGAGATTTGTACAAAAGGAATATCATTTGTGTAACACTAACGAATGGATGAGAAAATTATAAACAAAAATACATCACAGAAGTTCAACTGAAAATAACAGGAAGTTCAACTACTACAGTGGATGAATTTCGGATGAAAAATATTTAAAATCGTCACGAGTATGAAAAAAGGATCAACATGAGAAAGTTGCGTGTTTACAATAGCTTTCCATCGGTATATCACTTGCTCAATTCCAGTGAGTGGATGGAGAGCTACGAGCAGTGGATGAAGAGCTACAAGGAAGAAAAGCACGTGAAAAAACAGAGTGAAGTTTAGGTAGACATGCCGAGACGTTCAGGTTCTTCACGCTGTGCATTTTTGAAGAAACTATTTCGCGGTAAAGGCAGAACGAATGATCTCACCATTTTCGCAATTACTTGAAAACGGCTAGGAATCAGAGAAAACCATCAACATGAAAAAGTTTCGCATTTTTCGTAGCTTTTCAACAGGATATAATTTGCTCCTTTCCATTAAAGTCTATAGAAAATACGGCGAAAATACATTTTTCTCCATTTTCGAAACTGACTTAAAACCGTAAAGAATTGGGAGAAACAATACATACCAAAAAGTTTCGCATTTGTTCAAGCTTTCAACGCCATATCATTTGCTACATTCGGACGCACGGTTAAAAAATTAGCTCAAAAATACGAACTCGGTAGGACTTGGACCATTTTCTAAATTACTCTTAAACCATTCAAAATTAGAAAAAAACTTTCAAGATGAAAAAGTAGCGCATTTTCATACGCTTTCCAACGCCATATCATATGCCTCAATTGGATTAGCCGTTTAGAAATTACATCGAAAATACGAACTCAGTTGTTCGGTTTATGAAATTTTACATTTTTTCAAATTACTATTTAACCATAGGGAATTAGAGAAAACTTTCAACATGTGGAATGAGCGGTTTTGCAGCAGCTTTCCAACGCCATATTATATGCCTCATTCCGATAAACGGTTTAGAAATGCGATCGAAAATACGATTCACGTTTTTTGTGTGAAGAATAAACGGTTTTCAATACTGCTCTTAAACCGCTTATATTTTGCCAAAAATTTAAGTTGGATCATGATATTGGTGTCCATAGCTTTCCAACGGTATATCGCAAGCCCCATTTGGGCAATGTTAGCAGAAGTTCAACCTAGTACAGGGGGAAGTTCAACGTACTTCTAGCGGGGCAGGTCAGGTTGTGATCAGAATATTATTCTGATCCCGTGATCAGAATAGTGTTTATGTGTGTGTGTGTGTGTGTGTGGATCTTTCCCCAACATATAGTGCTTGCCAAAAAGAAAAAGTGTAAAAAAGGAAAGATGAAGAATACCTTGACTCTTGTATAAAGATAGAAAGTAAAAGTAAACGATAGGCCCTTCGGCGGAGGGAAGCAGAGGTTGTCATGCGCTTTTATGGTTGGATGCACAAAATCTTAATGCAAAAGAACGTCACTTCATATTGCCGCTTGTGATAGAGAACTTTAGTATGCAGTTCGTCACTTTTATTTCTTTCAAATCACAAGTTCGTATAAAGCTTATTATCTTCACACTAAAAGTTCATACATATTTAGGGAGCAATTTTTATTGCATGGTGATACGTCCATTTTGCATCATGCTTTTATATTGATATTTATTGCATTATGGGCTGCTGTTACACATTACAGCACAATACTTATGCCTTTTCTCTCTTATTTCACAAGGTTTACATAAAGAGGGAGAATGCGGGCAGCTGGAATTCTGGACTGGAAAAGGAGCAAATCTGAGAGACCTATTATGCACAACTCCAAAAGTTCTTAAACTTCACGGAGAATTATTTTGGAATATATAAAAAATATTGGGCGAAGAAAGCACCAAAGGGGACCCTCCAGGCAACCACAAGGGTGGGGCGCGCGCCCCTGCCTTGCCGTCCACCTGGCAGGCCCCCAGTGCCCATCTTCTGCTATATGAAGGGTTTTTACCTGGAAAAAAAATAAAGGGGAAGCTTTCGGGACGAAGCGCCGCCATGTCGAGGCGGAACTTGGGCAAAACCAATTTAGGGCTCCGGCGGAGCTGTTCTACCGGGGAAACATCCCTCCCGGAGGGGGAAATCGAAGCCATCGTCATCACCAACGATCCTCTCATCAAGAGGGGGTCAATCTCCATCAACATCTTCACCATCACCATCTCCTCTCAAACCCTAGTTCATCTCTTGTATCCGATCTTTGTCTCAAAACCTCAGATTGGTACATGTGGGTTGCTAGTAGTGTTGATTACTCCTTGTAGTTGGTGCTAGTTGGTTTATTCGGTGAAAGATCATATGTTCAGATCCTTAATGATAATTATTACTCCTCTGATTATGAACATGAACATGCTTTGTGATTAGTTACGTTTGTTCCTGAGGACATGAGAGAAGTCTTGTTATAAGTTATTATGTGAATTTGGTATTCGTTCGTTATTTTGATGGGATGTATGTTGTCTCTTGTCTAGTGGTGTTATGTGAACGTTGACTACATGACACTTCACCATGATTTGGGACTAGGGGAAGGCATTGGGGAGTAATAAGTAGATGATGGGTTGCTAGAGTGACAGAAGCTTAAACCCTAGTTTATGTGTTGCTTCGTAAGGGACTGATTTGGATCCATATGTTTCATGCTATGGTTAGGTTTATCTTAATTCTTCTTTCGTAGTTGCGGATGCTTTCCAGAGGGGTTAATCATAAGTGTGAGGCTTGTCCAATAAGGAACATCACCCAAGCACCAATCCACCCACATATCAAATTATCAAAGTAACGAATGCGAATCATATGAGCATGTTGAAAACTAGCTTGACAGTAATTCTCATGTGTCGTTGGGAGCGCTTTGATTTATATAGGAGTTTTTCCAAGCTTGTCCTTTGCTATAAAAAGGATTGGCCCACCTTTTTGTACCTTGGTTAATTTTGTTACTTGTTACCCGTTACGAATTATCTTATCACACAACTATCTGTTACCGATAATTTCAGTGCTCGTAGAGAATACCTTGCTGAAAACCGCTTGTCATTTCCTTCTGCTCCTCGTTGAGTTCGACACTCTTACTTATCGAATGGACTACGATAGATTCCCTATACTTGTGGGTCGTCAAGAGTATTTTTTGGCGCCGTTGCCGGGGAGTGAAGCGCCTTTGGTAAGTGGAATTTGGTAAGGAAACATTTATATAGTGTACTGAAATTTACTGTCACTTGTTACTATGGAAAATAATCTTTTGAGGGGTTTGTTCGGGGTATCTTCACTCTGACTGGAAGAGCAAAGGGTTGCCCCTCATCCTACTGCACCTACTGAAAATATTTATTATGAAATTCCTTCGGGTATGATTGAGAAACCGCTAGCTAATCCCTATACAGGAGATGGAATATTACATCCTGATATGCATCTAATCTATGTGGATGAAGTTTGTGGATTATTTAAGCTTGCAGGATTGCCCGAGTTTGAAGTCAAGAAGAAGGTATTTGATAACCCACAAGTATAGGGGATCAATTGTAGCCTCTTTCGATAAGTAAGAGTGTCAAACCCAACGAGGAGCTAAAGGTAGAACAAATATTCCCTCAAGTTCTATCGACCATCGATACAACTGTACGCACGCTTAACGTTCGCCTTACCTTGAACAAGTATGAACCTAGAAGTACTTTGTATGTGTTGTAGGCTAGGTTTGCAAGATAATATAGAGCATGTAAATAAAAGCTAGTGGTTGTTTAGATAAAGACACAACTAAATTAGTTTCATTAGAGAGCTTTTTGTCACGAGAAAGTTATTTGTCCCTAGAGAATCGATAACTAGGCCGGTAATCATTATTGCAATTTTATTTGAGGGAGAGGCATAAGCTAACATACTTCCTCTTCTTGGATCATATGCACTTATGATTGGAACTCTAGCAAGCATCCGCAACTACTAAAGATCATTAAGGTAAAACCCAACCATAACATTATAAGGCATCAAGTCCTCTTTACTCCCATACGCAAACAACCTACTTACTCAGGTCTGTGCTTCTGTCACTCACGCCACCCACCATAAGCAAATCATGAACATATTGCAAACCCTACAGCGGGAATCCCTCACGCTTGCGCGACACGGAGAGCACCATAGGACATCACCAATAATAAAACATGCAACTCAAACCAATCACAATCATCAATTAACCCATAGGACAAAACAGATCTACTCAGACATCATAGGATAGCCATACATCATTGGGAAATAATATATAGCATTGAGCACCATGTTTAAGAAGAGATTACAGCGGGTAAAAGAGGGGTTACACCTCTGCATAGAGGGGGGAAGAGTTGGTGATGACGACGGTGAAGTTGTTGGTGTAGATCGTTGTCGCGATGATGGCCCCGGCGGTGTTTCGGCGCCACCGGGAGAGAGGGGGAGAGAGGCCCCCTTCTTCTTCTTCTTCTTCCTTGACCTTCCCCCCTAGATGGGAGAAGGGTTTCCCCACTGGTCCATGGCCTCCATGGCGGCGGAGGGGCGAGAGCCCATCCGAGATTGGATCTCTCTCTCTCTCTCTCTCTGTGTGTGTGTGTGTGTGTGTTTCCTTCTATTTTTGCGCTCCCCGATCTGCCCTTTCACCGTTTCTTAAATTCCCGGAGATCCGTAACTCCGATTTGGCTGAAATTTTGATACGATTTTTATCCGGATACTGGCTTTCTTGTGGCGAAATAAGGGCACCAACCACCGGAGTGGCCACGAGGGACCAGGGCGCGCCCTACCCCCTGGCTCGCGCCCCTCACCCTCGTGGGCCCCTCGGGCATCGTCTCGCGTTGATCCCACTTCCCAAAATTCACATATATTCCAAAAAATTCTGCGTAAGTTTTTATCCCATTTGGACTCTGTTTGATATGGATTTTCCGTGAAACAAAAAACATGCAAGTAACAGGAACTAGCACTGGGCACTGGTTCAATATGTTAGTCCCAAAAATAGTATAAAAATTTGCCAAAAGTATGTAAAAGTTGTAGAATATTGGCATGGAACAATAAAAAAATATAGATATGACGGAGACGTATCAGCATCCCCAAGCTTAATTCCTGCTCGTCCTCGAGTAGGTAAATGATAAAAAGATAATTTTTGATGTGGAATGCTACCTAGCATACTCTTGATCATGTAATCTAATTATGGCATTAATATTTACACACGAGTGATCCAAAACAATAGTCTATCATTTGACATTAAGAAAATAATACTTCAAGCATACTAATAAAGCAATCATGTCTTTTCAAAATAACATGGCCAAAGGAAGTTATCCCTACAAAATCATATGGTCTGGCTATGCTCCATCTTCATCACACAAAATATTCAAATCATGCAAAACCCCGATGACAAGCCAAGCAATTGTTTCATACTTTTGATGTTCTCAAACCTTTTCAACTTTCACGCAATACTTGAGCCTGAGCCATGGATATAACACTATAGGTGGAATAGAATATGATGATGTAGGTTGCGTGGAGAAGACAAAAAAGGGAGAAAGTCTCACATCGGCGCGGCTAATAAAGGGGCTATGGAGATGCCCATCAATTGATGTCAATGCGAGGAGTATGGATTGCCATGCAACAAATGCACTAGAGCTATAAGTGTATTAAAGCTCAAACTGAAATTAAGTGGGTGTGCATCCAACTTGCTTGCTCATGAAGACCTAGGGCACTTGAGGAAGCACATCATTGGAATATACAAGCAAGTTCTATAATGAAAATTCCCACTAGTATATGAAAGTGATAACTCAAGAGACTCTCTATATGAAGAACATAGTGCTACTTTGAAGCACAAGTGTGGTAAAAGGATAGTAACATTGTCCCTTCTCTCTTTTCTCTCATTTTTTTATATATATTTCTCTTTTTTTGTAGGCTTCTTTGGCCTCTCTTTTTTTGGGGCTTCTTTGGCCACTTTTATTTTGATAACCTCACATGGGACAATGTTCTAATAATGCTGATCATCACACTTTTATTTACTTACAACTCAATATTACAACTCGATACTAGAACAAAGATATGACTCTATATGAATGCCTCCAGCGGTGTACCGGGATGTGCAATGATCTAGCGTAGCAATGAAATTAAAAAACGGACAAGCCATGAAAACATCATGCTAGCTATCTTACGATCATGCAAAGCAATATGACAATAAATGCTCAAGTCATGTATATGATGATGATGGAAGTTGCATGGCAATATATCTCGGAATGGCTATGGAAATGCCATGATAGGTAGTTATGGTGGCTGTTTTGAGGAAGATATAAGGAGGCTTATGTGTGACAGAGCGTATCATATCATGGGGTTTGGATGCACCGGCGAAGTTTGCACCAACTCTCGAGGTGAGAAATGGCAATGCACGGTACCAAAGAGGCTAGCAATGATGGAAGGGTGAGAGTACATATAATCCATGGACTCAACATTAGTCATAAAGAACTCACATACTTATTGCAAAAGTCTAGAAGCTATCAAAACAAAGTATTAGACGCATGCCCCCAGGGGGATATATTGGTAGGAAAGACCATCGCTCGTCCCCGACCGCCACTCATAAGGAAGACAATCAATAAATAATCATGCTCTGACTTCGTTACATAATGGTTGACCATACGTGTATGCTACGGGAATCACAAACTTCAACACAAGTATTTCTACAATCCACAATTACCCACTAGCATGACTCTAATATCACCATCTTTATATCGCAAAACTATTGCAAGGAATCAAACATATCATATTCAGTGATCTACAAATTTTATGTAGGATTTTATGACTAACCATGTGAATGACCAATTCCTGTCAACTCTCTAAACAGATATAAGTGAAGCAAGAGAGTTTAATTCTTCTACAAAATATATGCCCACACTCTAACAAATATAAGTGAAGCAAAAGAGCATTCTACAAATGGCGGTTTTATATGTGTAGGGAAACAGGCAATCCAAACTTCAAATGATATAAGCGAAGCACATGAAGCATTCTATAAAGCCATACTCAAAAGATATAAGTGAAGTGCAAAGAGCATTCTATAAATCAACCATGAACTATCTCATACTAGCATGGTGCATCAAAGAAAAGTGAAAACTAAATGCAAAAGACGCTCCAAGATTTGCACATATCACATGAACGAAACAAAACTGAAAACATACCGATACTTGTTGAAGAAAGATGGGATGCCTTCCGGGGCATCCCCAAGCTTAGACGCTTGAGTCTCCTTGAATATTTACCTGGGGTGCCTTGGGAATCCCCAAGCTTGAGCTCTTGCCCCTCCTCCTTCTCCTCATATCGAGACCTCCTCGATCCTTGATCACTTCATCCACACAAAACTCAACAAAAAGTTCGGTAAGATCCGTTAGTATAATAAAGCAAATCACTACTCTAAGTACTGTTGCAAACCAATTCATATTTTTTGCATTGTTGCTAATGTAATATAACTTTTCCATGGCTTAATCCACCGATAGAAATCGATAGTTTCATCAAAACGAGCAAACAATGCATCAAAAACAGAATCTGTCTTAAAGAGGACAGTCTATAGTAATCTGAACATTCACCATACTTCTGGTACTCCAAAAATTCTGAAAAATAGGAAAAATAAAAAAATTGTATAGAAAGACAGTGCAAAAAGTTTCAGAACCGTTTGACGTTCCAGTTAAAAAATGTAAACTCGCGCACTACAGCCAAAGTTTCTGTTTTGCACCGCAGAAACCAACAAGTAATGTAAACATCCTAAAGGAAAATCTTGGCACATTATTTTTATAATACAATGGAATTGTACAAGGGGATAATTATTTTTGTTGAAAATTTTCTATAATCAAGATTCACAAAGTTTCCGTGTGCATGAACAAAGTTCAAGGAGCTCCCTCACTTCAACAATGCTTGTCTCTCTCACTTTCAATTTCCTTTTTGAAAAGTTTTGGGTTCCCCTCTTTATTTTTTTTGTTTTTAAACTCTACAAAAGCACTCAATAGAAATAAATGACTCTCTAAAACTTCCAGGTTGTCTCCCTGGCAACGCTTTCTTTAAAGCCATTAAGCTAGGCATAAGGTGCTCAAGTAATGAATCCACCCGGATCCCAAGGTATATCAAAGCCAATTTGAATTAGCAATGATTTGGCATTTAGTAGTGAGCACAAAGCAACATATATCAAGCAATGACGAAGTCTAACTCTCTTCCTATGCATCGGCATGTCATACAAGAACAATTCATGCACATCAAGTAAAGGCCAATGCATAGCATAAGAAGTTTCTTGCAACTTTATCGTGTTGGAAACATAGAGAGGCGGAGATGTAGTTCCTCTCTCATAATAATTGCAAGTATGAGCAGAAAGCACATGCATATTATATTCATCAAAATTATCATGTGCAATGGTAAAAGGCCACCCACCAATATAATCCTAATAAGTGCAAACTTCTCTGATATAGTGTAGTTTGGAGAATTCAAAAAGATAATAGGACTATCATGTGTGGGTGCAATAGCAACAATTTCATGTTTAACATAAGGAACAATAGCAAGTTCATCTCCATAAGTATAATTCATATTGGCATCTTGGCCACAAGAATAGCAAGCATCAAGTTCATCAAAAAGGGATATTTCAAACGAATCAATGGGATCATAGCAATTATCATGGCATTCACCCTTCGGTAAGAACGAAGGGACATTAAATAATGTATGAGTTGGAGAGTTACTCTCATTAGAAGGTGGGCATGGGTAGATAATACGATCTTCCTCCTTTTGTTGTTCGCTCTCCTCATCATCTTTTTCATCCAATGAGCTCACAGTTTCATGGATTTCTTCTTCCATAGACTCCTGCAAAATATTAGTCTGTTCTCGGACAACGAAAACTTTCTCAATAAATTCATCAATATCATAATTGTATTTATAATTCTCATCGCAATATTTAAGGATAGCTAAATTTTCAGGTCTATAAACTGAATCATCAAAATCTTCAAACTCTTTAAACAAAGATTCAATTTCACAAGCACCCTTAAAAGCAACAAATTCTTCTATTCGTTCCACATCATAGTAATCATATATACCATTAGCATAAGAAGCTAAGGGTTCATTATCATTAAAATTTCATGAGAAGGGGAGATGTGGAGCCTTCATCCTAGAGCAACAAGTATAATCACATCTCAAGCATAGTTGCCGAGCATACCAATGCAACATATAAATTTGATCCCATAATAGTTTCCCTTTTTGAGTCAAGCGATAATCCCTGAAGTATTCACATTGATCCAACGTGTCTCCCATTATATAATTGAATGGGGTTTTCTCAGGATTATTAAAGTAGTGCACAATATCTTTCACATAATGAGCATCGAGGGTTTTAGGAGGTTCCCCATCTCCATGAGTAGCAAGTAAACCTAATTTTTTTGGTATTTCGTGTTCCATATCCATAACTAAAGATAGAGAACAACTTAGAACAACAAATAAAATCCACTTAGTGATAAAGCAAATAAGCACACATGAGAATATTCACCCCACGCTATTGCTCCCAGGCAACGGCGCCAGAAAAATGTCTTGATAACCCACAAGTATAGGGGATCAATTGTAGCCTCTTTCGATAAGTAAGAGCGTCAAACCCAACGAGGAGCTAAAGGTAGAACAAATATTCCCTCAAGTTCTATCGACCACCGATACAACTCTACGCACGCTTAACGTTCGCCTTACCTAGAACAAGTATGAAACTAGAAGTACTTTGTAGGTGTTGTAGGCTAGGTTTGCAAGATAATAAAGAGCATGCAAATAAAAGCTAGGGGCTGTTTAGATAAATACACAACCAAATTTGTTTCAGTAGAGAGCTTTTTGTCACGAGAAAGTTATTTGTCCCTAGACAAACGATAACTAGGCCGGTAATCATTATTGCAATTTTATTTGAGGGAGAGGCATAAGCTAACATACTTTCTCTTCTTGGATCATATGTACTTATGATTGGAACTCTAGCACGCATCCGCAACTACTAAAGATCATTAAGGTAAAACCCAACCATAGCATTATAAGGCATCAAGTCCTCTTTACTCCCATACGCAAACAACCTACTTACTCGGGTCTGTGCTTCTGTCACTCACGCCACCCACCATAAGCAAATGATGAACATATTGCAAACCCTATAGCGGGGATCCCTCACGCTTGCGCGACACGGAGAGCACCATAGGACAGCACCAATAATAAAACATGCAACTCAAACCAATCACGATCATCAATTAACCCATATGACAAAACAAATCCACTCAAACATCATAGGATAGCCATACATCATTGGGAAATAATATATAGCGTTGAGCACCTTGTTTAAGTAGATATTACAATGGGTAAAAGAGGGGTTACATCGCTGCATAGTGCTACCTCTTGAGCACTTGTGTTGGTTTTCCCTTGAAGAGGAAAGGGTGATGCAGCAGAGTAGCGGAAGTATTTGCCTCAGTTTTTGAGAACCAAGGTATCAATCCAGTAGGAGGCCACGCACGAGTCCCTTGTACCTACACAAACAAATAAATCCTCGCAACCAACGCGATAAGGGGTTGTCAATCCCTACACGGTCACTTACGAGAGTGAGATATGATAAGATAATATTTTTGGTATTTTTATGATGAAGATGCAAAATAAAATAAAAGGCAATAAAATAACTAAGTATTGGAAGATTAATATGATGGAAGATAGACCCGGGGGCCATAGGTTTCACTAGTGTCTTCTCTCGAGAGCATAAGTATTCACGGCGGGTAAACAAATTACTGTTGAGCAATTGACAGAATTGAGCATAGTTATGACAATATCTAGGTATGATCATGTATATAGGCATCACGTCCGGGACAAGTAGACCGACTCCTGCCTGCATCTACTACTATTACTCCACACATCGACCGCTATCCAGTATGCATCTAGAGTATTAAGTTCAAGAGAACAGAGTAACGCTTTGAGCAAGATGACATGATGTAGAGGGATAAACTCATGCAATATGAAATAAACCCCATCTTGTTATCCTCGATGGCAACAATACAATACGTGCCTTGCTGCCCCTACTGTCACTGGGAAAGGACACCACAAGATTGAACCCAAAGCTAAGCACTTCTACCATTGCAAGAAAGATCAATCTAGTAGGCCAAACCAAACTGATAATTCGAAGAGACTTGCAAAGATAACCAATCATACATAAAAGAATTCAGAGAAGATTCAAATATTGTTCATAGATAAACTTGATCATAAACCCACAATTCATCGGTCTCAACAAACACGCCGCAAAAGAAGATTACATCGAATAGATCTCCACAAGAGAGGGTTTTGGCTCCGTATCTGGTAGTTTGGGGGTACGTAGGTATATATAGGTGGAAGGAGTACGTCGGTGGAGCAATAGGGGGCCCATGAGGGTGGAGGGCGTGCCCAGGGGGGTAGGCGCGCCCCTACCTCATGGCCTCCTGGTTGATGTCTTGACGTAGGGTCCAAGTCCTCTGGATCATGTTCGTTGCGAAAACCACATTCCCGAAGGTTTCATTCCATTTGGACTCCATTTGATATTCTTTTTCCGCGAAACCCTAAAATAGGCAAAAAAACAGCAATTCTGGGTTGGGCCTCCGGTTAATAGGTTAGTCCCAAAAATAATATAAAAGTGTATAATAAAGCCCAATAATGTAGAAAACAGAATATAATATAGCATGGAACAATAAAAAATTATAGATACGTTGGAGACGTATCAAGCATCCCCAAGCTTAATTCCTGCTCGTCCTCGAGTAGGTAAATGATAAAAACAGAATTTTTGATGTGGAATGCTACTTGGCATAATTTCAATGTAATTCTCTTAATTTTGGTATGAATATTCAGATCCGAAAGATTCAAGACAAAAGTTTAATACTGACATAGAAATAATAATACTTCAAGCATACTAACTAAGCAATTATGTCTCTTCAAAATAACATGGCTAAAGAAAGTTATCCCTACAAAATCATATAGTCTGGCTATGCTCCATCTTCACCACACAAAGTATTCAAATCATGCACAACCCCGATGACAAGCCAAGAAATTGTTTCATACTTTTAATGTTCTCAAAATCTTTCAATCTTCACGCAATACATGAGCGTGAGCCATGGACATAGCACTCTAGGTGGAATAGAATGGTGGTTGTGGAGGAGACAAAAAGGGAGAAGATAGTCTCACATCAACTAGGCATATCAACGGGTTATGGAGATGCCCATCAATAGATATCAATGTGAATGAGTAGGGATTACCATGCAATGGATGCACTAGAGCTATAAATATATGAAAGCTCAACAAAAAGAAACTAAGTAGGTGTGCATCCAACTTGCTTGCTTACGAAGACCTAGGGCATTTTGAGGAAGCCCATTGTTGGAATATACAAGCCAAGTTCTATAATGGAAAATTCCCACTAGTATATGAAAGTGATAACAAAGGAGACTCTCTATCATGAAGATCATGGTTCTACTTTGAAGCACAAGTGTGTAAAGAGGATAGTAGTATTGCCCCCTTTTTTTGGGCCATCTTTTTTTCCTTTGGCCTTTCTCTTTTTTTATTTGGGACAATACTCTATGAATGATGATCATCACACTTCTATTTATTAACAACTCAATGATTACAACTCGATACTAGAACAAAGTATGACTCTATATGAATGCCTCCGGCGGTGTACCGGGATAGCAATGATGCATGAGTGACTTATATGAAAGAATTATGAATGGTGGCTTTGCCACTACTAAAATGTCAACTATATGATCATGCAAAGGAATATGACAATGATGGAGCATGTCATGATAAACAGAACGGTGGAAAGTTGCATGGAAATATATCTCGGAATGGCTATGGAAATGCCATGATAGGTAGGCATGGCGGCTGTTTTGAGGAAGGTATATGGTGGGTGTATGATACCGGCGAAAGGTGCGCGGTATTAGAGAGACTAGCAATGGTGGAAGGGTGAGAGTGCGTATAATCCATGGACTCAACATTAGTCATAAAGAACTCACATACTTATTGCAAAAATCTATTAGTTATCGAAGCAAAGTACTACGCGCATGCTCCTAGGGGGATAGATTGGTAGGAAAAGACTATTGCACGTCCCCGACCGCCACTCATAAGGAGGACAATCAATAAATACATCATGCTCCGACTTCTTAACATAACGGTTCACCATACGTGCATGCTACGGGAATCACAAACTTCAACACAAGAATTTCTCAAATTCACAACTACTCAAATAGCACAACTCTAATATCACCATCTCCATATCTCAAAACAATTATCAAGTTTCAAACTTCTCATAGTATTCAACACACTCATAAGAAAATTTTATTTATTAATCTTGCATGCCTCAAATAATTAAAGCAAATTACCATGCTGTTTTGTAGGACTCTCAAAAATAATCTAAGTGAAGCATGAGAGAACAATGGTTTCTATAAAACAAATGTACCACCGTGCTCTAAAAGATATAAGTGAAGCACTAGAGCAAAAACTATATAACTCAAAAGATATAAGTGAAGCACATAGAGTATTCTAATAATTTCCGAATCATGTGTGTCTATCTCAAAAAGGTGTGTGAAGCAAGGATGATTGTGGAAAACTAACAAATAAAGAATCAAATAATACAAGACGCTCCAAGCAAAACACATATCATGTGGTGAATAAAAATATAGCTCCAAGTAAAGTTACCGATAGAAGTAGACGAAAGAGGGGATGCCTTCCGGGGCATCCCCAAGCTTTGGATTTTAGGTGTCCTTAGATTATCTTGGGGGTGCCATGGGCATCCCCAAGCTTAGGCTCTTGCCACTCCTTGTTCCATAATCCATCAAATCTTTACCCAAAACTTGAAAACTTCACAACACAAAACTTAAAGTAGAAAATCTCATGAGCTCCGTTAGCGAAAGAAAACAAAACACCACTTCAAGGTACTGTAATGAACTCATTATTTATTTATATTGGTGTTAAACCTACTGTATTCCAACTTCTATATGGTTTATAAACTATTTTACTAGCCATAGATTCATCAAAATAAGCAAACAACACACGGAAAACAGAATCTGTCAAAAACAGAACAGTCTGTAGTAATCTGTCGCTAACGCAAGATCTGGAACCCCAAAAATTATAAAATAAATTTCTGGATGTTAGGAATTTATCTATTAATCATCTGCAAACATAATTAACTAAATAGAACTTTCCAAGTAAAAATGGCAGGAGTTCTCGTGAGCGCTAAAGTTTCTGTTTTTACAGCAAGATTAACAAGACTTTCCCCAAGTCTTCCCAATGGTTCTACTTGGCACAAACACTAATTAAACACAAAAAACACAACCAAAACAGAGGCTAGATAAATTATTTATTACTAAACAGGAGAAAAAAGCAAGGAATAAAAACAAAATTGGGTTGCCTCCCAACAAGTGCTATCGTTTAACGCCCCTAGCTAGGCATAAAAAGCAAGGATAGATCTAGGTGTTGCCATCTTTGGTAGGCAATCCATAAGTGGCTCTCATAATAGATTCATAAGGTAATTTAATTTTCTTTCTAGGGAAGTGTTCCATGCCTTTCCTTAACGGAAATTGGAATCTAATATTCCCTTCCTTCATATCAATAATTGCACCAATCGTTCTAACAAAAGGTCTACCAAGAATAATAGGACATGAAGGATTGCAATCTATGTCAAGAACAATAAAATCTACGGGCACATAATTCCTATTTACAACAATAAGAAAATCATTAATTCTTCCCATAGGTTTTTTTAATAGTGGAATCCGCAAGGTGCAAGTTTAAAGAGCAATAATCAAAATCACGGACACCTAACAAATCACACAAAGTCTTTGGAATCGTGGAAACACTAGCACCCAAATCACACAAAGCATATCATTCATGATCTTTAATTTTAATAGTAGGTTCCCACTCATCATAAAGTTTTCTAGGGATAGAAACTTCCAACTCAAGTTTTTCTTCATAAGATTGCATCAAAGCATCAACGATATGTTTAGTAAAAGCTTTATTTTGACTATAAGCATGTGGAGAATTTAGCACGGATTGCAACAAGGAAATAATATCTATCAAAAAGCAATTGTCATAATTAAATTCCTTGAAATCCAAAATAGTGGGTTCATCAATATTTAAAGTTTTGACTTCTTCAATCCCACTTTTAACAATTTTAGCATCAAGATCTAAAGACTCCGATTTTTTGGAACGCCATCTAGGTAAAGGTGGATCATATTCAGTCCCATTATTATCAAGATTCATATTGCAAAACAAACATTTAATAGGGGACACATTAATAACTTTTAGATCTTCATCTTTATTATCATGGAAACTAGAAGAACACGCTTTTATAAAATAATCTTTCTTAGCACGCATCCTAGCGGTTCTTTCTTTGCACTCATCAATGGAAATTCTCATGGCTTTGAGAGACTAATTGATATCATGCTTAGGTGGAATAGATCTAAGTTTCAAAGAATCAACATCAAGAGAAATTCTATCAACGTTCCTAGCCAACTCATCAATCTTAAGCAAGTTTTCTTCAATCAAAGCATTGAAATTATTTTGCGAAGTAATAAATTCTTTAATATTAGATTCAAAATCAGAGGGCATATTATTATAATTTCCATAAGAATTGTTGTAGGAATTACCATAATTATTAGAGGAATTACTAGGATACGACCTAGGGTTAAAGTTTCCTCTATATGCGTTGTTACCAAAATTGTTCCTACCAACAAAATTCACATCCGTAGATTCGTTATTATTCTCAATAAAAGTAGACAAAGGCATATCATTAGGATCAGAAGAAACACTTTTATTAGCAAAAAATTTCATAAGTTCATCCATCTTTCCACTCAAAACATTAATTTCTTCTATCGCATGCACTTTCTTTGTAGCGACCAGACCTCAAACAGTCTGATCTCTGTGCTCCGGTGTCATCCCTGGATCAGTAATGCTGACACCACACAGTACTCGGAGGATTTATAACAGAGTAGCAATCACACACTTATTACATCGAGTGTCTCAAAACAGAACTTATTACAATAAATATGGCTTAAGGCCATCTAATAACGATAACAACGGAAGGCTTGGAAGATAAGTGAGTTCATCAACTCCAACGGCATCACTAAGTATAGAACCACGACCTAAAACTCCTTAATCGTCGTCTGAAAAGTCTGCAACATTAACGTTGCAGCCCGAAAACGGGTCAGCACATGGAATATGCTGGCAAGGTAACACATAGAGAGTAATGGAATGCAACAGCTATACTATATGCATATTTGGCTGGTGGAAAGCTCTATGGTTACAGTTTTTGCGTAAAGCCAATTTTTCCCTACTTCAAAGGAATAAATTTAATTACTATCATGGTGGTTGTTAAACATTAAACATTGAGAATGGTTGACAGCATTCTCAATCCCAATTAAGTAACATCATTAAAACCCAACAAAATTAACTTTAGAGTAACATGTTGAGATTCACATGATAATCCAGGTACTAGATACTCAAGATGTCCATAACCGGGGACACGGCTAACCATGATTAGTTTATACACTCTGCAGAGGTTTGCGCACTTTTCCCCACAAGACTCGATCGCCTCCGTTTGGTTTCTCGCACTACAGGGTTTGAGAAACGGATGACCGAGACATAGTCTTTCAGAAGCGCTAGCACCTTACGATCGGGTAGACCGTACCACCTACATCCCCTACATCTGCTAGTCTACCACTTTAAGAGTTCGCACAACTTAGTCAACTATGCCAGAGCCCATAATGGCTTGTGGCTGCACACGGAAGTTTCTAGTATGAATAATCTCATGATCCCTTTGAGCCTGGGTGGCGGTCCAAAAGAAAAACAGGCAAGTCCTGGAAACCCCAGGTGCCTCAATCCACCCAGATGTGTGTTTAAGTTGCCACCTTAGATAAACCAATTAACAATCTCACATCTGTCATGGATATCACTCACCCAATCCACGTCTACACTAGCATAGCATGGCATAATAAGCAAACATAGAAGTAACTCCCAAAGGTTTGATAATAAACAGGTAATAGGTACTACCTCATCTACTTCCCATCCCACAATTTAATTAGATCCTAATCATGCAATGTGTGAGGATTGATCTAATGCAAGAAAACTGGGTTGTAGAAAAGGTATGATCAAAGTGTTACTTGCCTTGCTGATGATCCGCGAAACCTAGAGATTCAACGTAACAGGCGGCGCACTCCGGGTATTCTATCACAGACAAACAAACAAGCATACAATAAGTACTCATCTAATGCACAGGTAAAACTCAAATAGAAGATCTAACCAGAAAGTTCAACTTAAGAACCCTGGTTTGCAAAAAGAATCAAATCGAACGAAGCAAAAGAAGTCAAGCGGCGAAAGAGAACAACTTCGTTCTAGTAATCTGGATCTAGGGAAAATTTTACAGTAGCAAAAACTTGTTTAAGTTGATTATTCGGAAAGAGGGTTTCGAGACGAAACTCCAGGCGCTTGAATCGCCTGATTCCGATAAACGAGCGAAAAGTTATACTAAAACGAAAATCGGATCAGAAATCGCGATCAGAAAATAACCGCGAAAAATCCGATGAAAAAGAAAAACGACGAACATAATTTTTTTAAACAGCACGGAAAAACGAGGCGGCGGCGAACCTCGGGCGGCGCGCAACTCCAGCGGCGGCGGCGGCGGCTGGCGGCGGCTAGGGTTAGGGCGGCGGGGTGGGCTGGCTCGGCTCGGGCCTCGGGCGCGCCTTATAAAGGCCCCGGCCAGGCGGTGTCCTGGCCGAGTACGGCCCAAAGTCGGTTCCGCGTTTTTTTATAAATCCGCTCGGAAGAAAAATAAAAAGAAATACTAAACGGACTCCAAAAATCACGAAATAAAATTTCTCGGGTTCCTAAAATCAAGCCCGATAAAGTGAACATTTATCTGGGCCCAAACTACAACCTTGAAAAACGCGCATTTTTTCCTAAATTCAAATAAAAATACCGAAAAACTCTGAAATAAATCTTATTTGATTTTTTTATTAAATCCTCAATATTTTTATATTTTGGGAAAGTCATTTTATTCCCTCTCTCATATTTTTGTAATAGAAATAATTGATGATAAAATAAATAAAATCAAATGATCCTGTTTACATAATTTGAGAAAACTCAAATATGTAAATAACGAAATCCCCAACTCTCTGCGTGGGTCCTTGAGTTGCTTAGGATTTTCTAGGATCAAAACCAAAAGCAAAATAAAATATGATATGCATGATGATCTAATGTATAACATTCCAAATTGAAAATTTGGGATGTTACATTCTTATTAGTAGATCTTTTAGTGTGCCATTGAGAATAATTAACCATAATATTATCTAGGAGTTTAGTAGCTTCTCCTAAAGTGATTTCTATAAAAGTGCCTCCCTCGGCCGAATCTAAAAGATTTCTAGAAGCAAAATTCAATCCGGCATACATTTTTTGTATAATCATCCACAAATTCAAACCATGTGTAGGGCAATTACGTATCATTAATTTCATCCTCTCCCAAGCTTGTGCAACACGTTCATGACCAAGTTGCTTAAAATTCATAATATCGTTTCTAAGAGAGATGATCTTAGTGGGAGGAAAATACTTAGATATAAAAGCATCTTTGCACTTATTCCACGAATCAATACTATTTTTAGGCAAAGATGAAAACCAAGCTTTAGCACGATCTCTAAGCGAAAAAGGAAATAGCTTCAATTTAACAATATCGTTATCCACATCTTTCTTCTTTTGCATATCACACAAATCAACGAAGCTATTTAGATGGGTAGCGACATCTTCACTAGGAAGGCCGGAAAACGGATCTTTCATGACAAGATTCAGCAAGGCAACATTAATTTCACAAGATTCAGCATCGGTAAGAGGAGCAATCGGAGTGCTAATAAAATCATCGTTGTTGGTATTGGTAAAGTCACACAATTTAGTGTTATCTTGAGCCATCGTGACAAGCAAGCAATCCAACACACAATCAAATGAGGAACGGGCAAAAAGAGGCAAATATAGAAAGAGAGGTAGGATAGAGAGAGAGAGGGCGAATAAATGACAAGGGTGAAGTGGGGGAGAGGAAAACGAGAGGCAAATGGAAAATAATGTAATGCAGGAGATAAGGGTTGTGATGGGTACTTGGTATGTTGACTTTTGTGTAGACCTCCCCGGCAATGGCGCCAGAAATCCTTGTTGCTACCTCTTGAGCACTTGCGTTGGTTTTCCCTTGAAGAGGAAAGGGTGATGCAGCAGAGTAGCATAAGTATTTTCCTTAGTTTTTGAGAACCAAGGTATCAATCCAGTAGGAGGCCACACACGTGTCCCTCGTACCTACACAAACAAATAAATCCTCGCAACCAACGCGATAAAGGGTTGTCAATCCCTACACGGTCATTTACGAGAGTGAGATCTGATAAGATAATATTTTTGGTATTTTTATGATAAAGATGCAAAGTAAAATAAAAGGCAATAAAAATAACTAAGTATTTGAAGATTAATATCATGGAAGATAGACCCGGGGGCCATAGGTTTCACTAGTGGCTTCTCTCGAGAGCATAAGTATTCACGGCGGGTAAACAAATTACTATTGAGCAATTGATAGAATTGAGCATAATTATGAGAATATATAGGTATGATCATGTATATAGGCATCACGTCCGAGACAAGTAGACCGACTCCTGCCTGCATCTACTACTATTACTCCACACATCGACCGCTATCCAGCATGCATCTAGAGTATTAAGTTCAAGAGAACAGAGTAACGCTTTGAGAAAGATGACATGATGTAGAGGGATAAACTCATGCAATATGAAATAAACCCCATCTTTTTATCCTCGATGGCAACAATACAATACGCGCCTTGCTGCCCCTACTGTCACTGGGAAAGGACACCGCAAGATTGAACCCAAAGCTAAGCACTTCTACCATTGCAAGAAAGATCAATCTAGTAGGCCAAACCAAACTGATAATAAGAAGAGACTTGCAAAGATAACCAATCATACATAAAAGAATTCAGAGAAGATTCAAATATTGTTCATAGATAAACTTGATCATAAACCCACAATTCATCGGTCTCAACAAACACACCGCAAAGGAAGATTACATCGAATAGATCTCCATAAGATAGGGGGAGAACTTTGTATTGAGATCCAAAAAGAGAGAAGCAGCCATCTAGCTAATAACTATGGACCCGTAGGTCTAAGGTAAACTACTCACACTTCATCGGAAGGGCTATGGTGTTGATGTAGAAGCCCTCTGTGATCGATACCCCTCCGGCGGAGCTCCGGAATAGGCGCCAAGATGGGATCTCATGGATACAGAAAGTTACGGCGGTGGAATTAGGGTTTTGGCTCCGTATCTGGTAGTTTGGGGGTATGTAGGTATATATAGGAGGAAGGAGTACATCGGTGGAGCAACAGGGGGGCCCACGAGGGTGGAGGGCATGCCCAGGGGGGGTAGGCACGCCCTCCTACCTCATGGCCTCCTGGTTGATGTCTTGACGCAGGGTCCAAGTCCTCTGGATCATGTTCGTTCCGAAAATCACGTTCCCGAAGGTTTCATTCCATTTGGACTCCGTTTGATATTGTTTTTCTACGAAACCCTAAAATAGGCAAAAAAACAACAATTCTGGGTTGGGCCTCTTGTTAATAGGTTATTCCCAAAAATAATATAAAAGTGTATAATAAAGCCCAATAATGTCCAAAACAGATTATAATATAGCATGGAACAATCAAATTATAGATACGTTGGAGACGTATCACATAGAGGGGGGGAGAGTTGGTGATGATGGTGGTGAAGTTTTTGGTGTAGATCGTTGTCGTGATGATGGCCCCGGCGGCGTTCCGGCGCCAGCGGGAGAGAGGGGGGAGAGCCCTCCATCGTCTTATTCTTCCTTGACCTTCCCCCTAGATGGGAGAAGGGTTTCCCCTCTAGTCCATGGCCTCCATGGCAGTGGAGGGGCGAGAGCCCCTCCGAGATTGGATCTCTCTCTCTCTCTCTCTCTCTCTCTCTCTCTCTCTCTCTCTCTCTCTCTCTCTCTCTCTCTCTCTCTCTCTCTCTCTCTCTCTGTTTCCTTCTATTTCTGCGCTCCTCGATTCTGCCCTTTCACCGTTTCTTAAATTCCCGAAGATCCGTAACTCTGATTGGGCTGAAATTTTGACATGATTTTTATTCGGATATTGGCTTTCTTGTGGCGAAAGAAGGGCACTAACCGCCTTGCAGAGTGGCCACGAGGGCCTAGGGTGCGCCCCTCACCCTCGTGGCCCCCTCGGGCATTGTCTCGCGTTTATTCCACTTCCCAAAATTCGCATATATTCCAAAAAAATCTCCGTAAGTTTTTATCCCGTTTGGACTCCGTTTGATATGGATTTTATGCGAAACAAAAAACATGCAACAAACAGGAACTGGCACTGGGCACTGGATCAATATGTTAGTCCCAAAAATAGTATAAAAAGTTGCCAAAAGTATGTAAAAGTTGTAGAATATTGGCATGGAACAATCAAAATTTTTAGATCTGAAGGAGAAGGCTATGCGATGATATTGGGACTTGGAACTACAATAGATTGAAATTGGAATTTCATCAGAAGTTTTATCCTATGTATCTAGTTCGTCGTGATCAGAATTATATTTATAACTTTTGGCCTCGTGAAGGAGAAAGTATCGGTCAAGCTTGGGGGAGGCTTAAGTCAATGTTATATTCATGCCCCAATCATGAGCTCTCAAGAGAAATTATTATTATTCAGATTTTTTATGCTCGGCTTTCTCGTAATGATCAATCCATGCTCGATACTTCTTGTACTGGTTCTTTAATGAAGAAGACTATTGAATTCAAATGGGATTTATTGGAAAGAATTAAACACAACTCTGAAGATTGGGAAATTGATGAAGGTAAGGAGTCAGGTATAAACCTTAAGTTTGATTGTGTTAAATCTTTTATGGATACCAATGCATTTCATGATTTTAGCACTAAATATGGACTTGACTCTAAGATAGTAGCTTCTTTTTGTGAATCATTTGCTACTCATGTTGATCTCCCTAAGGAGAAGTGGTTTAAATATCATCCTCCCATTGAAGTGAAAGTAGTAGAACCTATTAAAGTTGAAGAAGAAACCATTACTTATAATATTGATCTTGTTGTTCCTACTGCTTATATTGAAAAACCACCTTTCCCTGTTAGGATAAAGGATCATGCTAAAGCTTCAACTGTGGTTCGTAAGAGTTATACTAGAACACCCACAACCCCTGAACAAATTAAAGTTGAACCTAGTATTGCTATGGTTAAAGATCTCTTGGTTGATAATATTGATGGGCATGTTATTTATTTTTGTGATGAAGCTGCTAGAATTGCCAAGCCCGATGATAAAGATAAGCATAGACCTATTGTTGGCATGCCTGTTGTTTCTGTTAAAATAGGAGATCATTGTTATCATGGCTTATGTGAAGTGGGTGCTAGTGTGAGTGCAATTCCTTTTACTTTATATCAAGAAATTATGAATGACATTGCACCCGCTGAGATAGAAGATATTGATGTTACTATTAAGCTTGCCAATAGAGATACTATATCACCACTTGGGATTGTCAGAGATGTTGAAGTCTTGTGTGGGAAAATAAAATATCCTACTGATTTTCTTGTTCTTGGTTCCCACAGGATGATTTTTGTCCCATTGGTAGACTGTAACATCCCAAATTTTCAATTTGGAACGTTATACACTAGATCATCATTGCATATAATATTTCATTGCATTTTGGTTGATCCTAGAAATTCTACGCAACTCAAGGACCTCGGAGAGAGTTGGGGATTTCGTTATTTTCATATTTGAGTTTTCTCAAATTTTGAAAATAGGATCATTTGATTTTATTCATTTCATCTTCAATTATTTCTATTATGAAAATTATGAGAGAGGGAATAAAATGACTTTCCCAAAATAAAGAAATATTGAAGGTTTAATAAAAAATCAAATAAGATTTTATTTTGGTTTTATTTGCTATTTTATTTGAATTTAGGAAAAATTGCACGTTTCGAAAATTGCATTTAGAGCCAAACAAAATGTTCATCCTGTTCAAAATATTTTATTTAGACGGAGAAAATTTGTTTTGGCATTTTTAGAATTTTATTTATTTTTCTAGAATTTTTTTAGTCGCAGCGAAATTGTTTTAAAAAAAGAGACCCCGCGCCCGACTAGGCCAAGGGCACAGCCGAGCGGGCCGGCCCAGCTAGCCGCCGCCGCCTCTCACCGTGTTGGGATAGAGTCCCGACCAGCGCCGGCGCCGCCCGAGTCCGGGGACGACTCCGCCTCCCGAGGCCGACCCCTCCCCCAAGTCGCCTCTCCCCGCCCCTTTATAACAGCCGCCGCCCCCTACAGCCCACACCGCCGCACGCCCCCAGCGCCACCGCCGCCGCCGCCTGCCGTCGCCCCGCGCCACTTGCCGCCGCTGCATGCCGCCCGGAGCCGCCGCCCCGCCGCCTCGCGCCACCCGCCGCCCTACCGGAGTCTCGCCGGAGCGCCACCGCCGAGGTAGCCGCTGCCCAGTTTTTGAGAAAAAAGTCGTTTCAGTTTTTTTAAAAAAAATCCCTAGTTTTCGTTTTTTAATAGATCGGTTTTCTCCGATTTATTTATTTAGCGAGCGTTCACTCGTCCGTTCGTTTTAACGAATGAGTTTTTCGTTTAGTACCTGTTAACGAACGTTCTTTCGTTAACCTGTTCGTCATTTTTTTCTCTCGGATTAAATCCGCGATTTTTCTGATCGCGATTTCTGATCCGATGTTCGTTTTAGTTTAACTTTTCGCTCGTTTGTCGGAATCAGGCGATTCAAGCGCCTGGAGTTTTGTCTCGAAACTCTCTTTCTGTTTAACCAACCCAAACAAGTTTTTGCCTCAGTAAAATTTGCCCTAGTTTCAGATTAGTAAATGAAGCTTATTTCTTTTTCCGTTTGTCTTTCGTTACTTCATTCGATTTGATTCTTTTTGCCAACCGGAGTTCTTAAGTTGAACTTTCTGGTTAGATCTCTTATTCGAGTTTTACCTGTGCATTAGATGAGTACTTATTGTATGCTTGTTTGTTTGCGGTAGAGTACCCGGAGTGCACCGCTTGCTACTACGAATCGCTAGGTTTCACGGATCATCAGCAAGGCAAGTAACACTTTGATCATACTTCCTATTACCCAGTTTTATTGCATTAGATCAATCCCCACACATTGCATGATTAGGATCTAATTAAATTGTGGGTTTGGGAAGTAGTTGAGGTAGTACCTATTACCTGTTATTATCAAACCTTTAGGGGTTACTTTTACGTTTGCTTATTATGCCATGCTATGTTAGTAGACGTGGATTGGGAGAGTGTATCCATGACAGATGTGAGATTGTTAAATAAATGGTTTATCTAAGGTGGCAACTTAAATACACATCTGGGTGGATTGAGGCACCTGGGTATTCCAGCAATTGCCTGTTTTTCTTTTGGACCGCCACCTAGGCTCAAAGGGATCATGAGATTATTCATACTAGAAACTTCCGTCTGCAGCCACAAGCTACTATGGGCTCTAGCATAGTTGACTAAGTCATGCGAACTCTTATAGTGGTAGACTAGCAGATGTAGGGGATGTAGGTTGGTACGGTCTACCCGTTCGTAAGGTGCTAGTGCTTCTGAAAGATTATGTCTCGGTCATCCGTTTCTCAAACACCATGTAGTGCGAGAAATCCAACGGAGGAGATCGAGTCTTGTGGGGAAAAGTGCGCAAACCTCAGCAGAGTGTATAAACTAATCATGGTTAGCCGTGTCCCCGGTTATGGACATCTTGAGTATATAGTACCTGGATTATCATGTGAATCTCATCATGTTACTCTAAAAATTAATTTTGTTGGGTTTTGTTTAATGATGATGCTTAATTGGGATTGAGAATGCTGCCAACCATTCTCAATGTTTAACAACTACCATGATAGTTAAATAAATTTTATTCCTTTGCAGTAGGGAAAAATGCGCTTTATGCAAAACTGTAACCATAGAGCTTTCCACCAGCCAAATATGCATATAGAATAGCCTTATTCTTTCATTGCTCTCTATGTGTTACATTGCCAGCATATTCCATGTGCTGACCCGTTTCGGGCTGCAACGTTAATGTTGCAGACTTTTCAGACGACGATTAAGGTGCCTTTCGGTCGTGGTTCTATACTTAGTGATGCCGTTGGAGTTGATGGACTCACTTATCTTCCAAGCCTTCCGCTGTTATCGTTATTAGATGGCCTTAAGCCATATTTATTGTAAAAAGTTCTCTTTTGAGACTCTCGATGTAATAAGTGTGTGATTGCTACTCTGTTATAAATCCTTCAAGTACTATGTGATGTCAGCATTACTGATCCAGGGATGACACCTGAGCACAGAGATTGGACCGTTTGAGGTCTGGTCGCTACAAGATGGTATCAGAGCACACGCTGACTGTAGGACACGACCACTAAGCTAAAGCCCTAGATCACTACTCTCTCTTCTCATTCTGACTCCTCATCTTTTCAACTCTTTTAGGATGGCGGATGCAAGGAACAAGTTCACGCAACCGGATGAAGATACACCCTTTGGACGTCACTTGAAGGAAGTCACTAGATATCTAAACATAGGAGTACCAAGCTTCACCGGAACCTACAACGCCACTTTACCTGAAGAGGAGCGCTGGATGATTCAAGTTCAAGTTCCAGGAAGGACGTTCATGCTAGTCACTGAGCCCATCGAGTTTTCCTTTGATGCACCAACCCGGAGTCTAGGAGAGAGCATGGCAACTCACATCGCCATGGGATGCATTGGAGAAGTTTACCGCAATGATCTCAAGGATACTATCTACCAGATTTGTGGGCGCCAAGATGAACACTGGGAGATGATCACCACCAGGAAGGATAGATCAATTGCAGCTTTTATCCAAGAGTTAAACCAGCACACGACGTCAGGAGAACCAGATGTGCACCGACATGATGGATCTGAAGAAGGCAAGGACAAGGATCAAGGAACTGGAGGAAGAACTCAAGGCTACACATGAAGATTATGAAGAAGAAATCGAAGTATTAGTGGACAAGAATGCTGACTTAACAATGAAGATCGGAATATTTATGGGAGGCCCTACGCTAGTAGAAGAAGACGAAGAACGTAAGGAGATTCGCCCAGAAGACTACATCATCATCGACGACACCGACTCGGATCCACATGATAGCGATGATAACTATGTGGATGAAGCTGGAGCAGATATCATGGAGTCTGCAACCGAAGAATATTTCTAGTAGACCACCCCATCAGTAGTTGTAGTCCACCATGTAAATATAGTAGTCCGAGCACTTTTGTGATAGTTAGATCGATTGTATGCCCTTGTTTGATTGATTGAATGAAGTGAATTGTTTGCTTTTGCCTCATGAGCATATGGGTAGCGTTTTCTCTCTAGACCCATCTCTATTCTTAAATCTCATCCTTTCTAAACCCTCAGATGCCTCCGAGATGTGACCCTGGATTTACCTTCCCACCGGAGCTCACCCAATTGATCCAGCAGCAGAACACATTGATGAAGTTGCTAGTCCAGAATCAGAATCAATGGAACAACAACAACAACCCACCACCACCACCACCTGTTGATCACTTAGCCCGTTTTCTTAGGCCAAATCCGCTGGTGTTTTCCAGTAGCACCGAGTCGATAGTAGCAGATGATTGGCTCCGCAAGACAGCAAGGGAGTTGACCACGGCAGGATGCACAGATGCGGAAAAGGTGAAGTTTGCCGCACATCAGCTTGAAGGACCCGCAACATCATGGTGGGAGAATTTCACAGCCACTTTCCCTGTCGACACTGTCACATGGGACCAGTTCCAGCAGGCTTTCCGTACTGCCCATGTTTCAGCAGGAGCTATGGCCATGAAGAAGCAAGAGTTTCGCAACTTGCGCCAAGGAGGACGGACAGTTGGCCAGTATGTGGAGGATTTTAGTAAGCTAGCACGTTATGCCCCAGATGACGTTGCCACGGATGCGGCTAAGCAGGAGAAATTTCTGGAAGGACTGAATAATGAGTTGAGCATGGAGTTGATGGTAGCAACCTTCAACAATTACCAGGAGTTGGTAGATCGTGCTCTCATGATTGAAGGGAAGCAACAACAAATTGAGAACCGTAAGAGGAAGTATGGACAAGGGAAGTACAATTCTGGAGCTCAGCAGAAGCCACATTTTACCCCTAGACCGGGAGGACATTTTCAGCATACCCATGGAGGAGGTAACTCGCACAATCATAATGGCACCAAGACTGGTAATGGGAATGGAGGAAGCAACGGCCAGAACCGTACAAACCCATCAACCCCAGCCAAGAGAGGCCTGAGCCAAGTCACTTGCTTTAAGTGCCAGAAGACCGGACATTATGCCAATGAATGTCCTGAAGCCCCGAATGGAAATGGCAATGGAAGCTCTGGGAAGAAGCCGAACCCTTTCAACAGGGGATAGGTGAACCACGTAAATGTGAAGGAAGTTGAAGCCCAACTCGATGCAGTAATAGGTAAGTTTTTGGTTAAGTCATTTACTGCACTCGTTCTTTTTGATACTGGTGCATCGCATTCATACATATCAAGGGGATTTGTGGATAAGTATAAACTGCCAACCCAAGCCCTTAGATCACCCATGTTAGTAACCTCGCCTGGAGCAGAGTATATGGCTAGTCTATGGTGTGATCGGTTACCATTAAGGATTGGTAACTACGTATTTCCCTCAGACCTAATAGTATTGGAATCTCAAGGATTGGATGTGATATTAGGCATGGATTGGTTATCAAAGTATGAAGGGAATATTGAATGTGCCAGTAAGTCAATTTTGCTTACCACGCCAGAAGGAAGAAGGATCAAGTATGTATCCCGGCATGTGCCGAAAAGGACTCAAGTAAATTGCTTAACAGGAGTTGTGCAGGAGGAAGTACCAGTGGTGAAAGATTTCCCTGATGTATTTCCATAAGAATTGCCAGGCATGCCACCGGATAGAGATATTGAGTTTTTGATTGAGCTTTTCCCAAGCACAGGGCCAATATCTAAGAGACCATATAGGATGCCCGCAAAGGATTTGGTGGAGATTAATAAGCAGATTAAGGAGTTACTAGATAAAGTATATATTTGCCCAAGTTCTTCGCCTTGGGGATCTCCAGTACTTCTAGCGGAGAAGAAGGATGGATCGTTAAGGATGGTTGTTGATTATCGAGGATTGAATGAAGTGACCATCAAGAACAAGTACCCACTACCGATGATCAATGATCTGTTTGATCGATTGCAAGGAGCTAAGGTATTTTCCAAGATCGATCTTCGATCAGGGTGCCACCAGTTGAAGATTCGAGAACAGGATATACCCAAGACAGCTTTTACCACCAGGTATGGGCTGTACGAGTATACCATTATGTCATTTGGTCTGACTAACGCCCCTGCATATTTTATGAACATGATGAACAAGGTGTTTATGGAGTTTCTGGATACGTTTGTTGTAGTGTTCATCGATGATATCCTGGTATACTCGAAGAACAAAGAGGAGCATAAGGAGCATTTGCGTTTGGTACTTGGAAAGCTCAGAGAACATCAGTTATATGCCGGTTTAACAAATGTGAGTTTTGGTTGAAGGAAGTTGGATTTCTCAGACACGTTATATCTGGAGAAGGTATAGTAGTAGATCCCACCAAGGTTGACACTGTGACACATTGGGAAGCGCCAACAACAGTTGGAGAGATCCGGGGTTTTCTTGGACTTGCAGGATACTACCGGAGATTCATTGAAAATTTCTCGAAGATTACAAAACCTATGACGGAGTTGTTGAAGAAGGATACAAAGTTCATATGGACCGAGGAATGTGAGGCCAGTTTCCAGGAGTTGAAGAAACGTTTGGTTACATCACCTGTGTTGATTTTGCCAGATCAGACCAAGGATTATGAGGTGTATTGCGACGCTTCACGTCGAGGACTTGGAGCAGTGATTATGCAGGAAGGAAGAGTTGTTTCATATGCATCATGACAGCTCAAACCTCATGAGTTGAATTATGCTACGCATGATTTGGAGTTAGCAGTAGTAGTGCATGCATTGAAGACTTGGAGACATTTTCTCATTGGAAATCATTGTGAGGTGTACACGGATCAGAAGAGTTTGAAGTATATGTTCACATAGAAGGAGTTGAATCTCAGACAAAGGAGATGGTTGGAGCTCATCAAGGATTATGACATGAGATTGCATTATCACCCCGTAAAGGCTAACGTAGTAGCTGACGCGTTGAGTCGTAAACGCCATGTCAACACACTAATGACGGGATATTTACCAAGGGAGTTAGCCGAAAATCTTCGAGAGCTATGTTTGGAAATAGTTCCAAGAGGCTATGTAGCAGCATTGGAGATTCAGTCTACTTTGATGGATAAGATCAGAGAAGCCCGGAAGACTGACAAGGAGATTGCCTCTATTAAGGAGAAAATGAGCAAAGGAAAAGCTAAAGGATTTCGTGAGGATGAGCATGATACCTTATGGTTTGAAGACCGCATTTATGTGCCTAATGATTTGGAGATCAGGAAGTTAATTCTGCAAGAGGCCCATGATTCACCCTATTCGATTCACCCAGGAAATACCAAGATGTATCTGGATTTGAAGGATATTTTCTGGTGGACCGGAATGAAGAAGGATATTGTGGAGTATGTAGCAGTTTGTGATGTATGTCAGATAGTAAAAGCAGAGCATCAGAAGCCAGCAGGATTGCTACAGCCATTGCCGATACCCGAATGGAAGTGGGATAAGTTAGGCATGGATTTTATTACGGGTTTACCCAGAACTCGTTCAGGCTATGATTCGATTTGGGTTGTAGTCGATCGTTTGACAAAGTTAGCTCATTTCAATCCAGTAAAGACTACCTATAGCAGTGCAAAGTTGGCAAAGATATACATGACCAGGATCGTATGTCTGCATGGAGTTCCAAGGAGCATTGTGTCAGATAGAGGAACCCAGTTTACCTCAAAGTTCTGGAATCAGTTGCACGAAACTTTGGGTACTAGGCTGGAGTTCAGTACAGCTTTTCATCCGCAGACAGATGGACAGACCGAGAGAGTCAATCAGATTTTGGAGGATATGTTGAGAGCTTGTGCGCTAGATTACGGATCTAGTTGGGACGAGAATTTGCTGTATGCAGAGTTCTCTTACAACAATAGTTATCAATCCAGTTTGAAGATGTCCCCTTTCGAAGCCTTGTATGGAAGGAGGTGCAGGACCCCATTGTCGTGGGATGAAGTTGGAGACCGTCAGTTGTTTGGACCGGATCTGATTAAGGAGTCTAAACAGAAAGTAAAATTGATTCGCGGTAGGCTCAAGGTAGCCCAGTCCAGGCAGAAGAGCTACGCAGATCCTAAACGCAAGGAGACAGTTTATGAAGTCGGAGACCGAGTTTACCTTCGAGTATCTCCCCTTCGAGGAGTTAAGTGCTTTGGAGTTAAGGGAAAATTAGCGCCACATTTTGTAGGACCATACAAAGTTTTGGAGCATATGGGAGAAGTAGCCTACAAGTTGGAATTGCCTGAAGGATTATCAGGAGTTCAACACGTGTTCCACGTTTCCCAGTTGAAGAAGTGCCACGCAGAGATGACTGATATACCGCTAATAGATATAGTGCCGCTGGAAGCAATTCAGTTGGACAATGATTTGGCCTATGAGGAGAAACCAGTCAAGATCCTTGAGCATGCCAGCCGAGTCACCCGCAGCAAGGTTATCAAGTTTTGCAAAGTTCAGTGGAGCCACCACACAGAAGATGAAGCCACCTCGGAACGAGAGGAAGATTTGCTGAAGGACCACCCTCACCTATTTTCTAGCCAACCTGAATCTCGAGGGCGAGATTTATCTTAAGGGGGGTAGGTTTGTAACATCCCAAATTTTCAACTTGGAATGTGATACACTAGATCATCATTGCATATCATATTTCATTGCATTTTGGTTGATCCTAGAAATTCTACGCAACTCAAGGACCTCAGAGAGAGTTGGGGATTTCGTTATTTTCATATTTGAGTTTTCACAAATTTTGAAAATAGGATCGTTTGATTTTAATTATTTCATCTTCAATTATTTCTATTAAGAAAATTATGAGAGAGGGAATAAAATGACTTTCCCAAAATAAAGAAATATTGAAGGTTTAATAAAAAATCAAATAAGATTTTATTTTGGTTTTATTTGCTATTTTATTTGAATTTAGGAAAAATTGCACGTTTTCAAAATTGCATTTAGAGCCAAAAAAATGTTCATCCTGTTCTAAATATTTTATTTAGAGGGAGAAAATTTGTTTTGGCATTTTTGGAATTTTATTTATTTTTGTAGAATTTTTTTTAGTCACAGCAAAATTGTTTAAAAAAAAGAGACCCCGCGCCCAACTAGGCCAAGGGCCCAGCCGAGCGGGCCGGCCCAGCCAGCCGCCGCCGCCTCTCGCCGGGTCAGGACAGAGTCCCGACCAGCGCCGCCGCCGCCCGAGTCCGGGGAGGACTCCGCCTCGCGAGGCCGACCACTCCCCCAAGTCGCCTCTCCCCGCCCCTTTATAACCGCCGCCGCCCCCCTGCAGCCCACACCGCCGCATGCCCCTAGCGCCACCGCTGCCGCCACACCGCCGCCGCCGCCGCTGCCTACCGCCGCCCCGCGCCGCTTGCCGCCGCTGCACGCCGCCCGGAGCCACCGCCCCACCGCCTCGCGCCACCCGCCGCCCTGCCGGAGTCTCACCGGAGCGCCGCCGCCGAGGTAGCCGCCGCCCGGTTTTTGAGAAAAAATCCGTTTCGGTTTTTTTTAAATCCCTAGTTTTCATTTTTTTAAATAGATCGGTTTTTCTCTGGTTTATTTATTTAGCGAGCGTTCGCTTGTCCGTTCGTTTTAACGAACGCGTTTTTCGTTTAGTTCCTATTAACGAACGTTCGTTCATTAACCTGTTCGTCGTTTTTCTTTTTCTTGGATTAAATCCGCGATTTTTCTGATCGCGATTTCTGATCCGATGTTCGTTTTAGTTTAACTTTTTGCTCGTTTGTCGGAATCGGGCGATTCAAGCGCCCAGAGTTTCGTCTCAAAACCCTCTTTCCGTTTAACCAACACAAACAAGTTTTTGCCTCAGTAAAATTTTCCCTAGTTTCAGATTAGTAAACGAAGCTTATTTGTTTTGCCGTTTGTCTTTCGTTACTTCGTTCGATTTGATTCTTTTTGCCAACCGGAGTTCTTAAGTTGAACTTTCTGGTTAGATCTCTTATTCGAGTTTTACCTGTGCATTAGATGAGTACTTATTGTATGCTTGTTTGTTTGCAATAGAGTACCCGGAGTGCGCCGCTTGCTACTTCGAATCGCTAGGTTTCACGGATCATCAGCAAGGCAAGTAACACTTTGATCATACTTCCTATTACCCAGTTTTATTGCATTAGATCAATCCTCACACATTGCATGATTAGGGTCTAATTAAATTGTGGGTTTGGGGAGTAGTTGAGGTAGTACCTATTACCTGTTATTATCAAACCTTTGGGAGTTACTTTTACGTTTGCTTATTATGCCATGCTATGCTAGTAGACGTGGATTGGGAGAGTGTATCCATGATAGATGTGAGATTGTTAAATAAATGGTTTATCTAAGGTGGCGACTTAAATACACATCTGGGTGGATTGAGGCACCTGGGTATTCCAGCGATTGCCTGTTTTTCTTTTGGACCGCCACCCAGGCTCAAAGGGATCATGAGATTATTCATACTAGAAACTTCCGTCTGCAGCCACAAGCTACTATGGGCTCTAGCATAGTTGACTAAGTCATGCGAACTCTTACAGTGGTAGACTAGCAGATGTAGGGGATGTAGGTTGGTACGGTCTACCCGTTCGTAAGGTCTGAGCGCTTCTGAAAGATTATGTCTCGGTCATCCATTTCTCAAACACCATGTAGTGCAAGAAATCCAACGGAGGAGATCGAGTCTTGTGGGGAAAAGTGCGCAAACCTCTGCAGAGTGTATAAACTAATCATGGTTAGCCGTGTCCCCGGTTATAGACATCTTGAGTATCTAGTACCTAGATTATCATGTGAATCTCATCATGTTACTCTAAAAATTAATTTTGTTGGGTTTTGTTTAATGATGATGCTTAATTGGGATTGAGAATGCTGTCAACCATTCTCAATGTTTAACAACTACCATGATAGTTAAATAAATTTTATTCCTTTGCAGTAGGGAAAAATTTGCTTTACGCAAAACTGTAACCATAGAGCTTTCCACCAGCCAAATATGCATATAGAATAGCCTTATTCTTTCATTGCTCTCTATGTGTTACATTGCCAACATATTCCATGTGCTGACCTATTTCGGGCTGCAACGTTAATGTTGCAGACTTTTCAGACGACGATTAAGGTGCCTTTAGGTCGTGGTTCTATACTCAGTGATGCTGTTGGAGTTGATGGACTCACTTATCTTCCAAGCCTTCCGCTGTTATCGTTATTAGATGGCCTTAAGCCATATTTATTGTAAAAAGTTCTCTTTTGAGACTCTCGATGTAATAAGTGTGTGATTGCTACTCTGTTATAAATCCTTCAAGTACTGTGTGGTGTCAGCATTACTAATCCAGGGATGACACCTGAGCACAGAGATTGGACCGTTTGAGGTCTGGTCGCTACATAGACCTTTGTTGAATACTGTTAATGCTAGGATAGATTGTGAAAAGAAAATTGTTCCTGTCAGTTTTGGGGATGTGTCTCATGATTTTAATTTCTCTAAATTTCGTAGAAAACCCCATGACAAAGAATTGCCTAGTAAGGATGAAATTATTGGTCTTGCTTCTATTGCCGTGCCTCTTACTGATCCTTTAGATAAATATTTGCTAGACCATGAAAATGATATGTTTATGAATGAAAGGAAGGAATTAGATGAAATATTCTTTAACCAAATGCCTATTTTGAAACACAATTTTCCTGTTGAAATCCTTTGGGATCCTCCTCCACCCAATGGTGATCCCGTGTTGGCTTAAACAATTACCGGATACTTTGAAATATGCTTATCTTGATGAAAAGAAGATATATCCTGTTATTATTAGTGCTAACCTTTCAGGGCATGAAGAAAAGAGATTATTGAAAACTCTGAAGAAGCACCGTGCTGCTATTGGATATACTCATTAGTCCTACTTTATGTCAGCACAAAATTAATATGGAGCCCGATGCTAAGCCAGTTGTTGATCATCAACGACGGTTAAATCCTAAGATGAAAGAAGTGTTAAGAAATGAAATACTAAATCTTGTAGAGGCAGGTAGAATTTATCCTATTGCTGATAGTAGATGGGCAAGTCCTGCTCATTGTGTCCCTAAGAAGGGAGGTATTACTGTTGTTCCTAATGATAAGAATGAATTGATCCCACAAAGAATTGTTACAGGTTATAGAATGGTAATTGATTTTCACAATCATTACCATCTACCTTTTATTGATCAAATGCTAGAAAGATTGTCCAAACATACACATTTTGCTTTCTAGATGGTTATTCTGGTTTTTCTCAAATACCTGTGTCAAAAGAGGATCAAGAAAAGACCACTTTTACTTGCCCTTTCGGTACTTTTGCTTATAGACGTATGCCTTTTGGTTTATGCAATGCACCCTCTACCTTTCAAAGATGTATGACTACTATATTGTCTGACTTTTGTGAAAAGATTGTTGAGGTTTCCATGGATGATTTTTCCATTTACGGAACTTCTTTTGATGATTGCTTAAGCAACCTTGATCGAGTTTTGTAGAGATGTGAAGAAACTAATCTTGTCTTGAATTGGGAGAAGTTCCACTTTATGGTTAATGAAGGTATTGTCTTGGGGCATAAAATGTCTGAAAGAGGTATTAAAGTTGATAAAGCTAAAGTAGATGCTATTGAAAATATGTTGTGTCCTAAAGATATCAAAGGTATAAGAAGTTTCCTTGGTCATGCTGGTTTCTATAGGAGGTTTATTAAAGACTTCTCTAAAATTTCTAGGCCTCTTACTAATCTCTTGCAAAAAGATGTCCCTTTTGTTTTTGATGATGATTGTGTAGAAGCATTTGAAATACTTAAGAAAGCCTTGATTTCTTTACCTATTGTTCAACCACCTGATTGGAATTTACCCTTTGAAATTACGTGCGATGCCAGCGATTATGCTGTTGGTGTTGTTCTAGGGCAAAGAGTTGATAAGAAATTGAATGTCATTCATTATGCTAGTAAAACTCTAGGCAGTGCCCAGAGAAATTATGATAGTACTAAAAAGAATTCTTAGCAGTTGTTTTTGCTTGTGATAAGTTCAGATCTTATATTGTTGATTCCAAAGTAACTGTTCACATTGATATGCTGCTATTAAATATCTTATGGAAAGGAAGGTGTTAAACCTAGACTTATTAGATGGGTTATCTTGCTAAAAGAATTTGATTTGCATATTATTGATAGAAAGGGTGTTGAGAACCCCGTAGCAGACAACTTGTCTAGGTTAGAAAATGTTCTTGATGACCCACTACCTATAGATGATAGATTTCCTAATGAAAAATTAGCTGTCATAAATGCTTCTCATAATGCTCCATGGTATGCTGATTATGCTAATTACATAGTTGCTAAATTTATACCACCTAGTTTCACATACCATCAAAATAAAAAGTTTTTCTATGATTTAAGACATTACTTTTGGGATGACCCACACCTTTATAAAGAAGGAGTAGATGGTGTTATTATACGTTGTGTACCTGAGCATGAATAGGAACATATCCTATGCAAGTGTCACTCTGAGGCCTACGGAGGACACCATGCCGGAGATAGAACTGCACACAAGGTATTAGAATCTGGTTCTTATTGGCCTACTCTGTTCAAGGATGCTCATAAGTTTGTCTTGTGATGAATACCAGATAATTGGCAATATTAGTAGACGTCAGGAAATGCCTATGAATTATTCACTTGTTATTGAACCATTTGATGTTCGGGGCTTTGATTATATGGGGCCTTTTCCTTTCTCTAATGGGTATACACATATTTTAGTTGTTGTTGATTACATTACCAAGTGGGTAGAAGCTATTCCAACTAGTAGTGCTGATCATAACACTTCTATTAAGATGCTTAAAGAAGTTATTTTTCCGAGGTTTGGAGTCCCTTGATATTTGATGACTGATGGTGGTTCACATTTTATTCATGGTGGTTTCCGTAAAATGCTTGCTAAGTATGATGTTAACCATAGAATTGGATCTCCTTATCACCCTCAGTCTAGTGGTCAAGTAGAATTGAGCAATAGAGAAATTAAATTGATCTTGCAAAAGACTGTCAATAGATCTAGAAAGAATTGGTCTAAGAAACTTGATGATGCATTATGGGCTTGTAGAACTGCTTATAAGAACCCTATGGGTATGTCTCCGTATAAAATGGTTTATGGAAAGGCATGTCACTTACCTCTTGAATTAGAGCATAAAGCTTACTGGGCAATCAAAGAGCTCAACTATGATTTCAAACTTGCCGGTGAGAAGTGGTTATTTGACATAAGCTCGCTTGATGAATGGAGAACCCAAGCTTATGAGAATGCCAAGTTGTTTAAGGAAAAGGTTAAAAGATGGCATGACAAAAGGATACAAAAGCGTGAGTTTAATGTAGGTGATGATGTTTTGCTATACAACTCTCGTTTAAGATTTTTCGCAGGAAAGCTTCTCTCTAAATGGGAAGGCCCCTACATCATCAAGGAGGTTTATCGCTCCAATGGCATCAAAATCAACAACGCCGAAGGCACAAATCCGAAGGTGGTAAACGGTCAAAAAATCAAACATTATATTTCAGATACTCCCATAAATGTTGAGACAAATATTGTTAATACCATAACACGGGAGGAGTACATAAGGGATACTTTCCATAACGTTTGAGACTCCGAAAAGGAATAGGCAAGTGGTACTGTAAGTAAACCGACTCCAAAACATTTCCAATGGCAATTTTCCTCCGTTTTGGAATATTTAAAAAATTAGGAAAATTAGAAGTACTCCGAAGAGCGCACGAGGAGGCAGCAAGGCAGGAGGGCACGCCCCCACCCTTGTGGCCACCTCGTGTACCCTCCGGACTCCGTTTTCTTGCACAATACTTCTTTTGGTCGGTAAAAATTCATTATGTAATCTCCAGAAGGTTTTGACCACCGTACCACGGCAATATCTCCTGTTCTCATTTTGAGTTGTTTTCTGCCAGAGTTTTCAAGGCCAGGCATCATGTCATACTCCTCCTCCAACAACGCGGATGGCGATGCTTGGTTGATGTAGATGGAACTTAGAAAGGAGGATGCCAAGGGAACCACAATGGAGGAGGATGAAGGAGATTCGCTTGAGGAACAACCTCCGACTTTGGAGAGAGGTTCGGCGGGCATCTCCACTATTCCAAATCCCCATCAAGCAATAGGGACTACAAACAACCATGAAGGCCAAGAGGTTCGAGATGGGCTTCCCCCTAGGAGGCCCTTACACAGGTTACATCAGAACAACTTTATAATTTGGTTCATAATTACGGAGTGGAGAACACCCCTCGTACAAATATACCCTCCAATTGGGACATATCCCGTCCAAGTGAAAGAAATGCAGGAAAAGGTTCTTGGTGGCCTGAAAATAAGCATCTTTTGGAGGAAATCCAGAAGAATGCAAATATGCTCCAACTATGATCCAAGAATTGCAAGTCCTGAAAGGTGCCTTAATGAAGTTGACGGATACGTCACTATCTCCAACATCACCACCTCCGAAGAAAGAGACATAAATACATGGGTATGGGCACTCCCTTTGGCAACTTCCAAGCTTGGGGGAGGTGCGTCGGTATCGTATCACCATCACACCTTTACCTTTATCGTTTTTCTTAGTTCGATCGTTTTGGTTATATCTTGATCTAGTAGAATAAAGTTTTTTGTATGATCTAGCTTTGAGTTTTGTTTTGATCTCTATCTATGTAATCAAGTCCGTGGGCTATATAATAAAGAGTAGTTTTGAGTTGAGAGCTTTGGTTTCTTGCCATGATCTAGAGGGTATACGAATAAAAGAAAGAAATAAAAAAGATCTTATAATGATCTTATGGAGAGTGATGACTTCACATATAAAGAGTATGATGAACAAAAGTTGTTGAGAGTTGACAAACTTAGTTTTGGTCATTGTTGCAATTAATAGGAAGTAATAAAGAAAGAGAGGCTTCACATATAAATATACTATCTTGGACATCTTTTGTAATTGTGAGCACTCATTAAAATATGACATGCTAAAAAGTTGATGTTGGACAAGGAAGACAACATAATGGGTTATGTTTTCTTATATCCGAATAGAAGTTACATTATCATGGATCCTCCAACATGTTGAGCTTGCCTTTTCCTCTTATGCTAGCCAAATCCTTTGCACCAAGTAGAGATACTACTTGTGCATCCAAACATCCCTTAAACCAGTCTTGCCATGAGAGTCCACCATACCTACCTATGGATTTAGTAAGATCCTTCAAGTAAGTTGTCATCAGTGCAAGCAAAAAAATTGCTCTCTAAATATGTATGATCTATTAGTGTGAAGAAAAATAAGCTTTATACGAACTTGTGATATGGAAGAAATAAAAGCGACAGACTGCATAATAAAGTTCTTTATCACAAGCGGTAATATAAAGTGACGTTCTTTTGCATTAAGATTTTCTGCATCCAACCATAAAAGCGCATGACAACCTCTGCTTCCCTCTGCGAAGGGCATATCTTTTTCTTTTATCTTTTACCCTTATACAAGATTCGTGGTGATCTTCACCTTTCCATTTTACACTTATTCCTTTTGGCAAGTACTATGTGTTTGAGAAAGATTCATATATATATATATCCACTCGGATGTAGGTTTTCATAAAGTATTATTGTTGACATTACCCTTGAGGTAAAAGGCTGGGAGGCGAAACTATAAGCCCCTATCTTTCTCTGTTTCCGATTGAAGCTTTGAACCCATTAGTATCACATGAGTGTTAGCAATTGTGAAAGACTAAATGATAGTAGAGTATGTGGACTTGCTGAAAAGCTCTTGTATTGACTCTTTCCGAAGTTATGATAAATTGCAATTGCTTCAATGACTGAGATCATAGTTTGTTAGTTTGTTAGTCTTCAATAAAGTTTCTGATTCATACTTTACCTTGTGAATGAATTGTTACTTTAGCATAATAAATTATATGACAATATATGTTGCAGTTCTAAAGATGATCATGGTGCCCTCATGTCCGTATTTTATTTTATCGACACCTCTATCTCTAAACATGTGGACATATTTTTTGATTTCAGCTTTCGCTTGAGGACAAGCGAGGTCTAAGCTTGGGGGAGTTGATACGTCCATTTTGCACCATGCTTTTATATTGATATTTATTGCATTATGGGATGTTATTACACATTATAGCACAATACTTATGCCTTTTGTCTCTTATTTCACAAGGTTAACATAAAGAGGGAGAATGCCGGTAGCTGGAATTCTAGACTAGAAAAAGAGCAAATCTGAGCGACCTATTCTACACAACTCCAAAAGTCCTGAAACTTCGTGAAGAATTATTTTGGAATATATAAAAAATATTGGGCGAAGAAAGCACCAGAGGGGACCCACCAGGCAACCACAAGGGTGGGGGACATGCCCTACCCCCTGGGCGCGCCCCCTGCCTTGTTGTCCACCTGGCAGGCCCCCGGTGCCCATCTTCTCCTATATGAAGGGTTTTTACCTGGAAAAAAATCAAGGGGAAGCTTTCGGGATGAAGCGCCGCCGCCTCGAGGCGGAACTTGGGCAGAACCAATCTAGGGCTTCGGTAGAGCTATTCTACCGGGGAAACTTCTCTCCCAGAGGGGGAAATCGAAGCCATCGTCATCACCAACGATCTTCTCATTGAGAGGGGGTCAATCTCCATCAACATATTGACTAGCACCATCTCCTCTCAAATCCTAGTTCATCTCTTGTATTCGATCTTTGTTTCAAAACCTCAGATTGGTACCCGTGGGTTGCTAGTAGTGTTGATTACTCCTTGTAGTTGATGCTAGTTGGTTTATTCGGTGGAAGATCATATGTTCAGATCCTTAATGATAATTAATACTCCTCTGATTATGAACATGAATATGCTTTGTGAGTAGTTACGTTTGTTCTTGAGGACATGGGAGAAGTCTTGTTATAATTAATCATGTGAATTTGGTATTCGTTTGATATTTTGATGAGATGTATGTTGTCTCTCCTCTAGTGATGTTATGTGAACGTCGACTACAAGACACTTCACCATGATTTGGGCCTACATGACAAGCCACCATGAACGTCGACTACTCTAGTGATTCTATGTGAAAGGTGTAGCTATCACACACGCTCTGCCTTGGTTAACCGTTTGCTTTTATCAACTACATCACACACGATTTGATGTAGAAAACTGTGTGGCATTGGGCTATCTATCACAAGCGCTTTTACTGCCAGAACCATTTGCAAAGTTCCTTGACCGCTTGTTCTCTTTTTATTTTTGTGTGTAATTTATTATTCGAATTGGAAATTTTGAAATATGAAATGTGCAATTCAAATTCTCAGCACAATGGTTCAACAACGAATCCATAAATAAAATTGCCAGTACAATATGTTTAGTAATTACAGGATTAGGCAGCAATTAACTATGATGAACCACAATATTTAAAGGCGGTAAAGGTGAAGAGACAAGTGTAAATCATTTTGACCGCCGACGGTGTTGAAGAAGCGGAATGCCCATAATGTGCCTTCCTGCATGCCATAGGCACGGACCACTTTTGTCC